>NC_068935.1:136798643-137098643 GCF_023091745.1 Budorcas taxicolor | reverse complement strand
GCCCCGGCATGGACGGGAGAGGAATCCCGAGTTGGCCACTAGCAACTCGCATGGGGACTGGCCTCTCCTGAGGCCACCAGAGCGTGTCCCTGAGTTCCCCGTCGTAACTCGAGAAGACCTGCCTCAACTCGAGAAAATCCAGGAGGTTCTCCCCTCCAGGCGAGATGAGGCCCATTTCCGCTAAGGCGTCTCGAGGCTGATCACACCTCACCTCTGGAACTTCGAAAGGGTCCTTCACACCCTTGGTGCAAAACAAGAAGTTCCCCGACATACCCGTCTCCACGCGAGAGGAAACACGAGGGTCCCGCCCACATCCGGAGGAGCCCCGTTTCCGCCTCGTAGCTCGAGATGAGGGATCCTTTCCCTGCTTCGTCGGGAAAGAGTTCCCGGCGTTCCCGTCGCATCTCAAGAGGAGGCCCTCTCAAGAGGATCGACGAGAGGAACTCCAGGGTCGTGCCACCATTCCAAGAATCCCCCAGATGTCTCAGTCCATTCCAGAGGAACCTCTTTTCCCTTCACCGGCTCGTCTTTCACGCCGAGGATCGACTCACACCAAGGTGGCACGTGGCACAGCCCTGTGGGAAAGCCTCGTGGGAAAGCCTCGAGGGACAGCCTCGAAGGAAAGCCACAGATCCCTTGATCCACGTGACAGGAAGCGTGACACTACTGCTGTAGCTCGGGAGGAAAGCGCACGTGCATGCCCCCACACGAGACGAGGCCTGACTCCCCTGGGGAGACTCAGAAGCACCCCAAGAACAATGGCAACACTGGAGAGGAATCCTCAGGTTCCGTACCGACTCCACACAAGGTCTTGGGCCCCGGCATGGACGGGAGAGGAATCCCGAGTTGGCCCCTAGCAACTCGCATGGGGACTGGCCTTTCCTGAGGCCACCAGAGCGGGTCCCTGAGGTCCCCGTCGTAACTCGAGAAGACCTGCCGCAACTCGAGAAAATCCAGGAGGTTCTCCCCTCCAGGCGAGATGAGGCCCATTTCCACTGAGGCGTCTCGAGGCTGATCACACCTCACCTCTGGAACTTCGAAAGGGTCCTTCACACCCTTGTTGCAAATCAAGAAGTTCCCCGACATACCCGTCTCCACTCGAGAGGAAACACGAGGGTCCCGCCCACATCCAGAGGAGCCCCGTTTCCACCTCGTAGCTCGAGATGAGGGATCCTTTCCCTGCTCCGTCGGGAAAGAGTTCCCGGCGTTCCCGTCGCATCTCAAGTGGAGGCCCTCTAAAGAGGATCGACGAGAGGAACTCCATGGTCGTGCCACCATTCCAAGAGTCCCCAAGATGTCTCAGTCCATTCCAGAGGAACCTCTTTTCCCTTCACCAGCTCGTCTTTCACGCCGAGGATCGACTCACACCAAGGTGGCACGTGGCACAGCCCTGTGGGAAAGCCTCGTGGGAAAGCCTCGAGGGACAGCCTCGAGGGAAAGCCATAGATCCCTTGATCCACGTGACAGGAAGCGTGACACTACTGCTGTACCTCGGGAGGAAAGCGCACGTGCATGCCGCCACTCGAGACGAGGCCTGACTCCCCTGCGGAGACTCAGAAGCACCCCAAGATCCATGGCAACACTGGAGAGGAATCCTCAGGTTCCGGCCCCGACTCCACATAAGGTCTTAGGCCCTGGCATGGACGGGAGAGGAATCCCGAGATGGCTCCTCGCAACTCGCATGGGGACTGGCCTCTCCTGAGCCACCAGAGCGGGTCCCTGAGGTCCCCGTTGTAACTCGAGAAGACCTGCCGCAACTCGAGAAAATCCAGGAGGTTCTCCCCTCCAGGCGAGATGAGGCCCATTTCCGCTGAGGCGTCTCGAGGCTGATCACACCTCACCTCTGGAACTTCGAAAGGGTCCTTCACACCCTTGGTGCAAATCAAGAAGTTCCCCGACATACCCGTCTTCACTCGAGAGGAAACACGAGGGTCCCGCCCACATCCAGAGGAGCCCCGTTTCCGCCTCGTAGCTCGAGATGAGGGATCCTTTCCCTGCTTCGTCGGGAAAGAGTTCCCGGTGTTCCCGTCGCATCTCAAGAGGAGGCCCTCTCAAGAGGATCGACGAGAGGAACTCCAGGGTCGTGCCACCATTCCAAGAGTCCCCCAGATATCTCAGTCCATTCCAGAGGAAACTCTTTACCCTTCACCGGCTCGTCCTTCACGCCGAGGATCGACGCACACCAAGGTGGCACGTGGCACAGCCCTGTGGGAAAGCCTCGTGGGAAAGCCTCGAGGGACAGCCTCGAGGGAAAGCCACAGATCCCTTGATCCACGTTCCAGGAAGCGTGACACTACTGCTGCAGCTCGGGAGGAAAGCGCACGGGCATGCCCCCACACGAGACGAGGCCTGACTCCCCTGGGGAGACTCAGAAGCACCCCAAGATCCAAGGCAACACTGGAGAGGAATCCTCAGGTTCCGGCCCCGACTCCACACAAGGTCTTAGGCCCCGGCATGGACGGGAGAGGAATCCCGAGATGGCCCCTAGCAACTCGCACGGGGACTGGCCTTTCCTGAGGCCACCAGAGCGGGTCCCTGAGGTCCCCGTCGTAACTCGAGAAGACCTGCCGCAACTCGAGAAAATCCAGGAGGTTCTCCCCTCCAGGCGAGATGAGGCCCATTTCCGCTGAGGCGTCTCCAGGCTGATCACACCTCACCTCTGGAACTTCGAAAGGGTCCTTCACACCCTTGGTGCAAATCAAGAAGTTCCCCGACATACCCGTCTCCACTCGAGAGGAAACACGAGGGTCCCGCCCACATCCAGAGGAGCCCCGTTTCCGCCTTGTAGCTCGAGATGAGGGATCCTTTCCCTGCTTCGTCGGGAAAGAGTTCCCGGCGTTCCCGTCGCATCTCAAGAGGAGGCCCTCTCAAGAGGATCGACGAGAGGAACTCCAGCGTCGTGCCACCATTCCAAGAGTCCCCCAGATGTCTCAGTCCATTCCAGAGGAACCTCTTTTCCCTTCACCGGCTCGTCTTTCACGCCGAGGATCGACTCACACCAAGGTGGCAAGTGGCACAGCCCTGTGGGAAAGCCTCGTGGGAAAGCCTCGAGCGAAAGCCTCGAGGGAAAGACACAGATCCCTTGATCCACGTGACAGGAAGCGTGACACTACTGCTGCAGCTCCGGAGGAAAGCGCACGTGCATGCCCCCACTCGAGACGAGGCCTGACTCCCCTGGGGAGACTCAGAAGCACCCCAAGATCCATGGCAACACTGGAGAGGAATCGTCAGGTTCCGGCCCCGACTCCACAAAAGGTCTTAGGCCCTGGCATGGACGGGAGAGGAATCCCGAGATGGCCCCTAGCAACTCGCATGGGGACTGGCCTCTCCTGAGGCCACCACAGCGGGTCCCTGAGGTCCCCGTTGTAACTCGAGAAGACCTGCCGCAACTCGAGAAAATCCAGGAGGTTCTCCCCTCCAGGCGAGATGAGGCCCATTTCCGCTGAGGCGTCTCGAGGCTGATCACACCTCACCTCTGGAACTTCGAAAGGGTCCTTCACACCCTTGGTGCAAATCAAGAAGTTCCCCGACATACCCGTCTTCACTCGAGAGGAAACACGAGGGTCCCGCCCACATCCAGAGGAGCCCCGTTTCCGCCTCGTAGCTCGAGATGAGGGATCCTTTCCCTGCTTCGTCGGGAAAGAGTTCCCGGCGTTCCCGTCGCATCTCAAGAGGAGGCCCTCTCAAGAGGATCGACGAGAGGAACTCCAGGGTCGTGCCACCATTCCAAGAGTCCCCCAGATATCTCAGTCCATTCCAGAGGAAACTCTTTACCCTTCACCGGCTCGTCCTTCACGCCGAGGATCGACTCACACCAAGGTGGCACGTGGCACAGCCCTGTGGGAAAGCCTCGTGGGAAAGCCTCGAGCGAAAGCCTCGAGGGACAACCACAGATCCCTAGATCCACGTGACAGGAAGCGTGACACTACTGCTTCAGCTCGGGAGGAAAGCGCACGTGCATGCCCCCACTCGAGACGAGGCATGACTCCCCTGGGGAGACTCAGAAGCACCCCAAGATCCATGGCAATACTGGAGAGGAATCCTCAGGTGCCGTCCCCGACTCCACACAAGGTCTTAGGCCCCGGCATGGACGGGAGAGGAATCCCGAGAGGGTCCCTAGCAACTCGCATGGGGACTGGCCTCTCCTGAGGCCACCAGAGCGTGTCCCTGAGGTCCCCGTCGTAACTCGAGAAGACCTGCCGCAACTCGAGAAAATCCAGGAGGTTCTCCCCTCCAGGCGAGATGAGGCCCATTTCCGCTGAGGCGTCTTGAGGCTGATCACACCTCACCTCTGGAACTTCGAAAGGGTCCTTCACACCCTTGGTGCAAATCAAGAAGTTCCCTGACATACCCGTCTCCACTCAAGAGGAAACGCGAGGGTCCCGCCCACATCCAAAGGAGCCCCGTTTCCGCCTCGTAGCTCGAGATGAGGGATCCTTTCCCTGCTTCGTCGGGAAAGAGTTCCCGGCCTTCCCGTCGCATCTCAAGAGGAGGTCCTCTCAAGAGGATCGACGAGAGGAACTCCAGGGTTGTGCCACCATTCCAAGAGTCCCCCAGATATCTCAGTCCATTCCAGAGGAAACTCTTTACACTTCACCGGCTCGTCCTTCACGCCGAGGATCGACTCACACCAAGGTGGCACGTGGCACAGCCCTGTGGGAAAGCCTCGTGGGAAAGCCTCGAGCGAAAGCCTCGAGGGAAAGCCACAGATCCCTTGATCCACGTGACAGGAAGCGTGACACTACTGCTTCAATTCGGGAGGAAAGCGCACGTGCATGCCCCCAATCGAGACGAGGCATGACTCCCCTGGGGAGACTCAGAAGCACCCCAAGATCCATGGCAACACTGGAGAGCAATCCTCAGTTGCCGTCCCTGACTCCACACAAGGTCTTAGGCCCCGGCATGGACGGGAGAGGAATCCCGAGTTGGCCCCTAGCAACTTGCATGGCGACTGGCCTCTCCTGAGGCCACCAGAGCGTGTCCCTGAGGTCCCCGTCGTAACTCGAGAAGACCTGCCGCAACTCGAGAAAATCCAGGAGGTTCTCCCCTCCAGGCGAGATGAGGCCCATTTCCGCTAAGGCGTCTCGAGGCTGATCACACCTCACCTCTGGAACTTCGAAAGGGTCCTTCACACCCTTGGTGCAAAACAAGAAGTTCCCCGACATACCCGTCTCCACGCGAGAGGAAACACGAGGGTCCCGCCCACATCCGGAGGAGCCCCGTTTCCGCCTCGTAGCTCGAGATGAGGGATCCTTTCCCTGCTTCGTCGGGAAAGAGTTCCCGGCGTTCCCGTCGCATCTCAAGAGGAGGCCCTCTCAAGAGGATCGACGAGAGGAACTCCAGGGTCGTGCCACCATTCCAAGTGTCCCCCAGATATCTCAGTCCATTCCAGAGGAACCTCTTTTCCCTTCACCGGCTCGTCCTTCACGCCGAGGATCGACTCACACCAAGGTGGCACGTGGCACAGCCCTGTGGGAAAGACTCGTGGGAAAGCCTCGAGCGAAAGCCTCGAGGGAAAACCACAGATCCCTAGATCCACGTGACAGGAAGCGTGACACTACTGCTTCAGCTCGGGAGGAAAGCGCACGTGCATGCCCCCACTCGAGACGAGGCATGACTCCCCTGGGGAGACTCAGAAGCACCCCAAGATCCATGGCAACACTGGAGAGGAATCCTCAGGTGCCGTCCCCGACTCCACACAAGGTCTTAGGCCCCGGCATGGACGGGAGAGGAATCCCGAGAGGGCCCCTAGCAACTCGCATGGGGACTGGCCTCTCCTGAGGCCACCAGAGCGTGTCCCTGAGGTCCCCGTCGTAACTCGAGAAGACCTGCCGCAACTCGAGAAAATCCAGGAGGTTCTCCCCTCCAGGCGAGATGAGGCCCATTTCCGCTGAGGCGTCTTGAGGCTGATCACACCTCACCTCTGGAACTTCGAAAGGGTCCTTCACACCCTTGGTGCAAATCAAGAAGTTCCCCGACATACCCGTCTCCACTCAAGAGGAAACGCGAGGGTCCCGCCCACATCCAGAGGAGCCCCGTTTCCGCCTCGTAGCTCGAGATGAGGGATCCTTTTCCTGCTTCGTCGGGAAAGAGTTCCCGGTCTTCCCGTCGCATCTCAAGAGGAGGTCCTCTCAAGAGGATCGACGAGAGGAACTCCAGGGTCGTGCCACCATTCCAAGAGTCCCCCAGATGTCTCAGTCCATTCCAGAGGAACCTCTTTTCCGTTCACCGGCTCGTCTTTCACGCCGAGGATCGACTCACACCAAGGTGGCAAGTGGCACAGCCTTGTGGGAAAGCCTCGTGGGAAAGCCTCGAGCGAAAGCCTCGAGGGAAAGACACAGATCCCTTGATCCACGTGACAGGAAGCGTGACACTACTGCTGCAGCTCGGGAGGAAAGCGCACGTGCATGCCCCCACTCGAGACGAGGCCTGACTCCCCTAGGGAGACTCAGAAGCACCCCAAGATCCATGGCAACACTGGAGAGGAATCGTCAGGTTCCGGCCCCGACTCCACACAAGGTCTTAGGCCCCGGCATGGACGGGAGAGGAATCCCGAGATGGCCCCTAGCAACTCGCATAGGGACTGGCCTCTCCTGAGGCCACCAGAGCGGGTCCCTGAGGTCCCCGTCGTAACTCAAGAAGACCTGCCGCAACTCGAGAAAATCCAGGAGGTTCTCCCCTCCAGGCGAGATGAGGCCCATTTCCGCTGAGACGTCTCCAGGCTGATCACACCTCACCTCTGGAACTTAGAAAGGGTCCTTCACACCCATGGTGCAAATCAAGAAGTTCCCCGACATAGCCGTCTCCACTCGAGAGGAATCACGAGGGTCCCGCCCACATCCAGAGGAGCCCCGTTTCCGCCACGTAGCTCGAGATGAGGGATCCTTTCCCTGCTTCGTCAGGAAAGAGTTCCCGGCGTTCCCGTCGCATCTCAAGAGGAGGCCCTCTCAACAGGAACAGCGAGAGGAGCTCCAGGGTCGTGCCACCATTCCAAGAGTCACCCAGATATCTCAGTCCATTCCAGAGGAAACTCTTTACCCTTCACCGGCTCGTCCTTCACGCCGAGGATCGACGCACACCAAGGTGGCACGTGGCACAGCCCTGTGGGAAAGCCTCGTGGGAAAGCCTCGAGGGACAGCCTCGAGGGAAAGCCACGGATCCCTTGATCCACGTTCCAGGAAGCGTGACACTACTGCTGCAACTCGGGAGGAAAGCGCACGGGCATGCCCCCACACGAGACGAGGCCTGACTCCCCTGGGGAGACTCAGAAGCACCCCAAGATCCAAGGCAACACTGGAGAGGAATCCTCAGGTTCCGGCCCCGACTCCACACAAGGTCTTAGGCCCCGGCATGGACGGGAGAGGAATCCCGAGATGGCCCCTAGCAACTCGCACGGGGACTGGCCTTTCCTGAGGCCACCAGAGCGGGTCCCTGAGGTCCCCGTCGTAACTCGAGAAGACCTGCCGCAACTCGAGAAACTCCAGGAGGTTCTCCCCTCCAGGCGAGATGAGGCCCATTTCCACTGAGGCGTCTCGAGGCTGATCACACCTCACCTCTGGAACTTCGAAAGGGTCCTTCACACCCTTGGTGCAAATCAAGAAGTTCCCCGACATACCCGTCTTCACTCGAGAGGAAACACGAGGGTCCCGCCCACATCCAGAGGAGCCCCGTTTCCGCCTCATAGCTCGAGATGAGGGATCCTTTCCCTGCTTCGTCGGGAAAGAGTTCCCGGCGTTCCCGTCGCATCTCAAGAGGAGGCCCTCTCAAGAGGATCGACGAGAGGAACTCCAGGGTCGTGCCACCATTCCAAGAGTCCCCCAGATATCTCAGTCCATTCCAGAGGAAACTCTTTACCCTTCACCGGCTCGTCCTTCACGCCGAGGATCGACTCACACCAAGGTGGCACGTGGCACAGCCCTGTGGGAAAGCCTCGTGGGAAAGCCTCGAGCGAAAGCCTCGAGGGACAACCACAGAATCCTAGATCCACGTGACAGGAAGCGTGACACTACTGCTTCAGCTCGGGAGGAAAGCGCACGTGCATGCCCCCACTCGAGACGAGGCCTGACTCCCCTGGGGAGACTCAGAAGCACCCCAAGATCCATGGCAACACTGGAGAGGAATCCTCAGGTGCCGTCCCCGACTCCACACAAGGTCTTAGGCCCCGGCATGGACGGGAGAGGAATCCCGAGAGGGTCCCTAGCAACTCGCATGGGGACTGGCCTCTCCTGAGGCCACCAGAGCGTGTCCCTTAGGTCCCCGTCGTAACTCGAGAAGACCTGCCGCAACTCGAGAAAATCCAGGAGGTTCTCCCCTACAGGCGAGATGAGGCCCATTTCCGCTGAGGCGTCTTGAGGCAGATCACACCTCACCTCTGGAACTTCGAAAGGGTCCTTCACACCCTTGGTGCAAATCAAGAAGTTCCCCGACATACCCGTCTCCACTCAAGAGGAAACGCGAGGGTCCTGCCCACATCCAGAGGAGCCCCGTTTCCGCCTCGTAGCTCGAGATGAGGGATCCTTTCCCTGCTTCGTCGGGAAAGAGTTCCCGGCCTTCCCGTCGCATCTCAAGAGGAGGTCCTCTCAAGAGGATCGACAAGAGGAACTCCAGGGTCGTGCCACCATTCCAGGAGTCCCCCAGATGTCTCAGTCCTTTCCAGAGGAACCTCTTTTCCCTACACCGGCTCGTCTTTCATGCCGAGGATCGACTACACCAAGGTGGCACGTGGCACAGCCCTGTGGGAAAGCCACGTGGGAAAGCCTCGAGTGACAGCCTCGAGGGAAAGCCACAGATCCATTGATCCACGTGACAGGAAGCGTGACACTACTGCTGCAGCTCGGGAGGAAAGCGCACGTGCATGCCCCCACTCGAGACGAGGCCTGACTCCCCTGGGGAGTCTCAGAAGCACCCCACGATCCATGGCAACACTGGAGAGGAATCCTCAGGTTCCGGCCCCGACTCCACACAAGGTCTTAGGCCCCGGCATGGATGGGAGTGGAATCCCGAGATGGCCCCTAGCAACTCGCATGGGGACTGGCCTCTCCTGAGGCCACCAGAGCGGGTCCCTGAGGTCCCCGTCGTAACTCGAGAAGACCTACCGCAACTCGAGAAAATCCAGGAGGTTCTCCCCTCCAGGCGAGATGAGGCCCATTTCCACTGAGGCGTCTCGAGGCTGATCACACCTCACCTCTGGAACTTCGAAAGGATCCTTCACACCCTTGGTGCAAATCAAGAAGTTCCCCGACATACCCATCTCCACTCGAGAGGAAACACGAGGGTCCCGCCCACATCCAGAGGAGCCCAGTTTCCGCCTCGTAGCTCGAGATGAGGGATCCTTTCCCTGCTTCTTCGGGAAAGAGTTCCCGGCGTTCCCGTCGCATCTCGAGAGGAGGCTCTCTCAAGAGGATCGACGAGAGGAACTCCAGGGTCGTGATACCATTCCAAGAGTCCCCCAGATGTCTCAGTCCATTCCAGAGGAACCTCTTTTCCGTTCACCGGCTCGTCTTTCACGCCGAGGATCGACTCACACCAAGGTGGCAAGTGGCACAGCCCTGTGGGAAAGCCTCGTGGGAAAGCCTCGAGGGAAAGCCTCGAGGGAAACCACAGATCCCTTCATCCACACGACAGGAAGCGTGACCCTACAGCTGCACCTTTGGAGGGACGCGCACGTGCATGCCCCCACTCGAGACGAGGCCTGACTCCCTTGAGGAGACTCAGAGGCACCCCAAAATCCATGTCAACACTGGAGAGGAATCCTCAGGTTCCGGCCCCGACTCCACACAAGGTCTTAGGCCCCGGCATCCATGGGAGAGGAATCCCGAGATGGCCCCTAGCAACTCGCATGGGGACTGGCCTCTCCTGAGGCCACCAGAGCGGGTCCCTGAGGTCCCCGTTGTAACTCGAGAAGACCTGCCGCAACTCGAGAAAATCCAGGAGGTTCTCCCCTCCAGGCGAGATGAGGCCCATTTCCGCTGAGGCGTCTCGAGGCTGATCACACCTCCCCTCTGGAACTTCGAAAGGGTCCTTCACACCCTTGGTGCAAATCAAGAAGTTCCCTGACATACCCGTCTCCACTCGAGAGGAAACACGAGGGTCCCGCCCACATCCAGAGGAGCCCCGTTCCCGCCTCGTAGCTCGAGATGAGGGATCCTTTCCCTGCTTCTTCGGGAAAGAGTTCCCGGCGTTCCCGTCGCTTCTCAAGAGGAGGCCCTCTCAACAGGAACGGCGAGAGGAACTCCAGGGTCGTGCCACCATTCCAAGAGTCCCCCAGATATCTCAGTCCATTCCAGAGGAGACTCTTTACCCTTCACCGGCTCGTTCTTCACGCCGAGGATCGACTCACACCAAGGTGGCACGTGGCACAGCCCTGTGGGAAAGTCTCGTGGGAATGCCTCGAGCGAAAGCCTCGAGGGAAAGCCACAGATCCCTAGATCCACGTGACAGGAAGGGTGACACTACTGCTTCAGCTCGGGAAGAAAGCGCACGTGCATGCCCCCACTCGAGACGAGGCCTGACTCCCCTGGGGAGACTCAGAAGCACCCCAAGATCCATGGCAACACTGGAGAGGAATCCTCAGGTGCCGTCCCCGACAACACAAAAGGTCTTAGGCCCTCGCATGGACGGGAGAGGAATCCCGAGATGGCCCCTAGCAATTCGCATGGGGACTGGCCTCTCCTGAGGCCACCGCAGCGGGTCCCTGAGGTCCCCGTCGTAACTCGAGAAGACCTGCCGAAACTCGAGAAAATCCAGGAGGTTCTCCCCTCCAGGCGAGATGAGGCCCATTTCCACTGAGGCGTCTCGAGGCTGATCACACCTCACCTCTGGAACTTCGAAAGGGTCCTTCACACCCTTGGTGCAAATCAAGAAGTTCCCCGACATAGCCGTCTCCACTCGAGAGGAAACACGAGGGTCCCGCCCACATCCAGAGGAGCCCCGTTTCCGCCTCGTAGCTCGAGATGAGGGATCCTTTCCCTGCTTCGTCGGGAAAGAGTTCCCGGCGTTCCCGTCGCATCTCAAGAGGAGGCCCTCTCAAGAGGATCGACGAGAGGAACTCCAGGGTCGTGCCACCATTCCAAGAGTCCCCAAGATGTCTCAGTCCATTCCAGAGGAACCTCTTTTCCCGTCACTGGCTCGTCTTTCACGCCGAGGATCGACTCACACCAAGGTGGCACGTGGCACAGCCCTGTGGGAAAGCCTCGTGGGAAAGCCTCAAGGGACAGCCTCGAGGGAAAGCCACAGATCCCTTGATCCACGTGACAGCAAGCGTGACACTACTGCTGCAGCTCGGGAGGAAAGCGCACGTGCATGCCCCCACTCGAGAGGAGGCCTGACTCCCCTGGGGAGTCTCAGAAGCACCCCAAGATCCATGGCAACACTGGAGAGGAATCCTCAGGTTCCGGCCCCGACTCCACACAAGGTCTTAGGCCCCGGCATGGACGGGAGAGGAATCCCGAGATGGCCCCTAGCAACTCGCATGGGGACTGGCCTCTCCTGAGGCCACCAGAGCGGGTCCCTGAGGTCCCCGTCGTAACTCGAGAAGACCTGCCGCAACTCGAGAAAATCCAGGAGGTTCTCCCTCCAGGCGAGATGAGGCCCATTTCCGCTGAGGCGTCTCGAGGCTGATCACACCTCACCTCTGGAACTTTGAAAGGGTCCTTCACACCCTTGGTGCAAGTCAAGAAGTTCCCCGACATACCCGTGTCCACTCGAGAGGAAACACGAGGGTCTCGCCCACATGCAGAGGAGCCCCGTTTCCGCCTCGTAGCTCGAGATGAGGGTTCCTTTTCCTGCTTCGTCGGGAAAGAGTTCCCGGCGTTCCCGTCGCATCTCAAGAGGAAGCCCTCTCAACAGGAACGGCGAGAGAAACTCCAGGGTCGTGCCACCATTCCAAGAGTCGCCCAGATGTCTCTTTCCATTACACAGGAACCTCTTTTCCCTTCACCGGCTCGTCTTTCACGCCGAGGATCGACTCACACCAAGGTGGCACGTGGCACAGCCCTGTGGGAAAGCCTCGTGGGAAAGCCTCGAGGGACAGCCTCTAGGGAAAGCCACAGATCCCTTAATCCATGTGAGAGGAAGTGTGACACTACTGCTGCAGCACGGGAGGAAAGCGCACGTGCATGCCCCCACTCGAGACGAGGCCTGACTCCCCTGCGGAGACTCAGAAGCACCCCAAAATCCGTGGCAACACAGGAGAGGAATCCTCAGCTTCCGACCCCGAATCCACACAAGGTCTTAGGCCCCGGCATGGACGGGAAAGGAATCCCGAGATGGCCCCTAGCATCTGGCATGGGGACTGGCCTCTCCTGAGGCCATCAGTGCGGGTCCCTGTGGTCCCCGTCGTAACTCGAGAAGACCTGTCGCAACTCGTGAAAATCCAGGAGGTTCTCCCCTCCAGGCGAGATGAGGCCCATTTCCTCTGAGGTGTCTCGAGGCTGATCACACCTCACCTCTGGAACATCGAAAGAGTCCTTCACACCCTTGGTGCAAATCAAGAATTTCCCCGACATACCCCTCTCCACTCGAGAGGAAACACGAGGGTCCCGCACACATCCAGAGGAGCCCCGTTTCCGCCTCGTAGCTCGAGATGAGGGATCCTTTCCCTGCTTCGTCGGGAAAGAGTTCCCGGCGTTCCCGTCGCATCTCAAGAGGAGGCCCTCTCAACAGGAACCGGGAGAGGAACATCAGGGTCGTGCCACCATTCCAAGAGTCCCCCAGATGTCTCAGTCCATTCCAGAGGAACCTCTTTCCCCTTCACCGGCTCGTCTTTCACGCCGAGGTCGACTCACACCAAGGTGGCACGTGGCACAACCCTGTCGGAAAGCTTCGTGGGAAATCCTCGAGCGAAAGCCTCGAGGGAAAGCCACAGATTCCTTGATCCACGTGACAGGAAGCGTGATACTACAGCTTCAGCTCGGGAGGAAAGCGCACGTGCATGCCCCCACTCGAGACGAGGCCTGACTCGCCTGGGGAGACTCAGAAGCACTCCAAGATCCATGGCAACACTGGAGAGGAATGCTCAGGTTCCGGCCCCGACTCCACACAAGGACTGAGGCTCCGGCATCGACGGGAGAGGAATCCCGAGAGGTCCCCTAGCAAATCGCATGGGGACTGGCCTTTCCTGAGGCCACCAGAGTGGGTCCCTGAGGTCCCCGTCGTAACTCGAGAAGACCTGCCGCAACTCGAGAAAATCCAGGAGGTTCTCCCCTCCAGGCGAGATGAGGCCCATTTCCGCTGAGGCGTCTCGAGGCTGATCACACCTCACCTCTGGAACTTCGAAAGGGTCCTTCACACCCTTGGAGCAAATCAAGAAGTTCCCCGACATACCCGTCTCCATTCGAGAGGAAACACGAGG
Organism: Budorcas taxicolor; assembly: GCF_023091745.1. Classification (NCBI taxonomy): domain Eukaryota; kingdom Metazoa; phylum Chordata; class Mammalia; order Artiodactyla; family Bovidae; genus Budorcas; species Budorcas taxicolor. The sequence goes on along the minus strand of NC_068935.1, from coordinate 137,085,292 downwards.
GTCCCGCCCACATCCAGAGGAGACCCGTTTCTGCCTCGTAGCTCGAGATGAGGGATCCTTTCCCTGCTTCGTCGGGAAACAGTCGCCGGCGTTCCCGTCGCATCTCAAGAGGAGGCCCTCTCAACAGGAACGGCGAGAGGAACTCCAGGTTCGTGCCACCATTCCAAGAGTCCACCAGATGTCTCAGTCCATTCCAGAGGAACCTCTTTTCCCTTCACCGGCTCGTCTTTCACGCCGAGGATCGACTCACACCAAGGTGGCACGTGGCACAGCCCTGTGGGAAAGGCTCGTGGGAAAGCCTCGAGGAGCAGCCTCGAGGGAAAGCCACAGATTCCTTGATCCACGTGACAGGAAGAGTGACACTACTGCTGCAGCTCGGGAGGAAAGCGCACGTGCAAGCCCCCACTCGAGACGAAGGCTGACTCCCCTTGGGAGACTCAGAAGCACCCCAAGATCCATGGCAACACTGGAGAGGAATCCTCAGGTTCCTGCCCCGACTCCACACAAGGTCTTTGGCCCCGGCATGGACGGGAGAGGAATCCCGAGATAGCCCCCAGCAACTCGCATGGGGACTGGCCTCTCCTGAGGCCACCAGAGCGGGTCCCTGAGGTCCCCGTCGTAACTCGAGAAGACCTGCCGCAACTCGAGAAAATCCAGGAGGTTCTCCCCTCCAGGCGAGATGAGGCCCATTTCCGCTGAGGCGTCTCGAGGCTGATCACACCTCAACTCTGGAACTTCGAAAGGGTCCTTCACACCCTTGGTGCAAATCAAGAAGTTCCCCGACATACCCGTCTCCACTCGAGAGGAAACACGAGGGTCCCGCCCACATCCAGAGGAGCCCCGTTTCCGCCTCGTAGCTCGAGATGAGGGATCCGTTCCCTGCTTCGTCGGGAAAGATTTCGGGTGTTCCCGTCGCAACTCAAGTGGAGGCCCTCTCAAGAGGATCGACGAGAGGAACTCCAGGGTATTGCCACCATTCAAAGAGTCCCCCAGATGTCTCAGTCCATTCCAGAGGAACCTCTTTTCCCTTCACCGGCTCGTCTTTTTCGCCGAGGATCGACTCACACCAAGGTGGTACGTGGCACAGCCCTGTGTGAAAGCCTCTTGGGAAAGCCTCGAGGGACAGCCTCGAGGGAAAGCCACAGATCCCTTAAACCACGTGATAGGAAGCGTGACACAACTCTTGCAGGTCGGGAGGAAACCGCACGTGCATGCCCCCACTCGAGACGAGGCCTGACTCCCCTGGGGAGACTCAGAAGCACCCCAAAATCCATGGCAACACTGGAGAGGAATCCTCAGGTTCCGACCCCGAATCCACACAAGGTCTTAGGCCCCGGCATGGACGGGAAAGGAATCCCGAGATGGCCCCTAACATCTGGCATGGGGACTGGCCTTTCCTCAGGCCACCAGAGCGGGTCCCTGAGGTCCCCGTCGTAACTCGAGAAGACCTGCCGCAACTCGAGAAAATCCAGGAGGTTCTCCCCTCCAGGCGAGATGAGGCCCATTTCCGCTGAGGCGTCTCTAGGCTGATCACACCTCACCTCTGGACCTTCAAAAGTGTCCTTCACACCCTTGGTGCAAATCAAGAAGTTCCCTGACACACCCGTCTCCACTCGAGAGGAAACACGAGGGTCCCGCCCACATCCAGAGGAGCCCCGTTTCCGCCTCGTAGCTCGAGATGAGGGAACCTTTACCTGCATCGTCGGGAAAGAGTTCCCGGCATTCCCGGCGCATCTCAAGAGGAGGCCCTCTCAACAGGAATGGCGAGAGGAACTCCAGGGTCGTGCCACCATTCCAAGAGTCCCCCAGATGTCTCAGTCCATTCCACAGGAACCTCTTTTCCCTTCACCGGCTCGTCTTTCATGCCGAGGATCGACTCACACCAAGGTGGCACGTGGCACAGCCCTGTGGGAAAGCCTCGTGGGAAAGCCTCGAGGGACAGCCTCTAGGGAAAGCCACAGATCCCTTCATCCACGTGATAGGAAGCGTGACACTACTCCTGCAGCTCGGGAGGAAAGTGCACGTGCATGCCCCCACTCGAGACGAGGCCTGACTCCCCTGCGGAGACTCAGAAGCACCCCAAAATCCGTGGCAACACAGGAGAGGAATCCTCAGCTTCCGACCCCGAATCCACACAAGGTCTTAGGCCCCGGCATGGACGGGAGAGGAATCCCGAGATGGCCCCTAGCATCTCGCATGGGGACTGGCCTCTCCTGAGGCCACCAGTGCGGGTCCCTGAGGTCCCCGTCGTAACTCTAGAAGACCTGCCGCAATTCGAGAAAATCCAGGAGGTTCTCCCCTTCAGGCGAGATGAGGCCCATTTCCTCTGAGGCGTCTCGAGTCTGATCACACCTCACCTCTGGAACTTCGAAAGAGTCCTTCACACCCTTGGTGCAAATCAAGAATTTCCCCAACATACCCCTCTCCACTCGAGAGGAAACACGAGGGTCCCGCCCACATCCAGAGGAGCCCCGTTTCCGCCTCGTAGCTCCAGATGAGGGATCCTTTCCCTGCTTCGTCGGGAAAGAGTTCCCGGCGTTCCCGTCGCATCTCAAGAGGAGGCCCTCTCAACAGGAACCGCGAGAGGAACTCCAGGGTCGTGCCACCATTCCAAGAGTCCCCCAGATGTCTCAGTCCATTCCAGAGGAACCTCTTTCCCCTTCACCGGCTCGTCTTTCACGCCGAGGTCGACTCACACCAAGGTGGCACGTGGCACAGCCCTGTCGGAAAGCTTCGTGGGAAATCCTCGAGGGACAGCCTCGAGGGAAAGCCACAGATTCCTTGATCCACGTGACAGGAAGCGTGATACTACAGCTTCAGCTCGGGAGGAAAGCGCACGTGCATGCCCCCACTCGAGACGAGGCCTGACTCCCCTGGGGAGACTCAGAAGCACCCCAAAATCCATGGCAACACTGGAGAGGAATCCTCAGGTTCCGGCCCCGACTCCACACAAGGACTGAGGCCCCGGCATTGACGGTTGAGGAATCCCGAGAGGTCCCCTAGCAACTCGCATGGGGACTAGGCTTTCCTGAGGCCACCAGAGCTTGTCCCTGAGGTCCCCGTCGTAACTCGAGAAGACCTGCCGCAACTCGAGAAAAACCAGGAGGTTCTCCCCTCCAAGCGAGATGAGGCGCATTTCCAATGAGGCGTCTCGAGGCTGATCACACCTCACTTCTTGAACCTCGAAAGGGTCCTTCACACCCTTGGTGCAAATCAAGAAGTTCCCCGACATACCCGTCTCCACTCGAGAGGAAACACGAGGGTCCCGCCCACATCCAGAGGAGCCCTGTTTGCGCCTCGTAGCTCGAGATGAGGGATCCTTTCCCTGCTTCGTCGGGAAAGAGTTCCCGGCGATCCCGTCGCATCTCAAGAGGAGGCCCTCTCCACAGGAACGGCGAGAGGAACTCCAGGGTCGTGCCACCATTCCAAGAGTCCCCCAGATGTCTCAGTCCTTTCCAGAGGAACCCCTTTTCCCTTCACCGGCTCGTCTTTCACACCGAGGATCGACTCACACCAAGGTGGCACGTGGCACAGCCCTGTGGGAAAGCCTCGTGGGAAAGCCTCAAGGGACAGCCTCGAGGGAAAGCCACAGATCCCTTGATTCACGTTCCAGGAAGCGTGACACTACTCCTGCAGCTCGGGAGGAAATCGCACGTGCATGCCCCCACTCGAGACTAGGCCTGACTCCCCTGGGGAGACTCAGAAGCACCCCAAGATCCATGGCAACACTGGAGAGGAATCCTCAGGTTCCGGCCCCGACTCCACACAAGGTCTTAGGACCCGGCATGGACGGGAGAGTAATCCCGAGATGGCCCCTAGCAACTCGCATGTGGACTGGCCTCTCCTGAGGCCACCAGAGCGGGTCCCTGAGGTCCCCGTCGTAACTCGAGAAGACCTGCCGCAACTCGAGAAAATCCAGGAGGTTCTCCCCTCCAGGCGAGATGAGGCCCATTTCCAATGAGGCGCCTCGAGGCTGATCACACCTCACCTCTGGAACTTCGAATGGGTCCTTCAAACCCTTGGTGCAAATCAAGAAGTTCCCCAACATACCCGTCTCCACTCGAGAGGAAACACGAGGCTCTCGCCCACATGCAGAGGAGCCCCGTTTCCGCCTCGTAGCTCGAGATGAGGGTTCCTTTCCCTGCTTCGTCGGGAAAGAGTTCCCGGCGTTCCCGTCGCATCTCAAGAGGAGGCCCTCTCAACAGGAACGGCGAGAGGAACTCCAGGGTCGTGCCACCATTCCAAGAGTCCCCCAGATGTCTCACTCCATTCCAGAGGATCCTCTTTTCCCTTCACCGGCTCGTCTTTCACGCCGAGGATCGACTCACACCAAGGTGGTACTGGCACAGCCCTGTGGGAAAGCCTCGTGCGAAAGCCTCGAGCCAAAGCCTCGAGGGAAAGCCACAGATCCCTTGCTCCACGTGACAGGAAGCGTGACAATACTGCTGCAGCTCGGGAGGAAAGCACACGTGCATGCCCCCACTCGAGACGAGGCCTGACTCCCCTGGGGAGACTCAGAAGCACCCCAAGATCCATGGCAACACTGGAGAGGAATCCTCAGGTTCCAGCCCCGACTCCACACAAGGTCTTTGGCCCCGGCATGGACGGGAGAGGAATCCCGATATGACCACTAGCAACTCGAATGGGGACTGGCCTCTCCTGAGGCCACCAGAGCGGGTCCCTGAGGTCCCCGTTGTAACTCGAGAAGACCTGCTGCAACTCGAGAAAATCCAGGAGGTTCTCCCCTCCAGGCGAGATGAGGCCCATTTCCACTGAGGCGTCTCGAGGCTGATCACACCTCACCTCTGGAACTTCGAAAGGGTTCTTCACACCCTTGGTGCAAATCAAGAAGTTCCCCGACATACCCATCTCCACTCGAGAGGAAACACGAGGGTCCCGCCCACATCCAGAGGAGCCCCGTTTCCGCCTCGTAGCTCGAGATGAGGGACCCTTTCCCTGCTTCGTCGGGAAAGAGTTCCCGGCGTTCCCGTCGCATCTCAAGAGGAGGCCCTCTCAACAGGAACAGCGAGAGGAGCTCCAGGGTCGTGCCACCATTCCAAGTGTCCCCCAGATATCTCAGTCCATTCCAGAGGAAACTCTTTACCCTTCACCGGCTCGTCCTTCACGCCGAGGATCGACTCACACCAAGGTGGCACGTGGCACAGCCCTGTGGGAAAGCCTCGTGGGAAAGACTCGAGGGACAGCCTCGATGGAAAGCCACAGATCCCTTGATCCACGTGACAGGAAGCGTGACACTACTGCTTCAGCTCGGGAGGAAAGCGCACGTGCATGCCCCCACTCGAGACGAGGCATGACTCCCCTGGGGCGACTCAGAAGCACCCCAAGATCCATGGCAACACTGGAGAGGAATCCTCAGGTGCCGTCCCCGACTCCACACAAGGTCTTAGGCCCCGGCATGGACGGGAGAGGAATCCCGAGAGGGCCCCTAGTAACTCGCATGGGGACTGGCCTCTCCTGAGGCCACCAGAGCGTGTCCCTGAGGTCCCCGTCGTAACTCGAGAAGACCTGCCGCAACTCGAGAAAATCCAGGAGGTTCTCCCCTCCAGGCGAGATGAGGCCCATTTCCGCTGAGGCGTCTCGAGGCTGATCACACCTCACCTCTGGAACTTCAAAAGGGTCATTCACACCCTTGGTGCAAATCAAGAAGTTCCCCGACATACCCGTCTCCACTCGAGAGGAAACGCGAGGGTCCCGCCCACATCCAGAGGAGCCCCGTTTCCGCCTCGTAGCTCGAGATGAGGGATCCTTTCCCTGCTTCGTCGGGAAAGAGTTGCCGGCGTTCCCGTCGCATCTCAAGAGGAGGCCCTCTCAAGAGGATCGATGAGAGGAACTCCAGGGTCGTGCCACCATTCCAAGAGTCCCCCAGATGTCTCAGTCCATTCCAGAGGAACCTCTTTTCCCTTCACCGGCTCGTCTTTCACGCCGAGGATCGACTCACACCAAGGTGGCAAGTGGCACAGCCCTGTGGGAAAGCCTAGAGCGAAAGCCTCGAGGGAAAGCCACAGATCCCTTGATCCACGTGACAGGAAGCGTGACACTACTGCTGCAGCTCGGGAGGAAAGCGCACGTGCATGACCCCACTCGAGACGAGGCCTGACTCCCCTGGGGAGACTCAGAAGCACCCCAAAATCCATGGCAACACTGGAGAGGAATCCTCAGGTTCCGGCCCCGACTCCACACAAGGTCTTAGGACCCGGCATGGACGGGAGAGGAATCCCGAGATGGCCCCTAGCAACTCGCATGGGGACTGGCCTCTCCTGAGGCCACCAGAGCGGGTCCTGAGGTCCCCGTCGTAACTCGAGAAGACCTGCCGCAACTCGAGAAAATCCAGGAGGTTCTCCCCTCCAGGCGAGATGAGGCCCATTTCCGCTGAGGCGTCTCGAGGCTGATCACACCTCACCTCTGGAACTTCGAATGGGTCCTTCAAACCCTTGGTGCAAATCAAGAAGTTCCCCAACATACCCGTCTCCACTCGAGAGGAAACACAAGGCTCTCGCCCACATGCAGAGGAGCCCCGTTTCCGCCTCGTAGCTCGAGATGAGGGTTCCTTTCCCTGCTTCGTCGGGAAAGAGTTCCCGGCGTTCCCGTCGCATCTCAAGAGGAGGCCCTCTCAACAGGAACGGCGAGAGGAACTCCAGGGTCGTGCCACCATTCCAAGAGTCCCCCAGATGTCTCACTCCATTCCAGAGGAACCTCTTTTCCCTTCACTGGCTCGTCTTTCACGCCGAGGATCGACTCACACCAAGGTGGCACGTGGCACAGCCCTGTGGGAAAGCCTCGTGGGAAAGCCTCGAAGGACAGCCTCGAGGGAAACCACAGATCCCTTGATCCACGTGACAGGAAGCGTGACAATACTGGTGCACCTCGGAGGAAAGCGCACGTGCATGCCCCCTCTCGAGACGAGGCCTGACTCCCCTGGGGAGACTCAGAAACACCCCAAGATCCATGGCAACACTGGAGAGGAATCCTCAGGTTCCGGCCCCTACTCCACACAAGGTCTTAGGCCCCGGCATGGACGGGAGAGGAATCCCGAGATGGCCCCTAGCAACTCGCATGGGGACTGGCCTCTCCTGAGGCCACCAGAGCGGGTCCCTGAGGTCCCCGTCGTAACTCGAGAAGACTTGCCACAACTCGAGAAAATCCAGGAGGTTCTCCCCTCCAGGCGAGATGAGGCCCATTTCCGCTGAGGCGTCTCGAGGCTGATCACACCTCACCTCTGGAACTTCGAAAGGGTTCTTCACACCCTTGGTGCAAATCAAGAAGTTCACCGACATACCCGTCTCCACTCGAGAGGAAACACGAGGGTCCCGCCCACATCCAGAGGAGCCCCGTTTCCGCCTCGTAGCTCGAGATGAGGGATCCTTTCCCTGCTTCGTCGGGAAAGAGTTCCCGGCGTTCCCGTCGCATCTCAAGAGGAGGCCCTCTCAACAGGAACGGCGAGAGGAACTCCAGGGTCGTGCCACCATTCCAAGAGTCCCCCAGATGTCTCACTCCATTCCAGAGGATCCTCTTTTCCCTTCACCGGCTCGTCTTTCACGCCGAGGATCGACTCACACCAAGGTGGTACTGGCACAGCCCTGTGGGAAAGCCTCGTGCGAAAGCCTCGAGCCAAAGCCTCGAGGGAAAGCCACAGATCCCTTGATCCACGTGACAGGAAGCGTGACAATACTGCTGCAGCTCGGGAGGAAAGCACACGTGCATGCCCCCACTCGAGACGAGGCCTGACTCCCCTGGGGAGACTCAGAAGCACCCCAAGATCCATGGCAACACTGGAGAGGAATCCTCAGGTTCCAGCCCCGACTCCACACAAGGTCTTTGGCCCCGGCATGGACGGGAGAGGAATCCCGATATGACCACTAGCAACTCGAATGGGGACTGGCCTCTCCTGAGGCCACCAGAGCGGGTCCCTGAGGTCCCCGTTGTAACTCGAGAAGACCTGCTGCAACTCGAGAAAATCCAGGAGGTTCTCCCCTCCAGGCGAGATGAGGCCCATTTCCACTGAGGCGTCTCGAGGCTGATCACACCTCACCTCTGGAACTTCGAAAGGGTTCTTCACACCCTTGGTGCAAATCAAGAAGTTCCCCGACATACCCATCTCCACTCGAGAGGAAACACGAGGGTCCCGCCCACATCCAGAGGAGCCCCGTTTCCGCCTCGTAGCTCGAGATGAGGGATCCTTTCCCTGCTTCGTCGGGAAAGAGTTCCCGGCGTTCCGTCGCATCTCAAGAGGAGGCCCTCTCAACAGGAACAGCGAGAGGAGCTCCAGGGTCGTGCCACCATTCCAAGAGTCCCCCAGATATCTCAGTCCATTCCAGAGGAAACTCTTTACCCTTCACCGGCTCGTCCTTCACGCCGAGGATCGACTCACACCAAGGTGGCACGTGGCACAGCCCTGTGGAAAGCCTCGTGGGAAAGACTCGAGGGACAGCCTCGTTGGAAAGCCACAGATCCCTTGATCCACGTGACAGGAAGCGTGACACTACTGCTTCAGCTCGGGAGGAAAGCGCACGTGCATGCCCCCACTCGAGACGAGGCATGACTCCCCTGGGGCGACTCAGAAGCACCCCAAGATCCATGGCAACACTGGAGAGGAATCCTCAGGTGCCGTCCCCGACTCCACACAAGGTCTTAGGCCCCGGCATGGACGGGAGAGGAATCCCGAGAGGGCCCCTAGTAACTCGCATGGGGACTGGCCTCTCCTGAGGCCACCAGAGCGTGTCCCTGAGGTCCCCGTCGTAACTCGAGAAGACCTGCCGCAACTCGAGAAAATCCAGGAGGTTCTCCCCTCCAGGCGAGATGAGGCCCATTTCCGCTGAGGCGTCTCGAGGCTGATCACACCTCACCTCTGGAACTTCAAAAGGGTCATTCACACCCTTGGTGCAAATCAAGAAGTTCCCCGACATACCCGTCTCCACTCGAGAGGAAACGCGAGGGTCCCGCCCACATCCAGAGGAGCCCCGTTTCCGCCTCGTAGCTCGAGATGAGGGATCCTTTCCCTGCTTCGTCGGGAAAGAGTTGCCGGCGTTCCCGTCGCATCTCAAGAGGAGGCCCTCTCAAGAGGATCGATGAGAGGAACTCCAGGGTCGTGCCACCATTCCAAGAGTCCCCCAGATGTCTCAGTCCATTCCAGAGGAACCTCTTTTCCCTTCACCGGCTCGTCTTTCACGCCGAGGATCGACTCACACCAAGGTGGCAAGTGGCACAGCCCTGTGGGAAAGCCTAGAGCGAAAGCCTCGAGGGAAAGCCACAGATCCCTTGATCCACGTGACAGGAAGCGTGACACTACTGCTGCAGCTCGGGAGGAAAGCGCACGTGCATGACCCCACTCGAGACGAGGCCTGACTCCCCTGGGGAGACTCAGAAGCACCCCAAAATCCATGGCAACACTGGAGAGGAATCCTCAGGTTCCGGCCCCGACTCCACACAAGGTCTTAGGACCCGGCATGGACGGGAGAGGAATCCCGAGATGGCCCCTAGCAACTCGCATGGGGACTGGCCTCTCCTGAGGCCACCAGAGCGGGTCCCTGAGGTCCCCGTCGTAACTCGAGAAGACCTGCCGCAACTCGAGAAAATCCAGGAGGTTCTCCCCTCCAGGCGAGATGAGGCCCATTTCCGCTGAGGCGTCTCGAGGCTGATCACACCTCACCTCTGGAACTTCGAATGGGTCCTTCAAACCCTTGGTGCAAATCAAGAAGTTCCCCAACATACCCGTCTCCACTCGAGAGGAAACACAAGGCTCTCGCCCACATGCAGAGGAGCCCCGTTTCCGCCTCGTAGCTCGAGATGAGGGTTCCTTTCCCTGCTTCGTCGGGAAAGAGTTCCCGGCGTTCCCGTCGCATCTCAAGAGGAGGCCCTCTCAACAGGAACGGCGAGAGGAACTCCAGGGTCGTGCCACCATTCCAAGAGTCCCCCAGATGTCTCACTCCATTCCAGAGGAACCTCTTTTCCCTTCACTGGCTCGTCTTTCACGCCGAGGATCGACTCACACCAAGGTGGCACGTGGCACAGCCCTGTGGGAAAGCCTCGTGGGAAAGCCTCGAAGGACAGCCTCGAGGGAAACCACAGATCCCTTGATCCACGTGACAGGAAGCGTGACAATACTGGTGCACCTCGGGAGGAAAGCGCACGTGCATGCCCCCTCTCGAGACGAGGCCTGACTCCCCTGGGGAGACTCAGAAACACCCCAAGATCCATGGCAACACTGGAGAGGAATCCTCAGGTTCCGGCCCCTACTCCACACAAGGTCTTAGGCCCCGGCATGGACGGGAGAGGAATCCCGAGATGGCCCCTAGCAAATCGCATGGGGACTGGCCTCTCCTGAGGCCACCAGAGCGGGTCCCTGAGGTCCCCGTCGTAACTCGAGAAGACTTGCCACAACTCGAGAAAATCCAGGAGGTTCTCCCCTCCAGGCGAGATGAGGCCCATTTCCGCTGAGGCGTCTCGAGGCTGATCACACCTCACCTCTGGAACTTCGAAAGGGTTCTTCACACCCTTGGTGCAAATCAAGAAGTTCACCGACATACCCGTCTCCACTCGAGAGGAAACACGAGGGTCCCGCCCACATCCAGAGGAGCCCCGTTTCCGCCTCGTAGCTCGAGATGAGGGATCCTTTCCCTGCTTCGTCGGGAAAGAGTTCCCGGCGTTCCCGTCGCATCTCAAGAGGAGGCCCTCTCAACAGGAACGGCGAGAGGAACTCCAGGGTCGTGCCACCATTCCAAGAGACCCCAGATATCTCAGTCCATTCCAGAGGAACCTCTTTTCCCTTCACCGCCTCGTCTTTCACTCCGAGGATCGACTCACACCAAGGTGGCACGTGGCACAGCCCTGTTGGAAAGCCTCGTTGGAGAACCTCGAGCCAAAGCCTCGAGGGAAAGCCACAGATCCCTTTATCCACGTGACAGGAAGCGTGACAATACTGCTGCAGCTCGGGAGGAAAGCACACGTGCATGCCCCCACTCGAGACGAGGCCTGACTCCCCTGGGGAGACTCAGAAGCACCCCAAGATCCATGGCAACACTGGAGAGGAATCCTCAGGTTCCGGCCACGACTCCACACAAGGTCTTAGGCCCCGGCATGGATGGGAGAGGAATCCCGAGATGGCCCCTAGCAACTCGCATGGGGACTGGCCTCTCCTGAGGCCACCAGAGCGGGTCCCTGAGGTCCCCGTCGTAACTCGAGAAGACCTGCCGCAACTCGAGAAAATCCAGGAGGTTCTCCCCTCCAGGCGAGATGAGGCCCATTTCCGCTGAGGCGTCTCGAGACTGATCACACCTCACCTCTGAACTTTGAAAGGGTCCTTCACACCCTTGGTGCAAGTCAAGAAGTTCCCCGACATACCCGTGTCCACTCGAGAGGAAACACGAGGGTCCCGCCCACATCCAGAGGAGCCCCGTTTCCGCCTCGTAGCTCGAGATGAGGGATCCTTTCCCTGCTTCGTCGGGAAAGAGTTACCGGCGTTCCCTTCGCATCTAAAGAGGAGGCCCTCTCAACAGGAACGGCGAGAGGAACTCAAGGGTCATGCCACCATTCAAAGAGTCCCCCAGAGGTCTCAGTCCATTCCAGAGGAACCTCTTTTCCCTTCACTGGCTCGTCTTTCACGCCGAGGATCGACTCACACCAAGGTGGCACGTGGCACAGCCCTGTGGGAAAGCCTCGTGGGAAAGCCTCGAGCGAAAGCCTCGAGGGAAAGCCACAGATCCCTTGATCCACGTGACAGGAAGCGTGACAATACTGCTGCAGCTCGGGAGGAAAGCGCACGTGCATGACCCCACTCGAGACGAGGCCTGACTCCCCTGGGGAGACTCAGAAGCACCCCAAAATCCATGGCAACACTGGAGAGGAATCCTCAGGTTCCGGCCCCGACTCCACACAAGGTCTTAGGCCCCGGCATGGACGGGAGAGGTATCCCGAGATGGCCCCTAGCAACTCGAATGGGGACTGGCCTCTCCTGAGACCACCAGAGCGGGTCCCTGAGGTCCCCGTCGTAACACAAGAAGACCTGCCGCAACTCGAGAAAATCCAGGAGGTTCTCCCCTCCAAGCGAGATGAGGCCCATTTCCGCTGAGGCGTCTCGAGGCTGATCTCACCTCACCTCTGGAACTTGGAAAGGGTCGTTCACACCCTTGGTGCAAATCAAGAAGTTCCCCGACATACCCGTCTCCACTCGAGAGGAAACACGAGGGTCCCGCCCACATCCAGAGGAGACCCGTTTCCGCCTCGTAGCTCGAGATGAGGTATCCTTTCCCTGCTTCGTCGGAAAAGAGTTTCCGGCGTTCCCGTCGCATCTCAAGAGGAGGCCCTCTCAACAGGATAGGCGAGAGGAACTCCAGGGTCGTGCCACCATTCCAAGAGTCCCCCAGATGTCTCAGTCCATTCCAGAGGAAAATCTTTTCCCTTCACCGCCTCGTCTTTCACTCCGAGGATCGACTCACACCAAGGTGGTACTGGCACAGCCCTGTGGGAAAGCCTCGTGGGAAAGCCTCGAGCCAAAGCCTCGAGGGAAAGCCACAGATCCCTTTATCCACGTGACAGGAAGCGTGACAATACTGCTGCAGCTCGGGAGGAAAGCACACGTGCATGCCCCCACTCGAGACGAGGCCTGACTCCCTGCGGAGACTCAGAAGCACCCCAAAATCCGTGGCAACACAGGAGAGGAATCCTCAGCTTCCGACCCCGAATCCACACGAGGTCTTAGGCCCCGGCATGGACGGGAAAGGAATCCCGAGATGGCCCCTAGCATCTGGCATGGGGACTGGCCTCTCCTGAGGCCATCAGTGCGGGTCCCTGTGGTCCCCGTCGTAACTCGAGAAGACCTGTCGCAACTCGAGAAAATCCAGGAGGTTCTCCCCTCCAGGCGAGATGAGGCCCATTTCCTCTGAGGCGTCTCGAGGCTGATCACACCTCACCTCTGGAACTTCGAAAGAGTCCTTCACACCCTTGGTGCAAATCAAGAATTTCCCCGACATACCCCTCTCCACTCGAGAGGAAACACGAGGGTCCCGCCCACATCCAGAGGAGCCCCGTTTCTGCCTCGTAGCTCGAGATGAGGGATCCTTTCCCTGCTTCGTTGGGAAAGAGTTCCCGGCGTTCCCGTCGCATCTCAAGAGGAGGCCCTCTCAACAGAACCGCGAGAGGAACATCAGGGTCGTTCCACATTCCAAGAGTCCCCCAGATGTCTCAGTCCATTCCAGAGGAACCTCTTTCCCCTTCACCGGCTCGTCTTTCACGCCGAGGTCGACTCACACCAAGGTGGCACGTGGCAAAGCCCTGTCGGAAAGCTTCGTGGGAAATCCTCGAGGGAAAGCCTCGAGGGAAAGCCACAGATTCCTTGATCCACGTGACAGGAAGCGTGATACTACAGCTTCAGCTCGGGAGGAAAGCGCACGTGCATGCCCCCACTCGAGACGAGGCCTGACTCGCCTGGGGAGACTCAGAAGCACTCCAAGATCCATGGCAACACTGGAGAGGAATGCTCAGGTTCCGGCCCCGACTCCACACAAGGACTGAGGCCCCAGCATGGACGGGAGAGTAATCCCTAGATGGCCCCTAGCAACTCGCATGGGGACTGGCCTTTCCTGAGGCCACCAGAGCGGGTCCCTGAGGTCCCCGTCGTAACTCGAGAAGACCTGCCGCAACTCGAGAAAATCCAGGAGGTTCTCCCTTCCAGGCGAGATGAGGCCCATTTCCGCTGAGGCGTCTCGAGGCTGATCACACCTCACCTCTGGAACTTCGAAAGGGTCCTTCACACCCTTGGTGCAAATCAAGAAGTTCCCCGACATACCCGTCTCCACTCGAGAGGAAACACGAGGGTCCCGCCCACATCCAGAGGAGCCCCGTTTCCGCCTCGTAGCTCGAGATGAGGGATCCTTTCCCTGCTTCGTCGGGAAAGAGTTCCCGGCATTCCCGTCGCATCTCAAGAGGAGGCCCTCTCAAGAGGATAGACGAGAGGAACTCCAGGGTCGTGCCACCATTCCAAGAGTCCCCCAGATATCACAGTCCATTCCAGAGGAACCTCTTTTCCCTTCACCGGCTCGTCATTCACGCCGAGGATCGACTCACACCAAGGTGGCACGTGGCACAGCCCTGTGGGAAAGCCTCGTGGGAAAGCCTCGAGGGACAGCCTCGAGGGAAAGCCACAGATCCCTTGATCCACGTGATAGGAAGCGTGACACTACTCTTGCAGCACGGGAGGAAATCGCAAGTGCATGCCCCCACTCGAGACGAGGCCTGACTCCCCTGGGGAGACTCAGAAGCACCCCAAGATCCATGGCAACACTGGAGAGGAATCCTCAGGTTCCGGCCCCGACTCCACACAAGGACTGAGGCTCCGGCATCAACGGGAGAGGAATCTCGAGAGGTCCCCTAGCAACTCGCATGGGGACTGGCCTTTCCTGAGGCCACCAGAGTGGGTCCCTGAGGTCCCCGTCGTAACACGAGAAGACCTGCCTCAACTCGAGAAAATCCAGGAGGTTCACCCCTCCAGGCGAGATGAGGCCCATTTCCGCTGGGGCGTCTCGAGGCTGATCACACCTCACCTCTGGAACTTCGAAAGGGTCCTTCACACCCTTGGTGCAAATCAAGAAGTTCCCCGACATACCCGTCTCCATTCGAGAGGAAACACGAGGGTCCCGCCCACATCCAGAGGAGACCCGTTTCCGCCTCGTAGCTCGAGATGAGGGATCCTTTCCCTGCTTCATCGGGAAAGAGTCGCCGGCGTTCCCGTCGCATCTCAAGAGGAGGCCCTCTCAACAGGAACGGCGAGAGGAACTCCAGGGTCGTGCCACCATTCCAAGAGTCCACCAGATGTCTCAGTCCATTCCAGAGGAACCTCTTTTCCCTTCACCGGCTCGTCTTTCACGCCGAGGATCGACTCACACCAAGGTGGCACGTGGCACAGCCCTGTGGGAAAGGCTCGTGGGAAAGCCTCGAGGAACAGCCTCGAGGGAAAGCCACAGATTCCTTGATCCACGTGACAGGAAGAGTGACACTACTGCTGCAGCTCGGGAGGAAAGCGCACGTGCATGCCCCCACTCGAAACGAGGCCTGACTCCCCTGGGGAGACTCAGAAGCACCCCAAGATCCATGGCAACACTGGAGAGGAATCCTCAGGTTCCGGCCGCGACTCCACACAAGGACTGAGGCCCTGGCATGGACGGGAGAGGAATCCCGAGAGGGCTCCTAGCAACTCGCATGGGGACTGGCCTTTCCTCAGGCCACCAGAGCGGGTCCCTGAGGTCCCCGTCGTAACTCGAGAAGACCTGCCGCAACTCGAGAAAATCCAGGAGGTTCTCCCCTCCAGGCGAGATGAGGCCCATTTCCGCTGAGGCGTCTCTAGGCTGATCACACCTCACCTCTGGACCTTCAAAAGGGTCCTTCACACCCTTGGTGCAAATCAAGAAGTTCCCCGACATACCCGTCTCCACTCGAGAGGAAACACGAGGGTCCCGCCCACATCCAGAGGAGCCCCGTTTCCGCCTCGTAGCTCGAGATGAGGGAACCTTTACCTGCATCGTCGGGAAAGAGTTCCCGGCATTCCCGGCGCATCTCAAGAGGAGGCCCCCTCAACAGGAACGGCGAGAGGAACTCCAGGGTCGTGCCACCACTCCAAGAGTCCCCCAGATGTCTCAGTCCATTCCAGAGGAACCTCTTTTCCCTTCACCGGCTCGTCCTTCACACCGAGGATCGAGTCACACCAAGGTGGCATGTGGCACAGCCCTGTGGGAAAGCCTCGTGGGAAAGCCTCGATCGAAAGCCTCGAGGGAAACCACAGATCCCTTTATCCATGTGACAGGAAGCGTGACACTACTCTTGCAGCTCGGGAGGAAAGCGCACGTGCATGCCCCCACTCGAGACGAGGCCTGACTCCCCTGGGGAGACTCAGAAGCACCCCAAAATCCATGGCAACACTGGAGAGGAATCCTCAGGTTCCGGCCCCGACTCCACACAAGGACTGAGGCCCCGGCATTGACGGTTGAGGAATCCCGAGAGGTCCCCTAGCAACTCGCATGGGGACTAGCCTTTCCTGAGGCCACCAGAGCTTGTCCCTGAGGTCCCCGTCGTAACTCGAGAAGACCTGCCGCAACTCGAGAAAAACCAGGAGGTTCTCCCCTCCAAGCGAGATGAGGCGCATTTCCAATGAGGCGTCTCGAGGCTGATCACACCTCACTTCTTGAACCTCGAAAGGGTCCTTCACACCCTTGGTGCAAATCAAGAAGTTCCCCGACATACCCGTCTCCACTCGAGAGGAAACACGAGGGTCCCGCCCACATCCAGAGGAGCCCTGTTTGCGCCTCGTAGCTCGAGATGAGGGATCCTTTCCCTGCTTCGTCGGGAAAGAGTTCCCGGCGTTCCCGTCGCATCTCAAGAGGAGGCCCTCTCCACAGGAACGGCGAGAGGAACTCCAGGGTCGTGCCACCATTCCAAGAGTCCCCCAGATATCACAGTCCATTCCAGAGGAACCTCTTTTCCCTTCACCGGCTCGTCATTCACGCCGAGGATCGACTCACACCAAGGTGGCACGTGGCACAGCCCTGTGGGAAAGCCTCGTGGGAAAGCCTCGAGGGACAGCCTCGAGGGAAAGCCACAGATCCCTTGATCCACGTGATAGGAAGCGTGACACTACTCTTGCAGCACGGGAGGAAATCGCAAGTGCATGCCCCCACTCGAGACGAGGCCTGACTCCCCTGGGGAGACTCAGAAGCACCCCAAGATCCATGGCAACACTGGAGAGGAATCCTCAGGTTCCGGCCCCGACTCCACACAAGGACTGAGGCTCCGGCATCAACGGGAGAGGAATCTCGAGAGGTCCCCTAGCAACTCGCATGGGGACTGGCCTTTCCTGAGGCCACCAGAGTGGGTCCCTGAGGTCCCCGTCGTAACACGAGAAGACCTGCCTCAACTCGAGAAAATCCAGGAGGTTCTCCCCTCCAGGCGAGATGAGGCCCATTTCCGCTGGGGCGTCTCGAGGCTGATCACACCTCACCTCTGGAACTTCGAAAGGGTCCTTCACACCCTTGGTGCAAATCAAGAAGTTCCCCGACATACCCGTCTCCATTCGAGAGGAAACACGAGGGTCCCGCCCACATCCAGAGGAGACCCGTTTCCGCCTCGTAGCTCGAGATGAGGGATCCTTTCCCTGCTTCATCGGGAAAGAGTCGCCGGCGTTCCCGTCGCATCTCAAGAGGAGGCCCTCTCAACAGGAACGGCGAGAGGAACTCCAGGTTCGTGCCACCATTCCAAGAGTCCACCAGATGTCTCAGTCCATTCCAGAGGAACCTCTTTTCCCTTCACCGGCTCGTCTTTCACGCTGAGGATCGACTCACACCAAGGTGGCACGTGGCACAGCCCTGTGGGAAAGCCTCGTGGGAAAGCCTCGAGGAACAGCCTCGAGGGAAAGCCACAGATTCCTTGATCCACGTGACAGGAAGAGTGACACTACTGCTGCAGCTCGGGAGGAAAGCGCACGTGCATGCCCCCACTCGAAACGAGGCCTGACTCCCCTGGGGAGACTCAGAAGCACCCCAAGATCCATGGCAACACTGGAGAGGAATCCTCAGGTTCCGGCCGCGACTCCACACAAGGACTGAGGCCCTGGCATGGACGGGAGAGGAATCCCGAGAGGGCTCCTAGCAACTCGCATGGGGACTGGCCTTTCCTCAGGCCACCAGAGCGGGTCCCTGAGGTCCCCGTCGTAACTCGAGAAGACCTGCCGCAACTCGAGAAAATCCAGGAGGTTCTCCCCTCCAGGCGAGATGAGGCCCATTTCCGCTGAGGCGTCTCTAGGCTGATCACACCTCACCTCTGGACCTTCAAAAGGGTCCTTCACACCCTTGGTGCAAATCAAGAAGTTCCCCGACATACCCGTCTCCACTCGAGAGGAAACACGAGGGTCCCGCCCACATCCAGAGGAGCCCCGTTTCCGCCTCGTAGCTCGAGATGAGGGAACCTTTACCTGCATCGTCGGGAAAGAGTTCCCGGCATTCCCGGCGCATCTCAAGAGGAGGCCCCCTCAACAGGAACGGCGAGAGGAACTCCAGGGTCGTGCCACCATTCCAAGAGTCCCCCAGATGTCTCAGTCCATTCCAGAGGAACCTCTTTTCCCTTCACCGGCTCGTCCTTCACACCGAGGATCGAGTCACACCAAGGTGGCATGTGGCACAGCCCTGTGGGAAAGCCTCGTGGGAAAGCCTCGATCGAAAGCCTCGAGGGAAACCACAGATCCCTTTATCCATGTGACAGGAAGCGTGACACTACTCTTGCAGCTCGGGAGGAAAGCGCACGTGCATGCCCCCACTCGAGACGAGGCCTGACTCCCCTGGGGAGACTCAGAAGCACCCCAAAATCCATGGCAACACTGGAGAGGAATCCTCAGGTTCCGGCCCCGACTCCACACAAGGACTGAGGCCCCGGCATTGACGGTTGAGGAATCCCGAGAGGTCCCCTAGCAACTCGCATGGGGACTAGCCTTTCCTGAGGCCACCAGAGCTTGTCCCTGAGGTCCCCGTCGTAACTCGAGAAGACCTGCCGCAACTCGAGAAAAACCAGGAGGTTCTCCCCTCCAAGCGAGATGAGGCGCATTTCCAATGAGGCGTCTCGAGGCTGATCACACCTCACTTCTTGAACCTCGAAAGGGTCCTTCACACCCTTGGTGCAAATCAAGAAGTTCCCCGACATACCCGTCTCCACTCGAGAGGAAACACGAGGGTCCCGCCCACATCCAGAGGAGCCCTGTTTGCGCCTCGTAGCTCGAGATGAGGGATCCTTTCCCTGCTTCGTCGGGAAAGAGTTCCCGGCGTTCCCGTCGCATCTCAAGAGGAGGCCCTCTCCACAGGAACGGCGAGAGGAACTCCAGGGTCGTGCCACCATTCCAAGAGTCCCCCAGATGTCTCAGTCCTTTCCAGAGGAACCCCTTTTCCCTTCACCGGCTCGTCTTTCACACCGAGGATCGACTCACACCAAGGTGGCACGTGGCACAGCCCTGTGGGAAAGCCTCGTGGGAAAGCCTCAAGGGACAGCCTCGAGGGAAAGCCACAGATCCCTTGATTCACGTTCCAGGAAGCGTGACACTACTCCTGCAGCTCGGGAGGAAATCGCACGTGCATGCCCCCACTCGAGACTAGGCCTGACTCCCCTGGGGAGACTCAGAAGCACCCCAAGATCCATGGCAACACTGGAGAGGAATCCTCAGGTTCCGGCCCCGACTCCACACAAGGTCTTAGGACCCGGCATGGACGGGAGAGGAATCCCGAGATGGCCCCTAGCAACTCGCATGGGGACTGGCCTCTCCTGAGGCCACCAGAGCGGGTCCCTGAGGTCCCCGTCGTAACTCGAGAAGACTTGCCACAACTCGAGAAAATCCAGGAGGTTCTCCCCTCCAGGCGAGATGAGGCCCATTTCCGCTGAGGCGTCTCGAGGCTGATCACACCTCACCTCTGGAACTTCGAAAGGGTTCTTCACACCCTTGGTGCAAATCAAGAAGTTCACCGACATACCCGTCTCCACTCGAGAGGAAACACGAGGGTCCCGCCCACATCCAGAGGAGCCCCGTTTCCGCCTCGTAGCTCGAGATGAGGGATCCTTTCCCTGCTTCGTCGGGAAAGAGTTCCCGGCGTTCCCGTCGCATCTCAAGAGGAGGCCCTCTCAACAGGAACGGCGAGAGGAACTCCAGGGTCGTGCCACCATTCCAAGAGACCCCAGATATCTCAGTCCATTCCAGAGGAACCTCTTTTCCCTTCACCGGCTCGTCTTTCACTCCGAGGATCGACTCACACCAAGGTGGCACGTGGCACAGCCCTGTTGGAAAGCCTCGTTGGAGAACCTCGAGCCAAAGCCTCGAGGGAAAGCCACAGATCCCTTTATCCACGTGACAGGAAGCGTGACAATACTGCTGCAGCTCGGGAGGAAAGCACACGTGCATGCCCCCACTCGAGACGAGGCCTGACTCCCCTGGGGAGACTCAGAAGCACCCCAAGATCCATGGCAACACTGGAGAGGAATCCTCAGGTTCCGGCCACGACTCCACACAAGGTCTTAGGCCCCGGCATGGACGGGAGAGGAATCCCGAGATGGCCCCTAGCAACTCGCATGGGGACTGGCCTCTCCTGAGGCCACCAGAGCGGGTCCCTGAGGTCCCCGTCGTAACTCGAGAAGACCTGCCGCAACTCGAGAAAATCCAGGAGGTTCTCCCCTCCAGGCGAGATGAGGCCCATTTCCGCTGAGGCGTCTCGAGGCTGATCACACCTCACCTCTGGAACTTTGAAAGGGTCCTTCACACCCTTGGTGCAAGTCAAGAAGTTCCCCGACATACCCGTGTCCACTCGAGAGGAAACACGAGGGTCCGGCCCACATCCAGAGGAGCCCCGTTTCCGCCTCGTAGCTCGAGATGAGGGATCCTTTCCCTGCTTCGTCGGGAAAGAGTTCCCGGCCTTCCCGTCGCATCTCAAGAGGAGGCCCTCTCAACAGGAACGGCGAGAGGAACTCCAGGGTCTTGCCACCATTCCAAGAGTCCCCCAGATGTCTCAGTCAATTCCAGAGGAACCTCTTTTCCCTTCACCGGCTCGTCTTTCACGCCGAGGATCGACTCACACCAGGGTGGCACGTGGCACAGCCCTGGGGGAAAGCCTCGTGGGAAAGCCTCGAGGGAAAGCCCCAGATCCCTTGATCCACGTGACAGGAAGCTTGACACTACTGCAGCAGCTCGGGAGGAAAGCGCACGTGCATGACCCCACTCGAGACGGGGCCTGACTCCCCTGTGGAGACTCAGAAGCACCCCAAGATCCATGGCAACACTGGAGAGGAATCCTCAGGTTCCGGCCCCGACTCCACACAAGGACTGAGGCCCCGGCATGGACGGGAAAGGAATCCCGAGTGGACCCCTAGCAACACGCATGGGGACTGGCCTTTCCTCAGGCCACCAGAGCGGGTCCCTGAGGTCCCCGTCGTAACTCGAGAAGACCTGCCACAACTCGAGAAAATCCAGGAGGTTCTCCCCTCCAGGCGAGATGAGGCCCATTTCTGCTGAGGAGTCTCGAGGCTGATCACACCTCACCTCTGGAACTTCGAAAGGGTCCTTCACACCCTTGGTGCAAATCAAGAAGTTCCCCGACATACCCGTCTCCACTCGAGAGGAAACACGAGGGTCCCGCCCACATCCAGAAGAGCCCCGTTTCCGCCTCGTAGATCGAGATGAGGGATCCTTTCCCTGCTTCGTCGGGAAAGAGTTCCCGGCGTTCAGGTCGCATCTCAAGAGGAGGCCCTCTCAACAGGAACGGCGAGAGGAACTCCAGGGTCGTGCCACCATTCCAAGAGTCCCCCAGATGTCTCAGTCCATTCCACAGGAACCTCTTTTCCCTTCACCGGCTCGTCTTTCACGCCGAGGATCGACTCACACCAAGGTGGCACGTGGCACAGCCCTGTGGGAAAGCCTCGTGGGAAAGCCTCGAGGGACAGCCTCGAGGGAAAGCCACAGATCCCTTGATCCACGTGACAGGAAGCGTGACACTACTTCTGCATCTTGGGAGGAAAGCGCACGTGCATGCCCCCACTCGAGACGAGGCCTGACTCCCCTGGGGAGAGTCAGAAGCACCCCAAGATCCATGGCAACACTGGAGAGGAATCCTCAGGTTCCGGCCCCGACTCCACACAAGGTCTTAGGCCCCAGCATGGACGCGAGAGGAATCCCGAGATGGACCCTAGCAACTCGCACGAGGACTGGCCTTTCCTGAGGCCACCAGAGCGGATCCCTAAGGTCGCCGTCATAACTCGAGAAGACCTGCCGCAACTCAAGAAAATCCAGGAGGTTCTCCCCTCCAGGCGAGATGAGGCCCATTTCCGCTGAGGCGTCTCGAGGCTGATCACACCTCACCTCTGGAACTTCGAAAGGGTCCTTCACACCCTTGGTGCAAATCAAGAAGTTCCCCGACATACCCGTCTGCACTCGAGAGGAAACACGAGGGTCCCGCCCACATCGAGAAGAGCCCCGTTTCCGCCTCGTAGCTCGAGATGAGGGATCCTTTCCCTGCTTCGTCGGGAAAGAGTTCCCGGCGTTCAGGTCGTATCTCAAGAGGAGGCCCTCTCAACAGGAACGGCGAGAGGAACTCCAGGGTCGTGCCACCATTCCAAGAGTCCCCCAGATGTCTCAGTCCATTCCAGAGGAACCTCTTTTCCCTTCACCGGCTCGTCTTTCACGCCGAGGATCGACTCACACCAAGGTGGCACGTGGCACAGCCCTGTGGGAAAGCTTCGTGGGAAAGCCTCGAGGGAGAGCTTCGAGGGAAATCACAGATCCCTTGTTCCACGTGACAGGAAGCGTGACACTACTGCTGCAGCTCGGATGGAAAGGGCACGTGCATGCCCCCACTCGAGACGAGGCCTGACTCGCCTGGGGAGACTCAGAAGCACCCCAAGATCCATGGCAACACTGGAGAGGAATCCTCAGGTTCCGGCCCCGACTCCACACAAGGTCTTAGGCCCCGGCATGGACGGGAGAGGAATCCCGAGTTGGCCCCTAGCAACTCGCATGGGGACTGGCCTTTCCTCAGGCCACCAGAGCGGGTCCCTGAGGTCCCCGTCGTAACTCGAGAAGACCTGCCGCAACTCGAGAGAATCCAGGAGGTTCTCCCCTCCAGGCGAGATGAGGCCCATTTCCGCTAAGGCGTCTCGAGGTTGATCACACCTCACCTCTGGAACTTCGAAAGGGTCCTTCACATTCTTGGTGCAAATCAAGAAGTTCCCCGACATACCCGTCTCCACTCGAGAGGAAACACGAGGGTCCCGCCCACATCCAGAGGAGCCCCGTTTCCGCCTCGTAGCTCGAGATGAGGGATCCTTTCCCTGCTTCGTCGGGAAAGAGTTCCCGGCTTTCAGGTCGCATCTCAAGAGGAGGCCCTCTCAACAGGAACGGCGAGAGGAACTCCAGGGTCGTGCCACCATTCCAAGAGTCCCCCAGATGTCTCAGTCCATTCCACAGGAACGTCTTTTCCCTTCACCGGCTCGTCTTTCACGCCGAGGATCGACTCACACCAAGGTGGCACGTGGCACAGCCCTGTGGGAAAGCCTTGTGGGAAAGCCTCGAGGGACAGTCTCGAGGGAAAGCCACAGATCCCTTGATCCATGAGACAGGAAGCGTGACACTACTGCTGCAGCTCGGGAGAAAAGCGCACGTGCATGCCCACACTCGAGACGAGGCCTGCCTCCCCTGGGGAGACTCAGAAGCACCCCAAGATCCATGGCAACACTGGAGAGGTATCCTCAGGTTCCGGCCCCGACTCCACACAATGACTAAGGCCCCGGTATGGACGGGAGAGGAATTCCGAGGGGTCCCGTAGCAACTCGCATGGGGACTGGCATTTCCTGAGGCCACCAGAGCGGGTCCCTGAGGTCCCCATCGTAACTCGAGAAGACCTGCCGCAACTCGAGAAAATCCAGGAGGTTCTCCCCTCCAGGCGAGATGAGGCCCATTTCCGCTGAGGCGTCTCCAGGCTGATTACACCTCACCTCTGGAACTTCGAAAGGGTCCTTCACAGCCTTGGTGGAAATCAAGAAGATCCCCGACATACCCGTGTCCACTCGAGAGGAAACACGAGGGTCCCGCCCACATCCAGAGGAGCCCCGTTTCCGCCTCGTAGCTCGAGATAAGGGATCCTTTCCCTGCTTCGTCGGGAAAGAGTTCCCGGCGTTCCCGTCGCATCTCAAGAGGAGGCCCTCTCAAGAGGATCGACGAGAGGAACTCCAGGGTCGTGCCACCATTCCAAGAGTCCCCCAGATGTCTCAGTCCATTCCACAGGAACCTCTTTTCCCTTCACCGGCTCGTCTTTCACGCCGAGGATCGACTCACACCAAGGTGGCACGTGGCACAGCCCTGTGGGAAAGCCTCGTGGGAAAGCCTCGAGCAAAAGCCTCGAGGGAAACCACAGATCCCTTGATCCACGTGACAGGAAGCGTGACATTACTGCTGCAGCTCGGGAGGAAAGCGCACGTGCATGCCCCCACTCGAGACGAGGCCTGACTCCCCTGGGGAGACTCAGAAGCACCCCAAGATCCATGGCAACAATGGAGAGGAATCCTCAGGTTCCGGCCCCGACTCCACACAAGGTCTTAGGCCCCGGCATGGACGGGAGAGGAATCCCGAGTTGGCCACTAGCAACTCGCATGGGGACTGGCCTTTCCTGAGGCCACTAGAGCGGTCCCTGAGGTCCCCGTCGTAACTCGAGAAGACCTGCCCCAACTCGAATAAATCCAGGAGGTTCTCCCCTCCAGGCGAGATGAGGCCCATTTCCGCTGAGGCGTCTCCAGGCTGATTACACCTCACCTCTGGAACTTCGAATGGGTCCTTCACAGCCTTGGTGCAAATCAAGAAGTTCCCCGACATACCCGTCTCCACTCGAGAGGAAACACGAGGGTCCCGCCCACATCCAGAGGAGCCCCGATTCCGCCTCGTAGCTCGAGATGAGGGATCCTTTCCCTGCTTCGTCGGGAAAGAGTTCCCGGCCTTCCCGTCGCATCTCAAGAAGAGGCCCTCTCAACAGGAACGGCGAGAGGAACTTCAGGGTCGTGCCACCATTCCAAGAGTCCCCCAGATGTCTGAGTCCATACCACAGGAACCTCTTATCCCTTCACCGGCTCGTCTTTCACGCCGAGGATCGACTCACAGCAAGGTGGCACGTGGCACAGCCCTGTGGCAAAGCCTTGTGGGAAAGCCTCGAGGGACAGCCTCGAGGGAAAGCCGCAGATCCCTTGATCCATGTGACAGGAAGCGTGACACTACTGCTGCAGCTCGGGAGGAAAACGCACGTGCATGCCCACACTCGAGACGAGGCCTGCCTCCCCTGGGGAGACTCAGAAGCACCCCAAGATCCATAGCAACACTGGAGAGGAATCCTCAGGTTCCGGCCCCGACTCCACACAATGACTGAGGCCCCGGCATGGACGGGAGAGGAATCCCGAGTTGGCCCCTAGCAACTCGCATGGGGACTGGCCTTTCCTCAGGCCACCATAGCGGGTCCCTGAGGTCCCCGTCGTAACTCGAGAAGACCTGCCGCAACTCGAGAAAATCCAGGAGGTTCTCCCCTCCAGGCGAGATGAGGCCCATTTCCGCTGAGGCGTCTCGAGGCTGATCACACCTCAGCTCTGGAACTTCGAAAGGGTCCTTCACACCCTTGGTGCAAATCAAGAAGTTTCCCGACATACCCGTCTCCACTCGAGAGGAAACACGAGGGTCCCGCCCACATCCAGAGGAGCCCCGTTTCCGCCTCGTAGCTCGAGATGAGGGATCCTTTCCCTGCTTCGTCGGGAAAGAGTTCCCGGACTTCCCGTCGCATCTCAAGAGGAGGCCCTCTCAACAGGAACGGCGAGAGGAACTCCAGGGTCTTGCCACCATTCCAAGAGTCCCCCAGATGTCTCAGTCCATTCCAGAGGAACCTCTTTTCCTTTCACCGGCTCAGCTTTCACGCCGAGGATCGACTCACGCCAAGGTGGCACGTAGCACAGCCCTGGGGGAAAGCCTCGTGGGAAAGCCTCGAGGGACAGCCCCAGATCCCTTGATCCACATGACAGGAAGCGTGACACTACTCCTGCAGCTCGGGAGGAAAGCGCACGTGCATGACCCCACTCGAGACGGGGCCTGACTCCCCTGGGGAGACTCAGAAGCACCCCAAGATCCATGGCAACACTGGAGAGGAATCCTCAGGTTCCGGCCCCGACTCCACACAAGGACTTAGGCCCCGGCATGGACGGGAGAGGAATCCCGAGATGGCCCCTAGCAACTCGCACGAGGACTGGCCTTTCCTGAGGCCACCAGAGCGGGTCCCTAAGGTCCCCGTCGTAACTCGAGAAGACCTGCCGCAACTCGAGAAAATCCAGGAGGTTCTCCCCTCCAGGCGAGATGAGGCCCATTTCCGCTGAGGCGTCTCCAGGCTGATTACACCTCACCTCTGGAACTTCGAAAGGGTCCTTCACACCCTTGGTGCAAATCAAGAAGTTCCCCGACATACCCGTCTCCACTCGAGAGGAAACACGAGGGTCCCGCCCACATCCAGAGGAGCCCCGTTTCCGCCTCGTAGCTCGAGATGAGGGATCCTTTCCCGGCTTCGTCGGGAAAGAGTTCCCGGCCTTCCCGTCGCATCTCAAGAGGAGGCCCTCTCAACAGGAACGGCGAGAGGAACTCCAGGGTCGTGCCACCATTCCAAGAGTCCCCCAGATGTCTCAGTCCATTCCACAGGAACCTCTTTTCCCTTCACCGGCTCGTCTTTCACGCCGAGGATCGACTCACACCAAGGTGGCACGTGGCACAGCCCTGTGGGAAAGCTTCGTGGGAAAGCCTCGAGGGAGAGCTTCGAGGGAAACCACAGATCCCTTGTTCCACGTGACAGGAAGCGTGACACTACTGCTGCAGCTCGGATGGAAAGGGCACGAGCATGCCCCCACTCGAGACGAGGCCTGACTCGCCTGGGGAGACTCAGAAGCACCCCAAGATCCATGGCAACACTGGAGAGGAATCCTCAGGTTCCGGCCCCGACTCCACACAAGGTCTTAGGCCCCGGCATGGACGGGAGAGGAATCCCGAGTTGGCCCCTAGCAACTCGCATGGGGACTGGCCTTTCCTCAGGCCACCAGAGCGGGTCCCTGAGGTCCCCGTCGTAACTCGAGAAGACCTGCCGCAACTCGAGAGAATCCAGGAGGTTCTCCCCTCCAGGCGAGATGAGGCCCATTTCCGCTAAGGCGTCTCGAGGTTGATCACACCTCACCTCTGGAACTTCGAAAGGGTCCTTCACACTCTTGGTGCAAATCAAGAAGTTCCCCGACATACCCGTCTCCACTCGAGACGAAACACGAGGGTCCCGCCCACATCCAGAGGAGCCCCGTTTCCGCCTCGTAGCTCGAGATGAGGGATCCTTTCCCTGCTTCGTCGGGAAAGAGTTCCCGGCGTTCCCGTCGCATCTCAAGAGGAGGCCCTCTCAACAGGAACGGCGAGAGGAACTCCAGGGTCTTGGCACCATTCCAAGAGTCCACCAGATGTCTCAGTCCATTCCACAGGAACCTCTTTTCCCTTCACCGGCTCGTCTTTCACGCCGAGGATCGACTCACACCAAGGTGGCACGTGGCACAGCCCTGTGGGAAAGCCTCGTGGGAAAGCCTCGAGGGACAGCCTCGAGGGAAACCACAGATCCCTTGATCCATGTGACAGGAAGTGTGACACTACTGCTGCAGCTCGGGCGGAAAGCGCACGTGCATGCCCCCACTCGAGACGAGGCCTGACTCCCCTGGGGAGACTCAGAAGCACCCCAAGATCCATGGCAACACTGGAGAGGAATCCTCAGGTTCCGGCCCCGACTACAAACAAGGTCTTAGTCCCCGGCATGGACGGGAGAGGAATCCCGAGTGGCCACTAGCAACTCGCATGGGGACTGGCCTTACCTGAGGTCACCAGAGCGGTCCCTGAGGTCCCCGTCGTAACTCGAGAAGACCTGCCACAACTCGAGAAAATCCAGGAGGTTCTCCCCTCCAGGCGAGATGAGGCCCATTTCCGCTGAGGCGTCTCGAGGCTGATCACACCTCACCTCTGGAACTTCGAAAGGGTCCTTCACAGCCTTGGTGCAAATCAAGAAGATCCCCGACATACCCGTCTCCACTCGAGAGGAAACACGAGGGTCCCGCCCACATCCAGAGGAGCCCCGTTTCCGCCTCGTAGCTCGAGATGAGGGATCCTTTCCCTGCTTCGTCGGGAAAGAGTTCCCGGCTTTCAGGTCGCATCTCAAGAGGAGGCCCTCTCAACAGGAACGGCGAGAGGAACTCCAGGGTCGTGCCACCATTCCAAGAGTCACCCAGATGTCTCAGTCCATTCCACAGGAACCTCTTTTCCCTTCACCGGCTCGTCTTTCACGCCGAGGATCGACTCACACCAAGGTGGCACGTGGCACAGCCCTGTGGGAAAGCCTTGTGGGAAAGCCTCGAGGGACAGTCTCGAGGGAAAGCCACAGATCCCTTGATCCATGTGACAGGAAGCGTGACACTACTGCTGCAGCTCGGGAGAAAAGCGCACGTGCATGCCCACACTCGAGACGAGGCCTGCCTCCCCTGGGGAGACTCAGAAGCACCCCAAGATCCATGGCAACACTGGAGAGGTATCCTCAGGTTCCGGCCCCGACTCCACACAATGACTAAGGCCCCGGTATGGACGGGAGAGGAATTCCGAGGGGTCCCGTAGCAACTCGCATGGGGACTGGCATTTCCTGAGGCCACCAGAGCGGGTCCCTGAGGTCCCCATCGTAACTCGAGAAGACCTGCCGCAACTCGAGAAAATCCAGGAGGTTCTCCCCTCCAGGCGAGATGAGGCCCATTTCCGCTGAGGCGTCTCCAGGCTGATTACACCTCACCTCTGGAACTTCGAAAGGGTCCTTCACAGCCTTGGTGCAAATCAAGATGATCCCCGACATACCCGTCTCCACTCGAGAGGAAACACGAGGGTCCCGCCCACATCCAGAGGAGCCCCGTTTGCGCCTCGTAGCTCGAGATGAGGGATCCTTTCCCTGCTTCGTCGGGAAAGAGTTCCCGGCGTTCCCGTCGCATCTCAAGAGGAGGCCCTCTCAAGAGGATCGACGAGAGGAACTCCAGGGTCGTGCCACCATTGCAAGAGTCCCCCAGATGTCTCAGTCCATTCCACAGGAACCTCTTTTCCCTTCACCGGCTCGTCTTTCACGCCGAGGATCGACTCACACCAAGGTGGCACGTGGCACAGCCCTGTGGGAAAGCCTCGTGGGAAAGCCTCGAGCAAAAGCCTCGAGGGAAACCACAGATCCCTTGATCCACGTGACAGGAAGCGTGACATTACTGCTGCAGCTCGGGAGGAAAGCGCACGTGCATGCCCCCACTCGAGACGAGGCCTGACTCCCCTGGGGAGACTCAGAAGCACCCCAAGATCCATGGCAACACTGGAGAGGAATCCTCAGGTTCCGGCCCCGACTCCACACAAGGTCTTAGGCCCCGGCATGGACGGGAGAGGAATCCCGAGTTGGCCACTAGCAACTCGCATGGGGACTGGCCTTTCCTGAGGCCACTAGAGCGGTCCCTGAGGTCCCCGTCGTAACTCGAGAAGACCTGCCGCAACTCGAATAAATCCAGGAGGTTCTCCCCTCCAGGCGAGATGAGGCCCATTTCCGCTGAGGCGTCTCCAGGCTGATTACACCTCACCTCTGGAACTTCGAATGGGTCCTTCACAGCCTTGGTGCAAATCAAGAAGTTCCCCGACATAGCCGTCTCCACTCGAGAGGAAACACGAGGGTCCCGCCCACATCCAGAGGAGCCCCGTTTCCGCCTCGTAGCTCGAGATGAGGGATCCTTTCCCTGCTTCGTCGGGAAAGAGTTCCCGGCCTTCCCGTCGCATCTCAAGAAGAGGCCCTCTCAACAGGAACGGCGAGAGGAACTTCAGGGTCGTGCCACCATTCCAAGAGTCCCCCAGATGTCTGAGTCCATACTACAGGAACCTCTTTTCCCTTCACCGGCTCGTCTTTCACGCCGAGGATCGACTCACAGCAAGGTGGCACGTGGCACAGCCCTGTGGGAAAGCCTTGTGGGAAAGCCTCGAGGGACAGCCTCGAGGGAAAGCCGCAGATCCCTTGATCCATGTGACAGGAAGCGTGACACTACTGCTGCAGCTCGGGAGGAAAACGCACGTGCATGCCCACACTCGAGACGAGGCCTGCCTCCCCTGGGGAGACTCAGAAGCACCCCAAGATCCATAGCAACACTGGAGAGGAATCCTCAGGTTCCGGCCCCGACTCCACACAATGACTGAGGCCCCGGCATGGACGGGAGAGGAATCCCGAGTTGGCCCCTAGCAACTCGCATGGGGACTGGCCTTTCCTCAGGCCACCATAGCGGGTCCCTGAGGTCCCCGTCGTAACTCGAGAAGACCTGCCGCAACTCGAGAAAATCCAGGAGGTTCTCCCCTCCAGGCGAGATGAGGCCCATTTCCGCTGAGGCGTCTCGAGGCTGATCACACCTCAGCTCTGGAACTTCGAAAGGGTCCTTCACACCCTTGGTGCAAATCAAGAAGTTTCCCGACATACCCGTCTCCACTCGAGAGGAAACACGAGGGTCCCGCCCACATCCAGAGGAGCCCCGTTTCCGCCTCGTAGCTCGAGATGAGGGATCCTTTCCCTGCTTCGTCGGGAAAGAGTTCCCGGCGTTCCCGTCGCATCTCAAGAGGAGGCCCTCTCAAGAGGATCGACGAGAGGAACTCCAGGGTCGTGCCACCATTCCAAGAGTCCCCCAGATGTCTCAGTCCATTCCACAGGAACCTCTTTTCCCTTCACCGGCTCGGCTTTCACGCCGAGGATCGACTCACACCAAGGTGGCACGTGGCACAGCCCTGTGGGAAAGCCTCGTGGGAAAGCCTCGAGCAAAAGCCTCGAGGGAAACCACAGATCCCTTGATCCACGTGACAGGAAGCGTGACATTACTGCTGCAGCTCGGGAGGAAAGCGCACGTGCATGCCCCCACTCGAGACGAGGCCTGACTCCCCTGGGGAGACTCAGAAGCACCCCAAGATCCATGGCAACACTGGAGAGGAATCCTCAGGTTCCGGCCCCGACTCCACACAAGGTCTTAGGCCCCGGCATGGACGGGAGAGGAATCCCGAGTTGGCCACTAGCAACTCGCATGGGGACTGGCCTTTCCTGAGGCCACTAGAGCGGTCCCTGAGGTCCCCGTCGTAACTCGAGAAGACCTGCCGCAACTCGAATAAATCCAGGAGGTTCTCCCCTCCAGGCGAGATGAGGCCCATTTCCGCTGAGGCGTCTCCAGGCTGATTACACCTCACCTCTGGAACTTCGAATGGGTCCTTCACAGCCTTGGTGCAAATCAAGAAGTTCCCCGACATAGCCGTCTCCACTCGAGAGGAAACACGAGGGTCCCGCCCACATCCAGAGGAGCCCCGTTTCCGCCTCGTAGCTCGAGATGAGGGATCCTTTCCCTGCTTCGTCGGGAAAGAGTTCCCGGCCTTCCCGTCGCATCTCAAGAAGAGGCCCTCTCAACAGGAACGGCGAGAGGAACTTCAGGGTCGTGCCACCATTCCAAGAGTCCCTCAGATGTCTGAGTCCATACCACAGGAACCTCTTTTCCCTTCACCGGCTCGTCTTTCACGCCGAGGATCGACTCACAGCAAGGTGGCACGTGGCACAGCCCTGTGGGAAAGCCTTGTGGGAAAGCCTCGAGGGACAGCCTCGAGGGAAAGCCGCAGATCCCTTGATCCATGTGTCAGGAAGCGTGACACTACTGCTGCAGCTCGGGAGGAAAACGCACGTGCATGCCCACACTCGAGACGAGGCCTGCCTCCCCTGGGGAGACTCAGAAGCACCCCAAGATCCATAGCAACACTGGAGAGGAATCCTCAGGTTCCGGCCCCGACTCCACACAATGACTGAGGCCCCGGCATGGACGGGAGAGGAATCCCGAGTTGGCCCCTAGCAACTCGCATGGGGACTGGCCTTTCCTCAGGCCACCATAGCGGGTCCCTGAGGTCCCCGTCGTAACTCGAGAAGACCTGCCGCAACTCGAGAAAATCCAGGAGGTTCTCCCCTCCAGGCGAGATGAGGCCCATTTCCGCTGAGGCGTCTCGAGGCTGATCACACCTCACCTCTGGAACTTCGAAAGGGTCCTTCACACCCTTGGTGCAAATCAAGAAGTTTCCCGACATACCCGTCTCCACTCGAGAGGAAACACGAGGGTCCCGCCCACATCCAGAGGAGCCCCGTTTCCGCCTCGTAGCTCGAGATGAGGGATCCTTTCCCTGCTTCGTCGGGAAAGAGTTCCCGGACTTCCCGTCGCATCTCAAGAGGAGGCCCTCTCAACAGGAACGGCGAGAGGAACTCCAGGGTCTTGCCACCATTCCAAGAGTCCCCCAGATGTCTCAGTCCATTCCAGAGGAACCTCTTTTCCTTTCACCGGCTCAGCTTTCACGCCGAGGATCGACTCACGCCAAGGTGGCACGTAGCACAGCCCTGGGGGAAAGCCTCGTGGGAAAGCCTCGAGGGACAGCCCCAGATCCCTTGATCCACATGACAGGAAGCGTGACACTACTCCTGCAGCTCGGGAGGAAAGCGCACGTGCATGACCCCACTCGAGACGGGGCCTGACTCCCCTGGGGAGACTCAGAAGCACCCCAAGATCCATGGCAACACTGGAGAGGAATCCTCAGGTTCCGGCCCCGACTACACACAAGGACTTAGGCCCCGGCATGGACGGGAGAGGAATCCCGAGATGGCCCCTAGCAACTCGCACGAGGACTGGCCTTTCCTGAGGCCACCAGAGCGGGTCCCTAAGGTCCCCGTCGTAACTCGAGAAGACCTGCCGCAACTCGAGAAAATCCAGGAGGTTCTCCCCTCCAGGCGAGATGAGGCCCATTTCCGCTGAGGCGTCTCCAGGCTGATTACACCTCACCTCTGGAACTCCGAAAGGGTCCTTCACACCCTTGGTGCAAATCAAGAAGTTCCCCGACATACCCGTCTCCACTCGAGAGGAAACACGAGGGTCCCGCCCACATCCAGAGGAGCCCCGTTTCCGCCTCGTAGCTCGAGATGAGGGATCCTTTCCCGGCTTCGTCGGGAAAGAGTTCCCGGCCTTCCCGTCGCATCTCAAGAGGAGGCCCTCTCAACAGGAACGGCGAGAGGAACTCCAGGGTCGTGCCACCATTCCAAGAGTCCCCCAGATGTCTCAGTCCATTCCACAGGAACCTCTTTTCCCTTCACGGGCTCGTCTTTCACGCCAAGGATCGACTCACACAAAGGTGGCACATGGCACAGCCCTGTGGGAAAGCCTCGTGGGAAAGCCTCGAGGGACAGCCTCGAGGGAAAGCCACAGATCCCTTGATCCATGTGACAGGAAGCGTGACAATACTGCTGCAGCTTGGGAGGAAAGCGTACGTGCATGCCCACACTCGAGACGAGGCCTGCCTCCCCTGGGGAGACTCAGAAGCACCCCAAGGTCCATGGCAACACTGGAGAGGAATCCTCAGGTTCCGGCCCCGACTCCACACAAGGTCTTTGGCCCCGGCATGGACGGGAGAGGAATCCCGAGAGGTCCTCTAGCAACTCGCATGGGGACTTGCCTTTCCTCAGGCCACCAGAGCGGGTCCCTGAGGTCCCCGTCGTAACTCGAGAAGACCTGCAGCAACTCGAGAAAATCCAGGAGGTTCTCCCCTCCTGGCGAGATGAGGCCCATTTCCGCTGAGGCGTCTCCAGGCTGATTACACCTCACCTCTGGAAGTTCGAAAGGGTCTTTCACAAGCCTTGGTGCAAATCAAGAATTTCCCCGACATACCCGTCTCCACTCGAGAGGAAACACGAGGGTCCCGCCCACATGCAGAGGAGCCCCGTTTCCGCCTCGTAGCTCGAGATGAGGGATCCTTTCCCTGCTTCGTCGGGACAGAGTTCCCGGCGTTCCCGTCGCATCTCAAGAGGAGGCCCTCTCAACAGGAACGGCGAGAGGAACTCCAGGGTCGTGCCACCATTTCAAGAGTCCCCCAGATGTCTCAGTCCATTCCAGAGGAACCTCTTTTCCCTTCACCGGCTCGTCTTTCACGCCGAGGATCGACTCACACCAAGGTGGCACGTGGCACAGCCCAGTGGGAAAGCCTCATGGGAAAGCCTCGAGCAAAAGCCTCGAGGGAAACCACAGATCCCTTGATCCACGTGACAGGAAGAGTGACATTACTGCTGCAGCTCGGGAGGAAAGCGCACGTGCATGCCCCCACTCGAGACGAGGCCTGACTCCCCTGGGGAGACTCAGAAGCACCCCAAGATCCATGGCAACACTGGAGAGGAATCCTCAGGTTCCGGCCCCGACTCCACACAAGGTCTTAGGCCCCGGCATGGACGGGAGAGGAATCCCGAGTTGGCCCCTAGCAACTCGCATGGGGACTGGCCTTTCCTGAGGCCACTAGAGCGGTCCCTGAGGTCCCCGTCGTAACACGAGAAGACCTGCCGCAACTCGAATAAATCCAGGAGGTTCTCCCCTCCAGGCGAGATGAGGCCCATTTCCGCTGAGGCGTCTCCAGGCTGATTACACCTCACCTCTGGAACTTCGAATGGGTCCTTCACAGCCTTGGTGCAAATCAAGAAGTTCCCCGACATAGCCGTCTCCACTCGAGAGGAAACACGAGGGTCCCGCCCACATCCAGAGGAGCCCCGTTTCCGCCTCGTAGCTCGAGATGAGGGATCCTTTCCCTGCTTCGTCGGGAAAGAGTTCCCGGCCTTCCCGTCGCTTCTCAAGAAGAGGCCCTCTCAACAGGAACGGCGAGAGGAACTTCAGGGTCGTGCCACCATTCCAAGAGTCCCCCAGATGTCTGAGTCCATTCCACAGGAACCTCTTTTCCCTTCACCGGCTCGTCTTTCACGCCGAGGATCGACTCACAGCAAGGTGGCACGTGGCACAGCCCTGTGGGAAAGCCTTGTGGGAAAGCCTCGAGGGACAGCCTCGAGGGAAAGCCGCAGATCCCTTGATCCATGTGACAGGAAGCGTGACACTACTGCTGCAGCTCGGGAGGAATACGCACGTGCATGCCCACACTCGAGACGAGGCCTGCCTCCCCTGGGGAGACTCAGAAGCACCCCAAGATCCATAGCAAAACTGGAGAGAAATCCTCAGGTTCCGGCCCCGAATCCACACAATGACTGAGGCCCCGGCATGGACGGGAGAGGAATCCCGAGTTGGCCCCTAGCAACTCGCATCGGGACTGGCCTTTCCTCAGGCCACCATAGTGGGTCCCTGAGGTCCCCGTCGTAACTCGAGAAGACCTGCCGCAACTCGAGAAAATCCAGGAGGTTCTCCCCTCCAGGCGAGATGAGGCCCATTTCCGCTGAGGCGTCTCGAGGCTGATCACACCTCACCTCTGGAACTTCGAAAGGGTCCTTCACACCCTTGGTGCAAATCAAGAAGTTTCCCGACATACCCGTCTCCACTCGAGAGGAAACACGAGGGTCCCGCCCACATCCTGAGGAGCCCCGTTTCCGCCTCGTAGCTCGAGATGAGGGATCCTTTCCCTGCTTCGTCGGGAAAGAGTTCCCGGACATCCCGTCGCATCTCAAGAGGAGGCCCTCTCAACAGGAACGGCGAGAGGAACTCCAGGGTCTTGCCACCATTCCAAGAGTCCCCCAGATGTCTCAGTCCATTCCAGAGGAACCTCTTTTCCTTTCACCGGCTCAGCTTTCACGCCGAGGATCGACTCACGCCAAGGTGGCACGTAGCACAGCCCTGGGGGAAAGCCTCGTGGGAAAGCCTCGAGGGACAGCCCCAGATCCCTTGATCCACATGACAGGAAGCGTGACACTACTCCTGCAGCTCGGGAGGAAAGCGCACGTGCATGACCCCACTCGAGACGGGGCCTGACTCCCCTGAGGAGACTCAGAAGCACCCCAAGATCCATGGCAACACTGGAGAGGAATCCTCAGGTTCCGGCCCCGACTCCACACAAGGACTTAGGCCCCGGCATGGACGGGAGAGGAATCCCGAGATGGCCCCTAGCAACTCGCACGAGGACTGGCCTTTCCTGAGGCCACCAGAGCGGGTCCCTAAGGTCCCCGTCATAACTCTAGAAGACCTGCCGCAACTCGAGAAAATCCAGGAGGTTCACCCTCCAGGCGAGATGAGGCCCATTTCCGCTGAGGCGTCTCGAGGCTGATCACACCTCACCTCTGGAACTTCGAAAGGGTCCTTCACACCCTTGGTGCAAGTCAAGAAGTTCCCCGACATATCCGTCTCCACTCGAGAGGAAACACGAGGGTCCCGCCCACATCCAGTGGAGCCCCGTTTCCGCCTCGTAGCTCGAGATGAGGGATCCTTTCCCTGCTTCGTCGGGAAAGAGTTCCCGGCGTTCCCGTCGCATCTCAAGAGGAGGCCCTCTCAACAGGAACGGCGAGAGGAACTCCAGGGTCGTGCCACCATTCCAAGAGTCCCCCAGATGTCTCAGTCCATTCCAGAGGAACCTCTTTTCCCTTCACCGGCTCGTCTTTCACGCCGAGGATCGACTCACACCAAGGTGGCACGTGGCACAGCCCTGTGGGAAAGCTTCGTGGGAAAGCCTCGAGGGAGAGCTTCGAGGGAAATCACAGATCCCTTGTTCCACGTGACAGGAAGCGTGACACTACTGCTGCAGCTCGGATGGAAAGGGCACGTGCATGCCCCCACTCGAGACGAGGCCTGACTCGCCTGGGGAGACTCAGAAGCACCCCAAGATCCATGGCAACACTGGAGAGGAATCCTCAGGTTCCGGCCCCGACTCCACACAAGGTCTTAGGCCCCGGCATGGACGGGAGAGGAATCCCGAGTTGGCCCCTAGCAACTCGCATGGGGACTGGCCTTTCCTCAGGCCACCAGAGCGGGTCCCTGAGGTCCCCGTCGTAACTCGAGAAGACCTGCCGCAACTCGAGAGAATCCAGGAGGTTCTCCCCTCCAGGCGAGATGAGGCCCATTTCCGCTAAGGCGTCTCGAGGTTGATCACACCTCACCTCTGGAACTTCGAAAGGGTCCTTCACACTCTTGGTGCAAATCAAGAAGTTCCCCGACATACCCGTCTCCACTCGAGAGGAAACACGAGGGTCCCGCCCACATCCAGAGGAGCCCCGTTTCCGCCTCGTAGCTCGAGATGAGGGATCCTTTCCCTGCTTCGTCGGGAAAGAGTTCCCGGCTTTCAGGTCGCATCTCAAGAGGAGGCCCTCTCAACAGGAACGGCGAGAGGAACTCCAGGGTCGTGCCACCATTCCAAGAGTCCCCCAGATGTCTCAGTCCATTCCACAGGAACGTCTTTTCCCTTCACCGGCTCGTCTTTCACGCCGAGGATCGACTCACACCAAGGTGGCACGTGGCACAGCCCTGTGGGAAAGCCTTGTGGGAAAGCCTCGAGGGACAGTCTCGAGGGAAAGCCACAGATCCCTTGATCCATGAGACAGGAAGCGTGACACTACTGCTGCAGCTCGGGAGAAAAGCGCACGTGCATGCCCACACTCGAGACGAGGCCTGCCTCCCCTGGGGAGACTCAGAAGCACCCCAAGATCCATGGCAACACTGGAGAGGTATCCTCAGGTTCCGGCCCCGACTCCACACAATGACTAAGGCCCCGGTATGGACGGGAGAGGAATTCCGAGGGGTCCCGTAGCAACTCGCATGGGGACTGGCATTTCCTGAGGCCACCAGAGCGGGTCCCTGAGGTCCCCATCGTAACTCGAGAAGACCTGCCGCAACTCGAGAAAATCCAGGAGGTTCTCCCCTCCAGGCGAGATGAGGCCCATTTCCGCTGAGGCGTCTCCAGGCTGATTACACCTCACCTCTGGAACTTCGAAAGGGTCCTTCACAGCCTTGGTGCAAATCAAGAAGATCCCCGACATACCCGTGTCCACTCGAGAGGAAACACGAGGGTCCCGCCCACATCCAGAGGAGCCCCGTTTCCGCCTCGTAGCTCGAGATGAGGGATCCTTTCACTGCTTCGTCGGGAAAGAGTTCCCGGCCTTCCCGTCGCATCTCAAGAGGAGGCCCTCTCAAGAGGATCGACGAGAGGAACTCCAGGGTCGTGCCACCATTCCAAGAGTCCCCCAGATGTCTCAGTCCATTCCACAGGAACCTCTTTTCCCTTCACCGGCTCGTCTTTCACGCCGAGGATCGACTCACACCAAGGTGGCACGTGGCACAGCCCTGTGGGAAAGCCTCGTGGGAAAGCCTCGAGCAAAAGCCTCGAGGGAAACCACAGATCCCTTGATCCACGTGACAGGAAGCGTGACATTACTGCTGCAGCTCGGGAGGAAAGCGCACGTGCATGCCCCCACTTGAGACGAGGCCTGACTCCCCTGGGGAGACTCAGAAGCACCCCAAGATCCATGGCAACAATGGAGAGGAATCCTCAGGTTCCGGCCCCGACTCCACACAAGGTCTTAGGCCCCGGCATGGACGGGAGAGGAATCCCGAGTTGGCCACTAGCAACTCGCATGGGGACTGGCCTTTCCTGAGGCCACTAGAGCGGTCCCTGAGGTCCCCGTCGTAACTCGAGAAGACCTGCCGCAACTCGAATAAATCCAGGAGGTTCTCCCCTCCAGGCGAGATGAGGCCCATTTCCGCTGAGGCGTCTCCAGGCTGATTACACCTCACCTCTGGAACTTCGAATGGGTCCTTCACAGCCTTGGTGCAAATCAAAAAGTTCCCCGACATAGCCGTCTCCACTCGAGAGGAAACACGAGGGTCCCGCCCACATCCAGAGGAGCCCCGATTCCGCCTCGTAGCTCGAGATGAGGGATCCTTTCCCTGCTTCGTCGGGAAAGAGTTCCCGGCCTTCCCGTCGCATCTCAAGAAGAGGCCCTCTCAACAGGAACGGCGAGAGGAACTTCAGGGTCGTGCCACCATTCCAAGAGTCCCCCAGATGTCTGAGTCCATACCACAGGAACCTCTTATCCCTTCACCGGCTCGTCTTTCACGCCGAGGATCGACTCACAGCAAGGTGGCACGTGGCACAGCCCTGTGGCAAAGCCTTGTGGGAAAGCCTCGAGGGACAGCCTCGAGGGAATGCCGCAGATCCCTTGATCCATGTGACAGGAAGCGTGACACTACTGCTGCAGCTCGGGAGGAAAACGCACGTGCATGCCCACACTCGAGACGAGGCCTGCCTCCCCTGGGGAGACTCAGAAGCACCCCAAGATCCATAGCAACACTGGAGAGGAATCCTCAGGTTCCGGCCCCGACTCCACACAATGACTGAGGCCCCGGCATGGACGGGAGAGGAATCCCGAGTTGGCCCCTAGCAACTCGCATGGGGACTGGCCTTTCCTCAGGCCACCATAGCGGGTCCCTGAGGTCCCCGTCGTAACTCGAGAAGACCTGCCGCAACTCGAGAAAATCCAGGAGGTTCTCCCCTCCAGGCGAGATGAGGCCCATTTCCGCTGAGGCGTCTCGAGGCTGATCACACCTCACCTCTGGAACTTCGAAAGGGTCCTTCACACCCTTGGTGCAAATCAAGAAGTTTCCCGACATACCCGTCTCCACTCGAGAGGAAACACGAGGGTCCCGCCCACATCCAGAGGAGCCCCGTTTCCGCCTCGTAGCTCGAGATGAGGGATCCTTTCCCTGCTTCGTCGGGAAAGAGTTCCCGGACTTCCCGTCGCATCTCAAGAGGAGGCCCTCTCAACAGGAACGGCGAGAGGAACTCCAGGGTCTTGCCACCATTCCAAGAGTCCCCCAGATGTCTCAGTCCATTCCAGAGGAACCTCTTTTCCTTTCACCGGCTCAGCTTTCACGCCGAGGATCGACTCACGCCAAGGTGGCACGTAGCACAGCCCTGGGGGAAAGCCTCGTGGGAAAGCCTCGAGGGACAGCCCCAGATCCCTTGATCCACATGACAGGAAGCGTGACACTACTCCTGCAGCTCGGGAGGAAAGCGCACGTGCATGACCCCACTCGAGACAGGGCCTGACTCCCCTGGGGAGACTCAGAAGCACCCCAAGATCCATGGCAACACTGGAGAGGAATCCTCAGGTTCCGGCCCCGACTCCACACAAGGACTTAGGCCCCGGCATGGACGGGAGAGGAATCCCGAGATGGCCCCTAGCAACTCGCACGAGGACTG
The DNA here is from genome assembly GCF_023091745.1 of Budorcas taxicolor. NCBI lineage: Eukaryota > Metazoa > Chordata > Mammalia > Artiodactyla > Bovidae > Budorcas > Budorcas taxicolor. The sequence goes on along the minus strand of NC_068935.1, from coordinate 137,045,676 downwards.
GCCTTTCCTGAGGCCACCAGAGCGGGTCCCTAAGGTCCCCGTCGTAACTCGAGAAGACCTGCCGCAACTCGAGAAAATCCAGGAGGTTCTCCCCTCCAGGCGAGATGAGGCCCATTTCCGCTGAGGCGTCTCCAGGCTGATTACACCTCACCTCTGGAACTTCGAAAGGGTCCTTCACACCCTTGGTGCAAATCAAGAAGTTCCCCGACATACCCGTCTCCACTCGAGAGGAAACACGAGGGTCCCGCCCACATCCAGAGGAGCCCCGTTTCCGCCTCGTAGCTCGAGATGAGGGATCCTTTCCCGGCTTCGTCGGGAAAGAGTTCCCGGCCTTCCCGTCGCATCTCAAGAGGAGGCCCTCTCAACAGGAACGGCGAGAGGAACTCCAGGGTCGTGCCACCATTCCAAGAGTCCCCCAGATGTCTCAGTCCATTCCACAGGAACCTCTTTTCCCTTCACCGGCTCGTCTTTCACGCCGAGGATCGACTCACACCAAGGTGGCACGTGGCACAGCCCTGTGGGAAAGCTTCGTGGGAAAGCCTCGAGGGAGAGCTTCGAGGGAAACCACAGATCCCTTGTTCCACGTGACAGGAAGCGTGACACTACTGCTGCAGCTCGGATGGAAAGGGCACGAGCATGCCCCCACTCGAGACGAGGCCTGACTCGCCTGGGGAGACTCAGAAGCACCCCAAGATCCATGGCAACACTGGAGAGGAATCCTCAGGTTCCGGCCCCGACTCCACACAATGACTGAGGCCCCGGCATGGACGGGAGAGGAATCCCGAGTTGGCCCCTAGCAACTCGCATGGGGACTGGCCTTTCCTCAGGCCACCATAGCGGGTCCCTGAGGTCCCCGTCGTAACTCGAGAAGACCTGCCGCAACTCGAGAAAATCCAGGAGGTTCTCCCCTCCAGGCGAGATGAGGCCCATTTCCGCTGAGGCGTCTCGAGGCTGATCACACCTCACCTCTGGAACTTCGAAAGGGTCCTTCACACCCTTGGTGCAAATCAAGAAGTTTCCCGACATACCCGTCTCCACTCGAGAGGAAACACGAGGGTCCCGCCCACATCCAGAGGAGCCCCGTTTCCGCCTCGTAGCTCGAGATGAGGGATCCTTTCCCTGCTTCGTCGGGAAAGAGTTCCCGGACTTCCCGTCGCATCTCAAGAGGAGGCCCTCTCAACAGGAACGGCGAGAGGAACTCCAGGGTCTTGCCACCATTCCAAGAGTCCCCCAGATGTCTCAGTCCATTCCAGAGGAACCTCTTTTCCTTTCACCGGCTCAGCTTTCACGCCGAGGATCGACTCACGCCAAGGTGGCACGTGGCACAGCCCTGTGGGAAAGCCTCGTGGGAAAGCCTCGAGGGACAGCCTCGAGGGAAACCACAGATCCCTTGATCCATGTGACAGGAAGTGTGACACTACTGCTGCAGCTCGGGCGGAAAGCGCACTTGCATGCCCCCACTCGAGACGAGGCCTGACTCCCCTGGGGAGACTCAGAAGCACCCCAAGATCCATGGCAACACTGGAGAGGAATCCTCAGGTTCCGGCCCCGACTCCACACAAGGTCTTAGGCCCCGGCATGGACGGGAGAGGAATCCCGAGTTGGCCACTAGCAACTCGCATGGGGACTGGCCTTTCCTGAGGCCACTAGAGCGGTCCCTGAGGTCCCCGTCGTAACTCGAGAAGACCTGCCGCAACTCGAATAAATCCAGGAGGTTCTCCCCTCCAGGCGAGATGAGGCCCATTTCCGCTGAGGCGTCTCCAGGCTGATTACACCTCACCTCTGGAACTTCGAATGGGTCCTTCACAGCCTTGGTGCAAATCAATAAGTTCCCCGACATAGCCGTCTCCACTCGAGAGGAAACACGAGGGTCCCGCCCACATCCAGAGGAGCCCCGTTTCCGCCTCGTAGCTCGAGATGAGGGATCCTTTCCCTGCTTCGTCGGGAAAGAGTTCCCGGCCTTCCCGTCGCATCTCAAGAAGAGGCCCTCTCAACAGGAACGGCGAGAGGAACTTCAGGGTCGTGCCACCATTCCAAGAGTCCCTCAGATGTCTGAGTCCATACCACAGGAACCTCTTTTCCCTTCACCGGCTCGTCTTTCACGCCGAGGATCGACTCACAGCAAGGTGGCACGTGGCACAGCCCTGTGGGAAAGCCTTGTGGGAAAGCCTCGAGGGACAGCCTCGAGGGAAAGCCGCAGATCCCTTGATCCATGTGACAGGAAGCGTGACACTACTGCTGCAGCTCGGGAGGAAAACGCACGTGCATGCCCACACTCGAGACGAGGCCTGCCTCCCCTGGGGAGACTCAGAAGCACCCCAAGATCCATAGCAACACTGGAGAGGAATCCTCAGGTTCCGGCCCCGAATCCACACAATGACTGAGGCCCCGGCATGGACGGGAGAGGAATCCCGAGTTGGCCCCTAGCAACTCGCATCGGGACTGGCCTTTCCTCAGGCCACCATAGCGGGTCCCTGAGGTCCCCGTCGTAACTCGAGAAGACCTGCCGCAACTCGAGAAAATCCAGGAGGTTCTCCCCTCCAGGCGAGATGAGGCCCATTTCCGCTGAGGCGTCTCGAGGCTGATCACACCTCACCTCTGGAACTTCGAAAGGGTCCTTCACACCCTTGGTGCAAATCAAGAAGTTTCCCGACATACCCGTCTCCACTCGAGAGGAAACACGAGGGTCCCGCCCACATCCTGAGGAGCCCCGTTTCCGCCTCGTAGCTCGAGATGAGGGATCCTTTCCCTGCTTCGTCGGGAAAGAGTTCCCGGACTTCCCGTCGCATCTCAAGAGGAGGCCCTCTCAACAGGAACGGCGAGAGGAACTCCAGGGTCTTGCCACCATTCCAAGAGTCCCCCAGATGTCTCAGTCCATTCCAGAGGAACCTCTTTTCCTTTCACCGGCTCAGCTTTCACGCCGAGGATCGACTCACGCCAAGGTGGCACGTAGCACAGCCCTGGGGGAAAGCCTCGTGGGAAAGCCTCGAGGGACAGCCCCAGATCCCTTGATCCACATGACAGGAAGCGTGACACTACTCCTGCAGCTCGGGAGGAAAGCGCACGTGCATGACCCCACTCGAGACGGGGCCTGACTCCCCTGGGGAGACTCAGAAGCACCCCAAGATCCATGGCAACACTGGAGAGGAATCCTCAGGTTCCGGCCCCGACTCCACACAAGGACTTAGGCCCCGGCATGGACGGGAGAGGAATCCCGAGATGGCCCCTAGCAACTCGCACGAGGACTGGCCTTTCCTGAGGCCACCAGAGCGGGTCCCTAAGGTCCCCGTCATAACTCGAGAAGACCTGCCGCAACTCGAGAAAATCCAGGAGGTTCACCCTCCAGGCGAGATGAGGCCCATTTCCGCTGAGGCGTCTCGAGGCTGATCACACCTCACCTCTGGAACTTCGAAAGGGTCCTTCACACCCTTGGTGCAAGTCAAGAAGTTCCCCGACATATCCGTCTCCACTCGAGAGGAAACACGAGGGTCCCGCCCACATCCAGAGGAGCCCCGTTTCCGCCTCGTAGCTCGAGATGAGGGATCCTTTCCCTGCTTCGTCGGGAAAGAGTTCCCGGCGTTCCCGTCGCATCTCAAGAGGAGGCCCTCTCAACAGGAACGGCGAGAGGAACTCCAGGGTCGTGCCACCATTCCAAGAGTCCCCCAGATGTCTCAGTCCATTCCAGAGGAACCTCTTTTCCCTTCACCGGCTCGTCTTTCACGCCGAGGATCGACTCACAGCAAGGTGACACGTGGCACAGCCCTGTGGGAAAGCCTCGTGGGAAAGCCTCGAGGGACAGCCTCGAGGGAACGCCACAGATCCCTAGATCCACGTGACAGGAAGCGTGACACTACTGCTGTAGCTCGGGAGGAAAGCGCACCTGCATACCCCCACTCGAGACGAGGCCTGACTCCCCTGCGGAGACTCAGAAGCACCCCAAGATCCATGGCAACACTGGAGACGAATCCTCAGGTTCCGGCCCCGACTCCACACAAGGTCTTAGGCCCCGGCATGGACGGGAAAGGAATCCCGAGATGGCCCCTAGCAACTCGCATGGGGACTGGCCTTTCCTGAGGCCACGAGAGCGGGTCCCTGAGGTCCCCGTCGTAACTCGAGAAGACCTGCCGCAACTCGAGAAAATCCAGGAGGTTCTCCCCTCCAGGCGAGATGAGGCCCATTTCCGCTGAGGCATCTCCAGGCTGATCACACCTCACCTCTGGAACTTCGAAAGGGTCCTTCACACCCTTGGTGCAAATTAAGAAGTTCCCCGACATACCCGTCTCCACTTGAGAGGAAACGCGAGGGGCCCTCCCACATCCAGAGGAGCCCCGTTTCCGCCTCGTAGCTCGAGATGAGGAATCCTTTCCCTGCTTCGTCGGGAAAGAGTTCCCGGCCTTCCCGTCGCATCTCAAGAGGAGGCCCTCTCAACAGGAACGGCGAGAGGAACTCCAGGGTCGTGCCACCATTCAGAGTCCCCCAGATGTCTCAGTCCATTCCAGAGGAACCTCTTTTCCCTTCACCGGCTCGTCTTTCACGCCGAGGATCGAGTCACACCAAGGTGGCACGTGGCACAGCCCTGTGGGAAAGCCTCGTGGGAAAGCCTCGAGGGACAGCCTCGAGGGAAAGCCACAGATCCCTTGATCCACGTGACAGGAAGCGTGACACTACTGTTTCAGCTCGGGAGGAAAGCGCACGTGCATGCCCCCACTCGAGACGAGGCCTGACTCCCCTGGGGAGACTCAGAAGCACCCCAAGATCCATGGCAACACTGGAGAGGAATCCTCAGGTGCCGTCCCCGACTCCACACAAGGTCTTAGGCCCCGGCATGGACGGGAGAGGAATCCCGACAGGGCCCCTAGCAACTCGCATGGGGACTGGCCTCTCCTGAGGCCACCAGAGCGGGTCCCTGAGGTCCCCGTCGTAACTCGAGAAGACCTGCCGCAACTCGAGAAAATCCAGGAGGTTCTCCCCTCCAGGCGAGATGAGGCCCATTTCCGCTGAGGCGTCTCGAGGCTGATCACACCTCACCTCTGGAACTTCGAAAGGGTCCTTCACACCCTTGGTGCAAATCAAGAAGTTCCCCGACATACCCGTCTCCACTCGAGAGGAAACACGAGGGTCCCGCCCACATCCAGAGGAGCCCCGTTTCCGCCTCGTAGCTCGAGATGAGGGATCCTTTCCCTGCTTCGTCGGGAAAGAGTTCCCGGCGTTCCCGTCGCATCTCAAGAGGAGGCCCTCTCAAGAGGATAGACGAGAGGAACTCCAGGGTCGTGCCACCATTCCAAGAGTCCCCCAGATGTCTCAGTCCATTCCAGAGGAACCTCTTTTCCCTTCACCGGCTCGTCTTTCACGCCGAGGATCGAGTCACAACACGGTGGCACGTGGCACAGCCCTGTGGGAAAGCCTCGTGGGAAAGCCTCGAGGGACAGCCTCGAGGGAAAGCCACAGATCCCTAGATCCACGTGACAGGAAGCGTGACACTACTGCTGTAGCTCGGGAGGAAAGCGCACCTGCATACCCCCACTCGAGACGAGGCCTGAATCCCCTGCGGAGACTCAGAAGCACCCCAAGATCCATGGCAACACTGGAGACGAATCCTCAGGTTCCGGCCCCGACTCCACACAAGGTCTTAGGCCCCGGCATGGACGGGAGAGGAATCCCGAGATGGCCCCTAGCAACTCGCATGGGGACTGGCCTTTCCTGAGGCCACGAGAGCGGGTCCCTGAGGTCCCCGTCGTAACTCGAGAAGACCTGCCGCAACTCGAGAAAATCCAGGAGGTTCTCCCCTCCAGGCGAGATGAGGCCCATTTCCGCTGAGGCATCTCCAGGCTGATCACACCTCACCTCTGGAACTTCGAAAGGGTCCTTCACACCCTTGGTGCAAATTAAGAAGTTCCCCGACATACCCGTCTCCACTTGAGAGGAAACGCGAGGGTCCCTCCCACATCCAGAGGAGCCCCGTTTCCGCCTCGTAGCTCGAGATGAGGAATCCTTTCCCTGCTTCGTCGGGAAAGAGTTCCCGGCCTTCCCGTCGCATCTCAAGAGGAGGCCCTCTCAACAGGAACGGCGAGAGGACCTCCAGGGTCGTGCCACCATTCAGAGTCCCCCAGATGTCTCAGTCCATTCCAGAGGAACCTCTTTTCCCTTCACCGGCTCGTCTTTCACGCCGAGGATCGAGTCACACCAATGTGGCACGTGGCACAGCCCTGTGGGAAAGCCTCGTGGGAAAGCCTCGAGGGACAGCCTCGAGGGAAAGCCACAGATCCCTAGATCCACGTGACAGGAAGCGTGACACTACTGTTTCAGCTCGGGAGGAAAGCGCACGTGCATGCCCCCACTCGAGACGAGGCCTGACTCCCCTGGGGAGACTCAGAAGCACCCCAAGATCCATGGCAACACTGGAGAGGAATCCTCAGGTGCCGTCCCCGACTCCACACAAGGTCTTAGGCCCCGGCATGGACGGGAGAGGAATCACGACAGGGCCCCTAGCAACTCGCATGGGGACTGGCCTCTCCTGAGGCCACCAGAGCGGGTCCCTGAGGTCCCCGTCGTAACTCGAGAAGACCTGCCGCAACTCGAGAAAATCCAGGAGGTTCTCCCCTCCAGGCGAGATGAGGCCCATTTCCGCTGAGGCGTCTCGAGGCTGATCACACCTCACCTCTGGAACTTCGAAAGGGTCCTTCACACCCTTGGTGCAAATCAAGAAGTTCCCCGACATACCCGTCTCCACTCGAGAGGAAACACGAGGGTCCCGCCCACATCCAGAGGAGCCCCGTTTCCGCCTCGTAGCTCGAGATGAGGGATCCTTTCCCTGCTTCGTCGGGAAAGAGTTCCCGGCGTTCCCGTCGCATCTCAAGAGGAGGCCCTCTCAAGAGGATAGACGAGAGGAACTCCAGGGTCGTGCCACCATTCCACGAGTCCCCCAGATATCTCAGTCCATTCCAGAGGAAACTCTTTACCCTTCACAGGCTCGTCCTTCACGCCGAGGATCGACTCACACCAAGGTGGCATGTGGCACAGCCTTGTGGGAAAGCCTCGAGGGAAAGCCTCGAGCGAAAGCCTCGAGGGAAAGACACAGATCCCTTTATCCACGTGACAGGAAGCGTGACACTACTGCTGCATCTCGGGAGGAAAGCGCACGTGCATGCCCCCACTCGAGACGAGGCCTGACTCCCCTGGGGAGACTCAGAAGCACCCCAAGATCCATGGCAACACTGGAGAGGAATCCTCAGGTTCCGGCCCCGACTCCACACAAGGTCTTAGGCCCCGGCATGGACGGGAGAGGAATCCCGAGATGACCCCTAGCAACTCGCATGGGGACTGGCCTTTCCTGAGGCCACCAGAGCGGGTCCCTGAGGTCCCCGTCGTAAATCGAGAAGACCTGCCACAACTCGAGAAAATCCAGGATTTTCTCCCCTCTAGGCGAGATGAGGCCCATTTCCGCTGAGGCATCTCGAGGCTGATCACACCTCACCTCTGGAACTTCGAAAGGGTCCTTCACACCCTTGGTGCAAATCAAGAAGTTCCCCGACATATCCGTCTCCACTTGAGAGGAAACGCGAGGGTCCCTCCCACATCCAGAGGAGCCCCGTTTCCGCCTCGTAGCTCGAGATGAGGGATCCTTTCCCTGCTTCGTCGGGAAAGAGTTCCCGGCCTTCCCGTCGCATCTCAAGAGGAGGCCCTCTCAACAGGAACGGCGAGAGGAACTCCAGGGTCGTGCCACCATTCAGAGTCCCCCAGATGTCTCAGTCCATTCCAGAGGAACCTCTTTTCCCTTCACCGGCTAGTCTTTCACGCCGAGGATCGACTCACACCAAGGTGGCACGTGGCACAGCCCTGTGGGAAAGCCTCGTGGGAAAGCCTCGAGGGACAGCCTCAAGGGAAAGCCACAGATCCCTAGATCCACGTGACAGGAAGAGTGACACTACTGCTGCAGCTCGGGAGGAAAGCGCACGTGCATGCCCCCACTCGAAACGAGGCCTGACTCCACTGGGGAGACTCAGAAGCACCCCAAGGTCCATGGCAACACTGGAGAGGAATCCTCAGGTTCCGGCCCCTACTCCACACAAGGTCTTAGGCCCTGGCATGGACGGGAGAGGAATCCCGAAATGGCCCCTAGCAACTCGCATGGGGACTGCCCTTTCCTGTAGCCACCAGAGCGGGTCCCTGAGGTCCCTGTTGTAACTCGAGAAGACCTGCCCCAACTCCAGAAAATCCAGGAGGTTCTCCCCTCCAGGCGAGATGAGGCCCATTTCCGCTGAGGCGTCTCGAGGCTGATTACACCTCACCTCTGGAACTTCGAAAGGGTCCTTCTCACCCTTGGTGCAAATAAAGAAGTTCCCCGACAAAGCCGTCTCCACTCGAGAGGAAACACGAGGGTCCCGCCCACATCCAGAGGAGCCCCGTTCCCGCCTCGTAGCTCGAGATGAGGGATCCTTTCCCTGCTTCGTCGGGAAAGAGTTCCCGGCCTTCCCGTCGCATCTCAAGAGGAGGCCCTCTCAAGAGGATAGACGAGAGGAACTCCAGGGTCGTGCCACCATTCCAAGAGTCCCCCAGATGTCTCAGTCCATTCCAGAGGAACCTCTTTTCCCTTCACCGGCTCGTCTTTCACGCCGAGGATCGAGTCACACCAAGGTGGCACGTGGCACAGCCCTGTGGGAAAGCCTCGTGGGAAAGCCTCGAGGGACAGCCTCGAGGGAAAGCCACAGATCCCTTGATCCACGTGACAGGAAGCGTGACACTATTGCTGCAGCTCGGGAGGAAAGCGCACGTGCATGACCCCACTCGAGACGAGGCCTGATTCCCCTGGGGAGACTCAGAAGCACCCCAAGATCCATGGCAACACTGGAGAGGAGTCCTCAGGTTCCGGCCCCGACTCCACACAAGGTCTTAGGCCCCGGCATGGACGGGAGAGGAATCCCAAGTTGGCCCCTAGCAACTCGCATGGGGACTGGCCTCTCCTGAGGCAACCAGAGCGGGTCCCTGAGGTCCCCGTCGTAACTCGAGAAGACCTGCCGCAACTCGAGAAAATCCAGGAGGTTCTCCCCTCCAGGCGAGATGAGGCCCATTTCCGCTGAGGCATCTCCAGGCTGATCACACCTCACCTCTGGAACTTCGAAAGGGTCCTTCACACCCTTGGTGCAAATCAAGAAGTTCCCCGACATACCCGTCTCCACTCGAGAGGAAACACGAGGGTCCCGCCCACATCCAGAGGAGCCCCGTTTCCGCCTCGTAGCTCGAGTTGAGGGATCCTTTCCCTGCTTCGTCGGGAAAGAGTTCCCGGCGTTCCCGTCGCATCTCAAGAGGAGGCCCTCTCAACAGGAACGGCGAGAGGAACTCCAGGGTCGTGCCACCATTCCACGAGTCCCCCAGATATCTCAGTCCATTCCAGAGGAAACTCTTTACCCTTCACAGGCTCGTCCTTCACGCCGAGGATCGACTCACACCAAGGTGGCACGTGGCACAGCCCTGTGGGAAAGCCTCGAGGGAAAGCCTCGAGCGAAAGCCTCGAGGGAAAGACACAGATCCCTTGATCCACGTGACAGGAAGCGTGACACTACTGCTGCAGCTCGGGAGGAAAGCGCACGTGCATGCCCCCACTCGAGACGAGGCCTGACTCCCCTGGGGAGACTCAGAAGCACCCCAAGATCCATGGCAACACTGGAGAGGAATCCTCAGGTTCCGGCCCCGACTCCACACAAGGTCTTAGGCCCCGGCATGGACGGGAGAGGAATCCTGAGATGACCCCTAGCAACTCGCATGGGGACTGCCCTTTCCTGAGGCCACCAGAGCGGGTCCCTGAGGTCCCCGTCGTAACTCGAGAAGACCTGCCGCAACTCCAGAAAATCCAGGAGGTTCTCCCCTCCAGGCGAGATGAGGCCCCTTTCCGCTGAGGCGTCTCGAGGCTGATCACACCTCACCTCTGGAACTTCGAAAGGGTCCTTCACACCCTTGGTGCAAATCAAGAAGTTCCCCGACATACCCGTCTCCACTCGAGAGGAAACGCGAGGGTCCCGCCCACATCCAGAGGAGCCCCGTTTCCGCCTCGTAGCTCGAGATGAGGGATCCTTTCCCTGCTTCGTCGGGAAAGAGTTCCCGGCGTTCCCGTCGCATCTCAAGAGGAGGCCCTCTCAAGAGGATAGACGAGAGGAACTCCAGGGTCGTGCCACCATTCCAAGAGTCCCCCAGATGTCTCAGTCCATTCCAGAGGAACCTCTTTTCCCTTCACCGGCTCGTCTTTCACGCCGAGGATCGAGTCACACCAAGGTGGCACGTGGCACAGCCCTGTGGGAAAGCCTCGTGGGAAAGCCTCGAGGGACAGCCTCGAGCGAAAGCCTCGAGGGAAAGACACAGATCCCTTGATCCACGTGACAGGAAGCGTGACACTACTGCTGCAGCTCGGGAGGAAAGCGCACGTGCATGCCCCCACTCGAGACGAGGCCTGACTCCCCTGGGGAGACTCAGAAGCACCCCAAGATCCATGGCAACACTGGAGAGGAATCCTCAGGTGCCGGCCCCGACTCCACACAAGGTCTTAGGCCCCGGCATGGACGGGAGAGGAATCCCGACAGGGCCCCTAGCAACTCGCATGGGGACTGGCCTCTCCTGAGGCCACCAGAGCGGGTCCCTGAGGTCCCCGTCGTAACTCGAGAAGACCTGCCGCAACTCGAGAAAATCCAGGAGGTTCTCCCCTCCAGGCGAGATGAGGCCCATTTCCGCTGAGGCGTCTCGAGGCTGATCACACCTCAACTCTGGAACTTCGAAAGGGTCCTTCACACCCTTGGTGCAAATCAAGAAGTTCCCCGACATACCCGTCTCCACTCGAGAGGAAACACGAGGGTCCCGCCCACATCCAGAGGAGCCCCGTTTCCGCCTCGTAGCTCGAGATGAGGGATCCTTTCCCTGCTTCGTCGGGAAAGAGTTCCCGGCGTTCCCGTCGCATCTCAAGAGGAGGCCCTCTCAAGAGGATAGACGAGAGGAACTCCAGGGTCGTGCCACCATTCCAAGAGTCCCCCAGATGTCTCAGTCCATTCCAGAGGAACCTCTTTTCCCTTCACCGGCTCGTCTTTCACGCCGAGGATCGAGTCACACCAAGGTGGCACGTGGCACAGCCCTGTGGGAAAGCCTCGTGGGAAAGCCTCGAGAGACAGCCTCGAGGGAAAGCCACAGATCCCTAGATCCACGTGACAGGAAGCGTGACACTACTGTTTAAGCACGGGAGGAAAGCGCACGTGCATGCCCCCACTCGAGACGAGGCCTGACTCCCCTGGGGAGACTCAGAAGCACCCCAAGATCCATGGCAACACTGGAGAGGAATCCTCAGTTTCCGGCCCCGACTCCACACAAGGTCTTAGGCCCCGGCATGGACGGGAGAGGAATCCCGAGATGACCCCTAGCAACTCGCATGGGGACTGCCCTTTCCTGAGGCCAACAGAGCGGGTCCCTGAGGTCCCCGTCGTAAATCGAGAAGACCTGCCACAACTCGAGAAAATCCAGGAGGTTCTCCCCTCTAGGCGAGATGAGGCCCATTTCCGCTGAGGCGTCTCGAGGCTGATCACACCTCACCTCTGGAACTTCGAAAGGGTCCTTCACACCCTTGGTGCAAATCAAGAAGTTCCCCGACATACCCGTCTCCACTTGAGAGGAAACGCGAGGGTCCCTCCCACATCCAGAGGAGCCCCGTTTCCGCCTCGTAGCTCGAGATGAGGGATCCTTTCCCTGCTTCGTCGGGAAAGAGTTCCCGGCCTTCCCGTCGCATCTCAAGAGGAGGCCCTCTCAACAGGAACGGCGAGAGGAACTCCAGGGTCGTGCCACCATTCAGAGTCCCCCAGATGTCTCAGTCCATTCCAGAGGAACCTCTTTTCCCTTCACCGGCTAGTCTTTCACGCCGAGGATCGACTCACACCAAGGTGGCACGTGGCACAGCCCTGTGGGAAAGCCTCGTGGGAAAGCCTCGAGGGACAGCTTCGAGGGAAAGCCACAGATCCCTTGATCCACGTGACAGGAAGCGTGACACTATTGCTGCAGCTCGGGAGGAAAGCGCACGTGCATGACCCCACTCGAGACGAGGCCTGATTCCCCTGGGGAGACTCAGAAGCACCCCAAGATCCATGGCAACACTGGAGAGGAATCCTCAGGTTCCGGCCCCGACTCCACACAAGGACTTAGGCCCCGGCATGGACGGGAGAGGAATCCCAAGTTGGCCCCTAGCAACTCGCATGGGGACTGGCCTCTCCTGAGGCAACCAGAGCGGGTCCCTGAGGTCCCCGTCGTAACTCGAGAAGACCTGCCGCAACTCGAGAAAATCCAGGAGGTTCTCCCCTCCAGGCGAGATGAGGCCCATTTCCGCTGAGGCGTCTCGAGGCTGATCACACCTCACCTCTGGAACTTCGAAAGGGTCCTTCACACCCTTGGTGCAAATCAAGAAGATCCCCGACATACCCGTCTCCACTCGCGAGGAAACACGAGAGTCCCGCCCACATCCAGAGGAGCCCCGTTTCCGCCTCGTAGCTCGAGATGAGGGATCCTTTCCCTGCTTCGTCGGGAAAGAGTTCCCGTCGTTCCCGTCGCATCTCAAGAGGAGGCCCTCTCATCAGGAACGGCGAGAGGAACTCCAGGGTCGTGCCACCATTCCACGAGTCCCCCAGATATCTCAGTCCATTCCAGAGGAAACTCTTTACCCTTCACAGGCTCGTCCTTCACGCCGAGGATCGACTCACACCAAGGTGGCACGTGGCACAGCCCTGTGGGAAAGCCTCGAGGGAAAGCCTCGAGCGAAAGCCTCGAGGGAAAGCCACAGATCCCTTGATCCACGTGACAGGAAGCGTGACACTACTACTGCAGCTCGGGAGGAAAGCGCACGTGCATGTCCCCACTCGAGACGAGGCCTGACTCCCCTGGGGAGACTCAGAAGCACCCCAAGATCCATGGCAACACTGGAGAGGAATCCTCAGGTTCCGGCCCCGACTCCACACAAGGTCTTAGGCCCCGGCATGGACGGGAGAGGAATCCCGAGATGACCCCTAGCAACTCGCATGGGGACTGCCCTTTCCTGAGGCCACCAGAGCGGGTCCCTGAGGTCCCCGTCGTAACTCGAGAAGACCTGCCGCAACTCCGGAAAATCCAGGAGGTTCTCCCCTCCAGGCGAGATGAGGCCCATTTCCGCTGAGGCGTCTCGAGGCTGATCACACCTCACCTCTGGAACTTCGAAAGGGTCCTTCACACCCTTGGTGCAAATCAAGAAGTTCCCCGACATACCCGTCTCCACTCGAGAGGAAACACGAGGGTCCCGCCCACATCCAGAGGAGCCCCGTTTCCGCCTCGTAGCTCGAGATGAGGGATCCTTTCCCTTATTCGTCGGGAAAGAGTTCCCGGCGTTCCCGTCGCATCTCAAGAGGAGGCCCTCTCAACAGGAACGGTGAGAGGAACTCCAGGGTCGTGCCACCATTCCACGAGTCCCCCAGATATCTCAGTCCATTCCAGAGGAAACTCTTTACCCTTCACAGGCTCGTCCTCCACGCCGAGGATCGACTCACACCAAGGTGGCACGTGGCACAGCCCTGTGGGAAAGCCTCGAGGGAAAGACACAGATCCCTTCATCCACGTGATAGGAAGCCTGACACTACTGCTGCAGCTCGGGAGGAAAGCGCACGTGCATGCCCCCACTCGAGACGAGGCCTGACTCCCCTGGGGAGACTCAGAAGCACCCCAAGATCCATGGCAACAATAGAGAGGAAGCGTCAGGTTCCGGCCCCGAATCCACAAAAGGTCTTAGGCCCTGGCATGGACGGGAGAGGAATCCCGAGATGGCCCCTAGCAACTCGCATGGGGACTGGCCTCTCCTGAGGCCACCAGAGCGGGTCCCTGTGGTCCCCGTCGTAACTCGAGAAGACCTGCCGCAACTCCAGAATATCCAGGAGGTTCTCCCCTCCAGGCGAGATGAGGCCCATTTCCGCTGAGGCGTCTCGAGGCTGATCACACCTCACCTCTGGAACTTCGAAAGGGTCCTTCACACCCTTGGTGCAAATCAAGAAGTTCCCCGACATACCCGTCTCCACTGGAGAGGAAACACGAGGGTCCCGCCCACATCCAGAGGAGCCCCGTTTCCGCCTCGTAGATCGAGATGAGGGATCCTTTCCCTGCTTCGTCGGGAAAGAGTTTCCGGCCTTCCCGTCGCATCTCAAGAGGAGGCCCTCTCAACAGGAACGGCGAGAGGAACTCCAGGGTCGTGCCACCATTCCAAGAGTCCCCCAGATGTCTCAGTCCATTCCAGAGGAACCTCTTTTCCCTTCACCGGCTCGTCCTTCACGCCGAGGATCGACTCACACCAAGTGGCACGTGGCACAGCCCTGTGGGAAAGCCTCGTGGGAAAGCCTAGAGCGAAAGCCTCGAGGGAAAGCCACAGATCCCATGATCCACGTGACAAGAAGCGTGACACTACAGCTGCAGCTCGGGAGGAAAGTGCACGTGCATGCCCCCACTCGAGACGAGGCCTGACTCCCCTGGGGAGACTCAGAAGCACCCCAAGATCCATGGCAACGCTGGAAAGGAATCCTCAGTTTCCGGCCCCGACTTCATACAAGGTCTTAGGCCCCGGCATGGACGGGAGAGGAATCCCGAAATGGCCCCTAGCAACTCGCATGGGGACTGGCCTCTCCTGAGGCCAACAGAGCGGGTCCCTGAGGTCCCCGTCGTAACTCGAGAAGACCTGCCGCAACTCGAGAAAATCCAGGAGGTTCTCCCCTCCAGGCGAGATGAGGCCCATTTCCGCTGAGGCGTCTCGAGGCTGATCACACCTCACCTCTGGAACTTCGAAAGGGTCCTTCACACCCTTGGTGCAAATCAAGAAGTTCCCCGACATACCCGTCTCCACTCGCGAGGAAACACGAGAGTCCCGCCCACATCCAGAGGAGCCCCGTTTCCGCCTCGTAGCTCGAGATGAGGGATCCTTTCCCTGCTTCGTCGGGAAAGAGTTCCCGTCGTTCCCGTCGCATCTCAAGAGGAGGCCCTCTCATCAGGAACGGCGAGAGGAACTCCAGGGTCGTGCCACCATTCCACGAGTCCCCCAGATATCTCAGTCCATTCCAGAGGAAACTCTTTACCCTTCACAGGCTCGTCCTTCACGCCGAGGATCGACTCACACCAAGGTGGCACGTGGCACACCCTGTGGGAAAGCCTCGAGGGAAAGCCACAGATCCCTTGATCCACGTGACAGGAAGCGTGACACTACTGCTGCAGCTCGGGAGGAAAGCGCACGTGCATGCCCCCACTCGAGACGAGGCCTGACTCCCCTGGGGAGACTCAGAAGCACCCCAAGATCCATGGCAACACTGGAGAGGAATCCTCAGGTTCCGGCCCCGACTCCACACAAGGTCTTAGGCCCCGGCATGGACGGGAGAGGAATCCCGAGATGACCCCTAGCAACTCGCATGGGGACTGCCCTTTCCTGAGGCCACCAGAGCGGGTCCCTGAGGTCCCCGTCGTAACTCGAGAAGACCTGCCGCAACTCCGGAAAATCCAGGAGGTTCTCCCCTCCAGGCGAGATGAGGCCCATTTCCGCTGAAGCGTCTCGAGGCTGATCACACCTCACCTCTGGAACTTCGAAAGGGTCCTTCACACCCTTGGTGCAAATCAAGAAGTTCCCCGACATACCCGTCTCCACTCGAGAGGAAACACGAGGGTCCCGCCCACATCCAGAGGAGCCCCGTTTCCGCCTCGTAGCTCGAGATGAGGGATCCTTTCCCTGCTACTTCGGGAAAGAGTTCCCGGCGTTCCCGTCGCATCTCAAGAGGAGGCTCTCTCAGGAGGATCGACGAGAGGAACTCCAGGGTCGTGCCACCATTCCAAGAGTCCCCCAGATGTCTCAGTCCATTCCAGAGGAACCTCTTTTCCCTTCACCGGCTCGTCTTTCACGCCGAGGATCGACTCACACCACGGTGGCACGTGGAACAGCCCTGTGGGAAAGCCTCGTGGGAAAGCCTCGAGGGACAGCCTCGAGGGAAAGCCACGGATCCCTTTATCCATGTGACAGGAAGCGTGACACTACTGCTGTAGCTCGGGAGGAAAGCGCACGTGCATGCCCCCACTCGAGACGAGGCCTGACTCCCCTGCGGAGACTCAGAAGCACCCCAAGATCCATGGCAACACTGGAGAGGAATCCTCAGGTTCCGGCCCCGACTCCACACAAGGTCTTAGGCCCCAGCATGGACGGGAGAGGAATCCCGAGATGGCCCCTAGCAACTCGCATAGGGACTGGCCTCTCCTGAGGCCACCAGACGGGGTCCCTGAGGTCCCCGTCGTAACTCGAGAAGACCTGCCGCAACTCGAGAAAATCCAGGAGGTTCTCCCCTCCAGGCGAGATGAGGCCCATTTCTGCTGAGGCGTCTCCAGGCTGATCACACCTCACCTCTGGAACTTCGAAAGGGTCCTTCACACCCTTGGTGCAAATCAAGAAGATCCCCGACATACCCGTCTCCACTCGAGAGGAAACACGAGGGTCCCGCCCACATCCAGAGAAGCCCCGTTTCCACCTCGTAGCTCGAGATGAGGGATCCTTTCCCTGCTTCGTCGGGAAAGAGTTCCCGGCGGTCCCGTCGCATCTCAAGAGGAGGCCCTCTCAACAGGAACGGTGAGAGGAACTCCAGGGTCGTGCCACCATTCCACGAGTCCCCCAGATATCTCAGTCCATTCCAGAGGAAACTCTTTACCCTTCACAGGCTCGTCCTCCACGCCGAGGATCGACTCACACCAAGGTGGCACGTGGCACAGCCCTGTGGGAAAGCCTCGTGGGAAAGCCTCGAGCGAAAGCCTCGAGGGAAAGACACAGATCCCTTTATCCACGTGACAGGAAGCGTGACACTACTGCTGCAGCTCGGGAGGAAAGCGCACGTGCATGCCCCCACTCGAGACGAGGCCTGACTCCCCTGGGGAGACTCAGAAGCACCCCAAGATCCATGGCAACAATAGAGAGGAATCGTCAGGTTCCGACCCCGAATCCACAAAAGGTCTTAGGCCCTGGCATGGACGGGAGAGGAATCCCGAGATGGCCCCAAGCAACTCGCATGGGGACTGGCCTCTCCTGAGGCCACCAGAGCGGGTCCCTGTGGTCCCTGTCGTAACTCGAGAAGACCTGCCGCAACTCCAGAAAATCCAGGAGGTTCTCCCCTCCAGACGAGATGAGGCCCATTTCCGCTGAGGCGTCTTGAGGCTGATCACACCTCACCTCTGGAACTTGGAAAGGGTCCTTCACACCCTTGGTGCAAATCAAGAAGTTCCCCGACATACCCGTCTCCACTCGAGAGGAAACACGAGGGTCCCGCCCACATGCAGAGGAGCCCCGTTTCCGCCTCGTAGCTCGTGATGAGGGATCCTTTCACTGCTTCGTCGGGAAAGAGTTCCCGGCGTTCCCGTCGCATCTCAAGAGGAGGCTCTCTCAAGAGTATCGACGAGAGGAACTCCAGGGTCGTGCCACCATTCCAAGAGTCCCCCAGATGTCTCAGTCCATTCCAGAGGAACCTCTTTTCCCTTCACCGGCTCGTCTTTCACGCCGAGGATCGACTCACACCAAGGTGGCACGTGGCACAGCCCTGTGGGAAAGCCTCGTGGGAAAGCCTCGAGGGACAGCCTCGAGGGAAAGCCACAGATCCCTTGATCCACGTGACAGGAAGCGTGACACTACTGCTGTAGCTCGGGAGGAAAGCGCACGTGCATGCCCCCACTCGAGACGAGGCCTGACTCCCATGGGGAGACTCAGAAGCACCCCAAGATCCATGGCATCACTGGAGAGGATTCCTCAGGTTCCGGCCCCGATTCCACACAAGGACTGAGGCCCCGGCATGGAAGGGAGAGGAATCCCGAGAGGTCCCCTAGCAACTCGCATGGGGACTGGCCTTTCCTGAGGCCACCAGAGCGGGTCCCTGAGGTCCCCGTCGTAACTCGAGAAGACCTGCCGCAACTCGAGAAAATCCAGGAGGTTCTCCCCTCCAGGCGAGATGAGGCCCATTTCAGCTGAGGCGTCTCAAGGCTGATCACACCTCACCTCTGGAACTTCGAAAGGGTCGTTCACACCCTTGGTGCAAATCAAGAAGTTCCCCGACCCTACCCGTCTCCACTCGAGAGGAATCGCGAGGGTCCCGCCCACATCCAGAGGAGCCCCGTTTCCGCCTCGTAGCTCGAGATGAGGGATCCTTTCCCTGCCTCGTCGGGAAAGAGTTCTCGGCGTTCCCGTCGCATCTCAAGAGGAGGCTCTCTCAAGAGTATCGACGAGAGGAACTCCAGGGTCGTGCCACCATTCCAAGAGTCCCCAAGATGTCTCAGTCCATTCCAGAGGAACCCCTTTTCACTTCACCGGGTCGTCTTTCACGCCGAGGATCGACTCACACCAAGGTGGCACGTGGCACAGCCCTGTGGGAAAGCCTCGTGGGAATGCCTCATGGGACAGCCACGAGGGAAAGCCACAGATCCCTTGATCCACGTGATAGGAAGCGTGACACTACTCCTGCAGCTCGGGAGGAAATCGAACGTGCATGCCCCCACTCGAGACTAAGCCTGACTCCCCTGAGGAGACTCAGAAGCACCCCAAGATCCATGGCAACACTGGAGAGGAATCCTCAGGTTCCGGACCCCACTCCACACAAGGTCTTAGGCCCCGGCATGGACGGGAGAGGAATCACGAGATGGCGCCTAGCAACTCGCATGGGGACTGGCCTTTCCTGAGGCCACCAGAGCGGGTCCCTGAGGTCCCCGTCGTAACTCGAGAAGACCTGCCGCAACTCGAGAAAATCCAGGAGGTTCTCCCCTCCAGGGGAGATGAGGCCCATTTCCGCTGAGGCGTCTCGTGGCTGATCACACCTCACCTCTGGAACTTCGAAAGGGTCCTACACACCCTTGGTGCAAATCAGAAGTTCCCCGACATACCCGTCTCCACTCGAGAGGAAACGCGAGGGTCCCGCCCACATCCAGAGGAGCCCCGTTTCCGCCTCGTAGCTCGAGATGAGGGATCCTTTCCCTGCTTCGTCGGGAAAGAGTTCCCAGCCTTCCCGTCGCATCTCAAGAGGAGGCCGTCTCAACAGGAACGGCGAGAGGAATTCCAGGGTCTTGCCACCATTCCAAGAGTCCCCCAGATGTCTCAGTCCATTCCAGAGGAACCTCTTTTCCCTTCACCGGCTCGTCTTTCACGTCGAGGATCGACTCACACCAAGGTGGCACGTGGCACAGCCCTGTGGGAAAGCATCTTGGGAAAGCTCGAGGAACAGCCTCGAGGGAAAGCCACAGATCCCTTGATCCACGTTCCAGGAAGCGTGACACTACTGCTGCAGCTCGGGAGGAAAGCGCACGTGCATGCCCCCACTCGAGACGAGGCCTGACTCCCCTGGGGAGACTCAGAAGCACCCCAAGATCCATGGCAACACTGGAGAGGAATCCTCAGGTTCCGGCCCCGACTCCACACAAGGTCTTAGGCCCCGGCATGGACGGGAGAGGAATCCCGAGATGGCCCCCTAGCAACTCGCACGAGGACTGGCCTTTCCTGAGGCCCACGAGCGGGTCCCTAAGGTCCCCTGTCGTAACTCAAGAAGACCTGCCGCAACTCGAGAAAATCCAGGAGGTTCTCCCCTCCAGGTGAGATGAGGCCCATTTCCGCTGAGGCGTCTCCAGGCTGATTACACCTCACCTCTGGAACTTCGAAAGGGTCCTTCACACCCTTGGTGCAAATCAAGAAGTTCCCCGACATACCCGTCTCCACTCGAGAGGAAACACGAGGGTCCTGCCCACATCCAGAAGAGCCCCGTTTCCGCCTGGTAGCTCGAGATGAGGGATCCTTTCCCTGAAGAGGAGGCCCTCTCAACAGGAACGGCGAGAGGAACTCCAGGGTCGTGCCACCATTCCAAGAGTCCCCCAGATGCCTTAGTCCACTCCACAGGAACCTCTTTTCCCTTGACCGGCTCGTCTTTCACGCCAAGGATCGACTCACACCAAGGTGGCACGTGGCACAGCCCTGTGGGAAAGCCTCGTGGGAAAGCATCGAGGGACAGCTTCTAGGAATCCACAGATCCCATGATCCATGTGACAGGAAGCGTGACACTACTGCTGCAGCACGGGATTTAAGCGCACCTGCATGCCCACACTCGAGACGAGGCCTGACTCCCCTGGGGAGACTCAGAAGCACCCCAAGATCCATGGCAACACTGGAGAGAATCCTCAGGTTCCGGCCCCGACTCCACACAAGGTCTTAGGCCCCGGCATGGACGGGAGAGGAATCCCGAGATGGCCCCTAGCAACTCGCTAGAGGACTGGCCTTTCCTGAGGCCACCAGAGCGGGTCCCTGAGGTCCCCGTCGGAACTCAAGAAGACCTGCCGCAACTCGAGAAAATCCAGGAGGATCTCCCCTGCAGGCAAGATGAGGCCCACTTCCGCTGAGGCGTCTCCTGGCTGATTACACCTCACCTCTGGAACTTCGAAAGGGTCCTTCACACCCTTGGTGCAAATCAAGAAGTTCCCCGACATACCCGTCTCCACTCGAGAGGAAACACGAGGGTCCTGCCCACATCCAGAAGAGCCCCGTTTCCGCCTGGTAGCTCGAGATGAGGGATCCTTTCCCTGAAGAGGAGGCCCTCTCAACAGGAACGGCGAGAGGAACTCCAGGGTCGTGCCACCATTCCAAGAGTCCCCCAGATGCCTTAGTCCACTCCACAGGAACCTCTTTTCCCTTGACCGGCTCGTCTTTCACGCCGAGGATCGACTCACACCAAGGTGGCACGTGGCACAGCCCTGTGGGAAAGCCTCGTGGGAAAGCATCGAGGGACAGCTTCTAGGGAATCCACAGATCCCATGATCCATGTGACAGGAAGCGTGACACTACTGCTGCAGCACGGGATTTAAGCGCACCTGCATGCCCACACTCGAGACGAGGCCTGACTCCCCTGGGGAGACTCAGAAGCACCCCAAGATCCATGGCAACACTGGAGAGGAATCCTCAGGTTCCGGCCCCGACTCCACACAAGGTCTTAGGCCCCGGCATGGACGGGAGAGGAATCCCGAGATGGCCCCTAGCAACTCGCTAGAGGACTGGCCTTTCCTGAGGCCACCAGAGCGGGTCCCTGAGGTCCCCGTCGGAACTCAAGAAGACCTGCCGCAACTCGAGAAAATCCAGGAGGGATCTCCCCTGCAGGCAAGATGAGGCCCACTTCCGCTGAGGCGTCTCCTGGCTGATTACACCTCACCTCTGGAACTTCGAAAGGGTCCTTCACACCCTTGGTGCAAATCAAGAAGTTCCCCGACATACCTGTCTCCACTCGAGAGGAAACACGAGGGTTCCGCCCACATCCAGAAGAGCCCCGTTTCCGCCTCGTAGCTCGAGATGAGGGATCCTTTCCCTGCTTCTTCGGGAAAGAGTTCCCGTCGTTCCCGTCGCATCTCAAGACGAGGCCCTCTCAAGAGGATCGACGAGAGGAACTCCAGGGTTGTGGCACCATTCCAAGAGTCCCCCAGATGTCTCAGTCCATTCCAGAGGAACCTCTTATCCCTTCACCGGCTCGTCTTTCACGCCGAGGATCGACTCACACCAAGGTGGCACGTGGCACAGCCCTGTGGGAAAGCCTCGTGGGAAAGCCTCGAGGGACAGCCTCGAGGGAAACCACAGATCCCTTGATCCACGTGACAGGAAGCGTGACACTACTGCTGCACCTCGGGAGGAAAGCGCACGTGCATGCCCCCACTCGAGACGAGGCCTGACTCCCCTTGGGAGACTCAGAAGCACCCCAAGATCCATGGCAAACGCTGGAGAGGAATCCTCAGGTTCCGGCCCCGACTCCATACAAGGTCTTAGGCCCCGTCATGGACGGGAGAGGAAACCCGAGTTGGCCCCTAGCAACTCGCATGGGGACTGGCCTCTCCTGAGGCCACCAGAGCGGGTCCCTGAGGTCCCCGTCGTAACTCGAGAAGACCTGCCGCAAATCGAGAAAATCCAGGAGGTTCTCCCCTCCAGGAGAGATGAGGCCCATTTCCGCTGAGGCGTGTCGAGGCTGATCACACCTCACCTCTGGAACTTCGAAAGGGTCCTTCACACCCTTGGTGCAAATCAAGAAGTTCCCCGACATACGAGTCTCCACTCGAGAGGAAACACGAGGGTCCCGCCCACATTCAGAGGAGCCCCGTTTCCGCCTCGTAGCTCGAGATGAGGGGATCCTTTCCCTGCTTCGTCGGGAAAGAATTCCCGACGTTCCCGTCGCATCTCAAGAGGAGGCCCTCTCATCAGGAACGGCGAGAGGAACTCCAGGGTCGTGCCACCATTCCAAGAGTCCCCAGATGTCTCAGTCCATTCCAGAGGAACCTCTTTTCCCTTCACCCGGCTCGTCTTTCACGCCGAGGATCGACTCACACCAAGGTGGCACGTGGCACAGCGATGTGGGAAAGCCTCGTGGGAAAGCCACGAGGGACAGCCTCGAGGGTAAGCCACAGATTCCTTGATCCACGTGATAGGAAGCGTGACACTACTCCTGCAGCTCGGGAGGAAAGCACACGTGCATGCCCCCACTCGAGACGAGGCCTGACTCCCCTGGGGAGACTCAGAAGCACCCCAAGATCCATGGCAACACTGGAGAGGAATCCTCAGGTTCCGGCCCCGACTCCACACAAGGTCTTAGGCCCCGGCATGGACGGGAGAGGAATCCCGAGATGGCCCCTAGCAACTCGCAAGGGAATGGCCTTTCCTGAGGCCACCAGAGCGAGTCCCTGTGGTCCCCGTCGTAACTCAAGAAGACCTGCCGCAGCTCGAGAAAATCGAGGAGGTTCTCCCCTCCAGGCGAGATGAGCCCCATTTCCGCTGAGGCGTCTCCAGGCTGATCACACCTCACCTCTGGAACTTCGAAAGGGTCCTTCACACCCTTGGTGCAAATCAAGAAGTTCCCCGACATTCCCGTCTCCACTCGAGAGGAAACACGAGGGTCCCGCCCACATCCAGAGGAGCCCCGTTTCCGCCTCGTACCTCGAGATGAGGGATCCTTTCCCTTCTTCGTCGGGAAAGAGTTCTCGGCGTTCCCGTCGCATCTCAAGAGGAGGCCATCTCAACAGGAACGGCGAGAGGAAATCCAGGGTCGTGCCACCATTCCAAGAGTCCCCCAGATGTCTCAGTCCATTCCAGAGGAAACTCTTTTCCCTTCACCGGGTCGTCTTTCACGCCGAGGATCGACTCACACCAAGGTGGCACGTGGCACTGCCCTGTGGGAAACACTCGTGGGATAGCCTCGAGCGAAAGCCTCGAGGGAAAGCCACAGATCCCTTGATCCACGTTACAGGAAGCGTGACACTACTGCTGAAGCTCGGAAGGAAAGCACACGTGCATGCCCCTACTCGAGACGAGGCCTGACTCCCCTGGGGAGACTCAGAAGCACCCCAAGATCCATGGCAACACTGGAGAGCAATCCTCAGGTTCCGGCCCCGACTCCACACAAGGACTGAGGCCCCGTAATGGACGGGAGAGTAATCCCAAGATGGCCCCTAGCAACTCGCATGGCGACTGGCCTTTCCTGAGGCCACAAGAGCGGGTCCCTGAGGTCCCCGTCGTAACTCGAGAAGACCTGCCGCAACTCAAGAAAATGCAGGAGGTTCTCCCCTCCAGGCGAGATGAGGCCCATTTCCGCTGAGGCATCTCGAGGCTGATCACACCTCACCTCTGGAACTTCGAAAGTTTCCTTCACACCCTTGGTGCAAATCAAGAAGTTCCCCGACATACCCGTCTCCACTCGAGAGGAAACACGAGGGTCCCGCCCACATCCAGAGGAGCCCCGTTTCCGCCTCGTAGCTCGAGATGAGGGATCCTTTCCCTGCTTCGTCGGGAAAGAGTTCCCGGCCTTCCCGTCGCATCTCAAGAGGAGGCCCTCTCAACAGGAACGGCGAGAGGAACTCCAGGGTCGTGCCACCATTCCAAGATTCCCCCAGATGTCTCAGTCATTCCAGAGGAACCTCTTTTCCCTTCAGCGGCTCGTCTTTCACGCCGAGGATCGACTCACACCAAGGTGGCACGTGGCACAGCCCTGTGGGAAAGCCTCGTGGGAAAGCCTCGAGGGACAGCCTCGAGGGAAAGCCACAGATTCCTTGATCCACGTGACAGGAAGCGTGACACTCCTGCTGCAGCTCGGGAGGCAAGCGCACGTGCATGCCCCCACTCGAGACGAGGCCTGACTCCCCTGGGGAGACTCAGAAGCACCCCAAGATCCATGGCAACACTGGAGAGGAATCCTCAGGTTCTGGCCCCGACTCCACACAAGGACTGAGGCCCCGGCATGGAGGGAGAGGAATCCCGAGATGGCCCCTAGCAACTCGCATGGGGACTGGCCTCTCCTGAGGCCAACAGAGCTGGTCCCTGAGGTCCCTGTCGTAACTCGAGAAGACCTGCCGCAACTCAAGAAAATCCAGGAGGTTCTCCCCTCCAGGCGAGATGAGGCCCATTTCCGCTGAGGCATCTCGAGGCTGATCACACCTAACCTCTGAAACTTCGAAAGGGTCCTTCACACCCTTGGTGTAAATCAAGAAGTTCCCCGACATACCCGTCTCCACTCGAGAGGAAACACGAGGGTCCCGCCCACATCCAGAGGAGCCCCGTTTCCGCCTCGTAGCTCGAGATGAGGGATCCTATCCCTGCTTCGTCGGGAAAGATTTCCCGGCCATCGCATCTCAAGGGGAGGCCCTTTCAACAGGAACAGCGAGAGGAACTCCAGGGTCGTGCCACCATTCAAAGAGTCCCCCAGATGTCTCAGTCCATTCCAGAGGAAACTCTTTACCCTTCACCGGCTCGTCTTTCACGCCGAGGATCGACTCACACCAAGGTGGCACGTGGCACAGCCCTGTGGGAAAGCCTCGTGGGAAAGCCTCGAGGGACAGCCTCAAGGGAAAGCCACAGATCCCTTGATCCACGTGGACAGGAAGCGTGACACTACTGCTGTACCTCGGGAGGAAAGCGCACGTGCATGCCCCCACTCGAGACGAGGCCTGACTCCCCTGGGGTGACTCAGAAGCACCCCAAGATCCATGGCAACACTGGAGAGGAATCCTCAGGTTCCGGCCCCGACTCCACACAATGTCTTAGGCCCCGGCATGGATGGGAGAGGAATCCCGCGATGGCCCCTAGCAACTCGCATGGGGACTGGCCTTACCTGAGGCCACTAGAGCGGGTCCCTGAGGTCCCCGTCGTAACTCGAGAAGACCTGCCGCAACTCGAGAAAATCCAGGAGGTTCTCCCCTCCAGGCTGAGAGGAGCCCCATTTCCGCTGAGGCGTCTCGAGGCTGATCACACCTCAACTCTGGAACTTCGAAATGGTCCTTCACACCCTTGGTGCAAATCAGGAAGTTCCCCGACATACCTGTCTCCACCTGAGAGGAAACGCGAGGGTCCCGCCCACATCCAGAGGAGCCCCGTTTCCGCCTCGTAGCTCGAGATGAGGGATCCTTTCCCTGCTTCGTCGCTAAAGAGTTCCCGGCCTTCCGTCGCATCTCAAGAGGAGGCCCTCTCAACAGGAACGGCAAGAGGAACTCCAGGGTCGTGCCACCATTCCAAGATTCCCCCAGATGTCTCAGTCCATTCCAGAGGAACCTCTTTTCCCTTCACCGGCTCGTCTTTCACGCCGAGGATCGACTCACACCAAGGTGGCACGTGGCACAGCCCTGTGGGAAGCCTCGTGGGAAAGCCTCGAGGGACAGCCTCGAGGGAAAGACACAGATTCCTTGATCCACGTGACAGGAAGCGTGATAATACTGCTTCAGCTCGGGAGGAAAGCGAACGTGCATGCCCCCACTCGAGACGAGGCCTGACTCCCCTGGGGAGACTCAGAAGCACCCCAAGATCCATGGCAACACAGGAGAGGAATCTTCAGGTTCCGGCCCCGACTCCACACAAGGACTGAGGCCCCGGCAATGGACGGGAGAGGAATCCCGAGAGGTCCCCTAGCAACTCCCATGGGTACTGGCCTTTCCTGAGGCCAGCAGAGCGGGTCCCTGAGGTCCCCGTCGTATCCCGATAAGACCTGCCGCAACTCGAGAAAATCCAGGAGGTTATCCCCTCCAGGCGAGAAGAGGCCCATTTCCAATGAGGCGTCTCGAGGCTGATCACACGTCAATTCTGGAACTTCGAAAGGGTCCTTCACACCCTTGGTGCAAATCAGGAAGTTCCCCGACATACCTGTCTCCACCTGAGAGGAAACGCGAGGGTCCCCGCCCATATCCAGAGGAGCCCCGTTTCCGCCTCGTAGCTCGAGATGAGGGATCCTTTCCCTGCTTCGTCGCTCTAAAGAAGGTTCCCGGCCTTCCCGTCGCATCTCAAGAGGAGGCCCTCTCAACAGGAACGGCGAGAGGAACTCCAGGGTCGTGCCACCATTCCAAGATTCCCCCAGATGTCTCAGTCAATTCCAGAGGAACCTCTTTTCCCTTCACCGGCTCGTCTTTCACGCCAAGGATCGACTCACCACCAAGGTGGCACGTGCACAGCCCTGTGGGAAAGCCTCGTGGGAAGCCTCGAGGGACAGCTCGAGGGAAAGCCACAGATTCCTTGATCACGTGACAGGAAGCGTGGACACTCCTGCTGCAGCTCGGGAGGCAAGCGCACGTGCATGCCCCCACTCGAGACGAGGCCTGACTCCCCTGGGGAGACTCAGAAGCACCCCAAGATCCATGGCAACACTGGAGAGGAATCCTCAGGTTCCGGCCCCGACTCCACACAAGGACTAAGGCCCCGGGCATGGACGGGAGAGGAATCCCCGAGAGGTCCCCTAGCAACTCGCATGGGGACTGGCCTTTCCTGAGGCCACCAGAGCGTGTCCCTGAGGTGCCCGTCGTAACTCGAGAAGACCTGCCGCAACTCGAGAAAATCCAGGAGGTTCTCCCCTCCAGGCGAGATGAGGCCCATTTCCGCTGAGGCGTCTCGAGGCTGATCACACCTCACCTCTGGAACTTCGAAAGGGTCCTTCACACCCTTGGTGCAAATCAAGAAATTCCCCGACATACCCGTCTCCACTCGAGAGGAAACACGAGGGTCCCGCCCACATCCAGAGGAGCCCCCGTTTCCGCCTCGTAGCTCGAGATGAGGGATCCTTTCCCTGCTTCGTCGGGAAAGAGTTCCCGGCGTTCCCGTCGCAACTCAAGAGGAGGCCCTCTCAAGAGGATCGATGAGAGGAACTCCAGGGTCGTGCCACCATTCCAAGAGTCCCCAAGATGTCTCAGTCCATTCCAGAGGAACCTCTTTTCCCTTCAGCCGGCTCGTCTTTCACGCCGAGGATCGACTCACACCAACGAGGCACGTGGCACAGCCCTGTGGGAAAGCCTCGTGGGAAAGCCTCGAGGGACAGCCTCAAGGGAAAGACACAGATTCCTTGATCCACGTGACGGGAAGCGTGATAGTACTGCTTCAGCTCGGGAGGAAAGTGAACGTGCATGCCCCCACTCGAGACGAGGCCTGACTCCCCTGGGGAGACTCAGAAGCACCCCAAGATCCATGGCAACACAAGAGAGGAATCTTCAGGTTCCGGCCCCGACTCCACACAAGGACTAAGGCCCGGCATGGACGGGAGAGGAATCCCGAGAGGTCCCCCCAGCAACTCCCCATGGGGACTGGCCTTTCCTGAGGCCAGCAGAGCGGGTCCCTGAGGTCCCCCGTCGTATCCCGAGAAGACCTGCCGCAACTCGAGAAAATCCAGGAGGTTCTCCCCTCCAGGCGAGAAGAGGCCCATTTCCAATGAGGCGTCTCGAGGCTGATCACACGTCACTTCTGGAACTTCGAAGGGGTCCTTCACACCCTTGATTCAAATCAAGAAGTTCGCCGACATACCCGTCTCCACTCGAGAGGAAACACGAGGGTCCCGCCCACATCCAGAGGAGCCCCGTTTCCGCCTCGTAGCTCGAGATGAGGGATCCTTTTCCCTGCTTCGTCGGGAAAGAGTTCCCGGCGTTCCTGTCGCATCTCAAGAGGAGGCCCTCTCAACAGGATCAACGAGAGGAACTCCAGGGTCGTGCCACCATTCCAAGAGTCCCCCAGATGTCTCAGTCCATTCCAGAGGAAACTCTTTTCCCTTCACCGGCTCGTCTTTCATTCCGAGGATCGACTGACACCAAGGTGGCACGAGGCACAGCCCTTTGGGAAAGCCTCGTGGGAAAGCCTCGAGGGACAGCCTCGAGGGAAAGCCACAGATCCCTTGATCCACGTGATAGGAAGCGTGACACTACTCTTGCAGCTCGGGAGGAAAGCGCACGTGCAAGCCCCCACTCGAGACGAGGCCTGACTCCCCTGGGGAGACTCAGAAGCACCCCAAGATCCATGGCAACACTGGAGAGGAATCCTCAGGTTCCGGCCCCGACTCCACACAAGGACTGAGGCCCCCGGCATGGAGGAGAGGAATCCCGAGATGGCCCCTAGCAACTCGCATGGGGACTGGCCTCTCCTGAGGCCAACAGAGCTGGTCCCTGAGGTCCCTGTCGTAACTCGAGAAGACCTGCCGCAACTCGAGAAAATCCAGGAGGTTCTCCCCTCCAGGCGAGATGAGGCCCATTTCCGCTGAGGCGTCTCGAGGCTGATCACACCTAACCTCTGGAACTTCGAAAGGGTCCTTCACACCCTTGGTGCAAATCAAGAAGTTCCCCGACATACCCGTCTCCACTCGAGAGGAAACACGAGGGTCCCGCCCACATCCAGAGGAGCCCCGTTTCCGCCTCGTAGCTCGAGATGAGGGATCCTATCCCTGCTTCGTCGGGAAAGAGTTCCCGGCCTTCCCATCGCATCTCAAGGGGAGGCCCTCTCAACAGGAACAGCGAGAGGAACTCCAGGGTCGTGCCACCATTCAAAGAGTCCCCCAGATGTCTCAGTCCATTCCAGAGGAAACTCTTTACCCTTCACCGGCTCGTCTTTCACGCCGAGGATCGACTCACACCAAGGTGGCACGTGGCACAGCCCTGTGGGAAAGCCTCGTGGAAAGCCTCGAGGGACAGCCTCAAGGGAAAGCCACAGATCCCTTGATCCACGTGACAGGAAGCGTGACACTGCTGCTGTACCTCGGGAGGAAAGCGCACGTGCATGCCCCCACTCGAGACGAGGCCTGACTCCCCTGGGGAGACTCAGAAGCTCCCCAAGATCCAGGGCAACACGGGAGAGGAATCCTCAGGTTCCGGCCCCGACGCCACACAAGGTCTTAGGCCCCGGCATGGACGGGAGAGGAATCCCGAGATGGCCCCTAGCAACTCGCATGGCGACTGGCCTTTCCTGAGGCCACCAGAGCGTGTCCCTGAGGTGCCCGTCGTAACTCGAGAAGACCTGCCGCAACTCGAGAAAATCCAGGAGGTTCTCCCCTCCAGGCGAGATGAGGCCCATTTCCGCTGAGGCGTCTCGAGGCTGATCCACACCTCACCTCTGGAACTTCGAAAGGGTCCTTCACACCCTTGGTGCAAATCAAGAAATTCCCCGACATACCCGTCTCCACTCGAGAGGAAACACGAGGGTCCCGCCCACATCCAGAGGAGCCCCGTTTCCGCCTCGTAGCTCGAGATGAGGGATCCTTTCCCTGCTTCGTCGGAAAGAGTTCCCGGCGTTCCCCGTCGCAACTCAAGAGGAGGCCCTCTCAAGAGGATCGATGAGAGGAACTCCAGGGTCGTGCCACCATTCCAAGAGTCCCCAAGATGTCTCAGTCCATTCCAGAGGAACCTCTTTTCCCTTCAGCGGCTCGTCTTTCACGCCGAGGATCGACTCACACCAACGAGGCACGTGGCACAGCCCTGTGGAAAGCCTCGTGGGAAAGCCTCGAGGGACAGCCTCAAGGGAAAGACACAGATTCCTTGATCCACGTGACGGGAAGCGTGATAGTACTGCTTCAGCTCGGGAGGAAAGCGAACGTGCATGCCCCCACTCGAGACGAGGCCTGACTCCCCTGGGGAGACTCAGAAGCACCCCAAGATCCATGGCAACACAAGAGAGGAATCTTCAGGTTCCGGCCCCGACTCCACACAAGGACTAAGGCCCCGGCATGGACGGGAGAGGAATCCCGAGAGGTCCCCCAGCAACTCCCATGGGGACTGGTCTTTCCTGAGGCCAGCAGAGCGGGTCCCTGAGGTCCCCGTCGTATCCCGAGAAGACCTGCCGCAACTCGAGAAAATCCAGGAGGTTCTCCCCCTCCAGGGCGAGAAGAGGCCCATTTCCAATGAGGCGTCTCGAGGCTGATCACACGTCAACTTCTGGAACTTCGAAGGGGTCCTTCACACCCTTGATTCAAAATCAAGAAGTTCGCCGACATACCCGTCTCCACTCGAGAGGAAACACGAGGGTCCCGCCCACATCCAGAGGAGCCCCGTTTCCGCCTCGTAGCTCGAGATGAGGGATCCTTTCCCTGCTTCGTCGGGAAAGAGTTCCCGGCGTTCCTGTCGCATCTCAAGAGGAGGCCCTCTCAACAGGATCAACGAGAGGAACTCCAGGGTCGTGCCACCATTCCAAGAGTCCCCCAGATGTCTCAGTCCATTCCAGAGGAAACTCTTTTCCCTTCACCGGCTCGTCTTTCATTCCGAGGATCGACTGACACCAAGGTGGCACGAGGCACAGCCCTTTGGGAAAGCCTCGTGGGAAAGCCTCGAGGGACAGCCTCGAGGGAAAGCCACAGATCCCTTGATCCACGTGATAGGAAGCGTGACACTACTCTTGCAGCTCGGGAGGAAAGCGCACGTGCAAGCCCCCACTCGAGACGAGGCCTGACTCCCCTGGGGAGACTCAGAAGCACCCCAAGATCCACGGCAACACTGGAGAGGAATCCTCAGGTTCCGGCCCCGACTCCACACAAGGACTGAGGCCCCCGGCATGGAGGGAGAGGAATCCCGAGATGGCCCCTAGCAACTCGCATGGGGACTGGCCTCTCCTGAGGCCAAACAGAGCTGGTCCCTGAGGTCCCTGTCGTAACTCGAGAAGACCTGCCGCAACCCGAGAAAATCCAGGAGGTTCTCCCCTCCAGGCGAGATGAGGCCCATTTCCGCTGAAGGCGTCTCGAGGCTGATCACACCTAACCTCTGGAACTTCGAAAGGGTCCTTCACCACCCTTGGTGCAAATCAAGAAGTTCCCCGACATACCCGTCTCCACTCGAGAGGAAACACGAGGGTCCCGCCCACATCCAGAGGAGCCCCGTTTCCGCCTCGTAGCTCGAGATGAGGGATCCTATCCCTGCTTCGTCGGGAAAGAGTTCCCGGCCTTTCCCATCGCATCTCAAGGGGAGGCCCTCTCAACAGGAACAGCGAGAGGAACTCCAGGGTCGTGCCACCATTCAAAGAGTCCCCCAGATGTCTCAGTCCATTCCAGAGGAACCTCTTTTCCCTTCACCGGCTCGTCTCTTCACGCCGAGGATCGACTCACACCAAGGTGGCACGTGGCACAGCCCTGTGGGAAAGCCTCGTGGGAAAGCCTCGAGGGACAGCCTCAAGGGAAAGCCACAGATCCCTTGATCCACGTGACAGGAAGCGTGACACTGCTGCTGTACCTCGGGAGGAAAGCGCACGTGCATGCCCCCACTCGAGACGAGGCGCCTGACTCCCCTGGGGAGACACAGAAGCTCCGCAAGATCCAGGGCAACACGGGAGAGGAATCCTCAGGTTCCGGCCCCGACGCCACACAAGGTCTTAGGCCCCGGCATGGACGGGAGAGGAATCCCGAGATGGCCCCTAGCAACCTCGCATGGCGACTGGCATTTCCTGAGGCCACCAGAGCGTGTCCCTGAGGTGCCCGTCGTAACTCGAGAAGACCTGCCGCAACTCGAGAAAATCCAGGAGGTTCTCCCCTCCAGGCGAGATGAGGCCCATTTCCGCTGAGGTGTATCGAGGCTGATCACACCTCACCTCTGGAACTTCGAAAGGGTCCTTCACACCCTTGGTGCAAATCAAGAAATTCCCCGACGATACCCGTCTCCACTCGAGAGGAAACACGAGGGTCCCGCCCACATCCAGAGGAGCCCCGTTTCCACCTCGTAGCTCGAGATGAGGGATCCTTTCCCTGTTTCGTCGCTAAAGAGTCGCCGGCGTTCCCGTCGCATCTCAAGAGGAGGCCCTCTCAACAGGAACGGTGAGAGGAACTCCAGGGTCGTGCCACCATTCAAGAGTCTCCCAGATGTCTCAGTCCATTCCAGAGGAACCTCTTTTCCCTTCACCGGCTGGTCTTTCATGCGAGGATCGACTCACACCAAGGTGGCACGTGGCACTGCCCTGTGGGAAACACTCGTGGGAGAGCCTCGAGCGAAAGACGCAGATCCCTTGATTTACGTGACAGGAAGAGTGACACTACTGTTGCAGCTCGGGTGGAAAGCGCACGTGCATGCCCCCACTCGAGACGAGGCTCTGACTCCCCTGGGGAGACTCAGAAGCACCCCAAGATCCATGGCAACACTGGAGAGGAATCCTCAGGTTCCGTCCCCGTCTCCACACAAGGACTGAGGCCCCGGAATGGACAGGAGAGGAATCCCGAGAGGTCCCCTAGCAACTCGCATGGGGACTGGCCTTTCCTGAGGCCACCTGAGCGGGTCCCTGAGGTCCCCGTCGTAACTCGAGAAGACCTGCCGCAACTCGAGAAATCCAGGAGGTTCTCCCCTCCAGGCGAGAGGAGCCCCCATTTCCGCTGAGGCGTCTCGAGGCTGATCACACCTCAACTCTGGAACTTCGAAAGGGTCCTTCACACCCTTGGTGCAAATCAGGAAGTTCCCCCGACATACCTGTCCTCCACCTGAGAGGAAACGCGAGGGTCCCGCCCACATCCAGAGGAGCCCCGTTTCCGCCTCGTAGCTCGAGATGAGGGATCCTTTCCCTGCTCTCGTCGCTAAAGAGTTCCCGGCCTTCCCGTCGCATCTCAAGAGGAGGCCCTCTCAACAGGAACGGCGAGAGGAACTCCAGGGTCGTGCCACCATTCCAAGATTCCACCAGATGTCTCAGTCAATTCCAGAGGAACCTCTTTTCCCTTCACCGGCTCGTCTTTCACGCCGAGGATCGACTCACACCAAGGTGGCACGTGGCACAGCCCTGTGGGAAAGCCTCGTGGGAAAGCCTCGAGGGACAGCCTCGAGGGAAAGCCACAGATTCCTTGATCCACGTGACAGGAAGCGTGACACTCCTGCTGCAGCTCGGGAGGCAAGCGCACGTGCATGTCCCCCACTCGAGACGAGGCCTGACTCCCCTGGGGAGACTCAGAAGCACGCCAAGATCCGTGGCAACACTGGAGAGGGAATCCTCAGGTTCCGGCCCCGACTCCACACAGGGTCTTAGGCCCCGGCATGGACTGGAGAGGAATCCCGAGATGGCCCCTAGCAACTCTCATGGGGACTGGCCTCTCCTGAGGCCACCAGAGCGGGTCCCTGAGTTCCCCGTCGTAACTCGAGAGGACCTGCCGCAACTCGAGAAAATCCAGGAGGTTCTCCCCTCCAGGCGAGATGAGTGCCCCATTTCCGCTGAGGCGTCTCGAGGCTGATCACACCTCACCGCTGGAACTTCGAAAGGGTCCTTCACACCCTGGGTGCAAATCAAGAAGTTCCCCGACATACCCGTCTCCACACGAGAGGAAACACGAGGGTCCCGCCCACATCCAGAGGAGCCCCGTTTCCGCCTCAAAGCTCGAGATGAGGGATCCTTTCCCTGCTTCGTCGGGAAAGAGTTCCCGTCGTTCCTGTCGCATCTCAAGAGGAGGCCCTCTCAACAGGAACGGCGAGAGGAACTCGAGGGTCGTGCCACCATTCCAACAGTCCCCCAGATGTCTCAGTCCATTCCAGAGGAACTTCATTTCCCTTCACCGGCTCGTCCTTCATGCCGAGGATCGACTCACACCAAGGTGGCACGTGGCACAGCCCTGTGGGAAAGCCTCGTGGGAAAGCCTCGAGCGAAAGCCTCGAGGGAAACCACAGATCCCTTGATCCACGTGACAGGAAGCGTGACACTACTGCTGCAGCTCGGGAGGAAAGCGCACGTGCAAGCCCCTACTCGAGACGAGGCCTGACTCCCTTGCAGGGACTCAGAAGCACCCCAAGATCCATGGCAACACTGGAGAGGAATCCTCAGGTTCCGGCCCCGACTCCACACAAGGACTGAGGCCCCGGCATGGACGGGAGAGGAATCCCGAGAGGTCCCCTAGCAACTCGCATGGGGACTGGCCTTTCTTGAGGCCACCAGAGCGGGTCCCTGAGGTCCCCGTCGTAACTCGGGAAGACCTGCCGCAACTCGAGAAAATCCAGGAGGTTCTCCCCTCCAGGCAAGATGAGGCCCATTTCCGCTGAGGCGTCTCGAGGCTGATCACACCTCACTTCTGGAACTTCAAAAGGGTCCTTCACACCCTTGGTGCAAATCAAGAAAATCCCCGAACTACCCGTCTCCACTCGAGAGGAAACACGAGGGTCCCACCCACATCCAGAGGAGCCCCGTTTCCGCCGTGTAGCTCGAGATGACGGATCCTTTCCCTGCTTCGTCGGGAAAGAGTTCCCGGCGTTCCCGTCGCATCTCAAGAGGAGGCCCTCTCAACAGGAATGGCGAGAGGAACTCCAGGGTAGTGCCACCATTCCAACAGTCCACCAGATGTCTCAGTCCATTCCAGAGGAACCTCTTTTCCCTTCACCGGCTCGACTTTCACGCCAAGGATCGAATCACACCATTGTAGCACGTGGCACAGCCATTTGGGAAAGCCTCGTGGGAAAGCCTCAAGGGACAGCCTCGAGGGAAAGACACAGATTCCTTGATCCACGTGACGGGAAGCGTGATAATACTGCTTCAGCTCGGGAGGAAAGCGAACGTGCATGCCCCCACTCAAGACGAGGCCTGACTCCCCTGGGGAGACTCAGAAGCACCCCAAGATCCATGGCAACACAGGAGGGGAAACTTCAGGTTCCGGCCCCGACTCCACACAAGGACTGAGGCCCCGGCATGGACGGGAGAGGAATCCCGAGAGGTCCCCTAGCAACTCCCATGGGGGACTGGCCTTTCCTGAGGCCAGCAGAGCGGGTCCCTGAGGTCCCCGTCGTATCCCGAGAAGACCTGCCGCAACTCGAGAAAATCCAGGAGGTTATCCCCTCCAGGCGAGAAGAGGCCCATTTCCAATGAGGCGTCTCGAGGCTGATCACACGTCACTTCTGGAACTTCGAAAGGGTCCTTCACACCCTTGGTGCAAATCAGGAAGTTCTCCGACATACCTGTCTCCACCTGAGAGGAAACGCGAGGGTCCCGCCCACATCCAGAGGAGCCCCGTTTCCGCCTCGTAGCTCGAGATGAGGGATCCTTTCCCTGCTTCGTCGCTAAAGAGTTCCCGGCCTTCCCGTCGCATCTCAAGAGGAGGCCCTCTCAACAGGAACGGCGAGAGGAACTCCAGGGTCGTGCCACCATTCCAAGATTCCCCCAGATGTCTCAGTCAATTCCAGAGGAACCTCTTTTCCCTTCACCGGCTCGTCTTTCACGCCGAGGATCGACTCACACCAAGGTGGCACGTGGCACAGCCCTGTGGGAAAGCCTCGTGGGAAAGCCTCGAGGGACAGCCTCGAGGGAAAGCCACAGATTCCTTGATCCACGTGACAGGAAGCGTGACACTCCTGCTGCAGCTCGGGAGGCAAGCGCACGTGCATGCCCCCACTCGAGACGAGGCCTGACTCCCCTGTGGAGACTCAGAAGCACGCCAAGATCCGTGGCAACACTGGAGAGGAATCCTCAGGTTCCGGCCCCGACTCCACACAAGGACTGAGGCCCCGGCATGGATGGGAGAGGAATCCCGAGAGGTCCCCTAGCAACTCGCATGGGGACTGGCCTTTCCTGAGGCCACAAGAGTGGGTCCCTGAGGTCCCCTTCGTAACTCGAGAAGACCTGCCGCAACTCGAGAAAATCCAGGAGGTTCTCCCCTCCAGGCGAGATGAGGCCCATTTCCGCTGAGGCGTCTCGAGGCTGATCACACCTCACCTCTGGAACTTCGAAAGGGTCCTTCACACCCTTGGTGCAAATCAAGAAATTTCCCGATATACCCGTCTCCACTCGAGAGGAAACACGAGGGTCCCGCCCAAATACAGAGGAGCCCCGTTTCCGCCTCGTAGCTCGAGATGAGGGATCCTTTCCCTGCTTCGTCGCTAAAGAGTCGCCGGCGTTCCCGTCGCATCTCAAGAGGAGGCCCTCTCATCAGGAACGGTGAGAGGAACTCCAGGGTCGTGCCACCATTCCAAGAGTCCCCCAGATGTCTCAGTCCATTCCAGAGGAACCTCTTTTCCCTTCACCGGCTCGTCTTTCACGCCGAGGATCGACTCACACCAAGGAGGCACGTGGCACAGCCCTGTGGGAAAGCCTCGTGGGAAAGCCTCGAGGAACAGCCTCGAGGGAAAGCCACAGATCCCTTGATCCACGTGACAGGAAGCGTGACACTACTGCTGCAGCTCGGGAGGAAAGCGCACGTGCATGCCCCCACTCGAGACGAGGCCTGACTCCCCTGGGGAGACTCAGAAGCTCCCCAAGATCCAGGGCAACACGGGAGAGGAATCCTCAGGTTCCGGCCCCGACGCCACACAAGGTCTTAGGCCCCGGCATGGACGGGAGAGGAATCCCGAGATGGCCCCTAGCAACTCGCATGGCGACTGGCATTTCCTGAGGCCACCAGAGCGGGTCCCTGAGGTGCCCGTCGTAACTCGAGAAGACCTGCCTCAACTCGAGAAAATCCAGGAGGTTCTCCCCTCCAGGCGAGATGAGGCCCATTTCCGCTGAGGCGTCTCGAGGCTGATCACACCTCACCTCTGGAACTTCGAAAGGGTCCTTCACACCCTTGGTGCAAATCAAGAAATTCCCCGACATACCCGTCTCCACTCGAGAGGAAACACGAGGGTCCCGCCCACATCCAGAGGAGCCCCGTTTCCGCCTCGTAGCTCGAGTTGAGGGATCCTTTCCCTGCTTCGTCGGGAAAGAGTTCCCGGCGTTCCCGTCGCAACTCAAGAGGAGGCCCTCTCAAGAGGATCGATGAGAGGAACTCCAGGGTCGTGCCACCATTCCAAGAGTCCCCAAGATGTCTCAGTCCATTCCAGAGGAACCTCTTTTCCCTTCAGCGGCTCGTCTTTCACGCCGAGGATCGACTCACACCAAGGAGGCACGTGGCACAGCCCTGTGGGAAACCCTCGTGGGAAAGCCTCGAGGGACAGCCTCGAGGGAAAGACACAGATTCCTTGATCCACATGACAGGAAGCGTGATAATACTGCTTCAGCACGGGAGGAAAGCGAACGTGCATGTCCCCACTCGAGACGAGGCCTGACTCCCCTGGGGAGACTCAGAAGCACCCCAAGATCCATGGCAACACAGGAGAGGAATCTTCAGGTTCCGGCCCCGACTACACACAAGGACTAAGGCCCCGGCATGGACGGGAGAGGAATCCCGAGAGGTCCCCCAGCAACTCCCATGGGGTCTGGCCTTTCCTGAGGCCAGCAGAGCGGGTCCCTGAGGTCCCCGTCGTATCCCGAGAAGACCTGCCGCAACTTGAGAAAATCCAGGAGGTTCTCCCCTCCAGGCGAGAAGAGGCCCATTTCCGCTGAGGCGTCTCGAGGCTGATCACACGTCACTTCTGGAACTTCGAAGGGGTCCTTCACACCCTTGGTTCAAATCAAGAAGTTCGCCGACATACCCGTCTCCACTCGAGAGGAAACACGAGGGTCCCGCCCACATTCAGAGGAGCCCAGTTTGCGCCTCGTAGCTCGCGATGAGGGATCCTTTCCCTGCTTCGTCGGGAACGAGTTCCCGGCATTCCCGTCGCTTCTCAAGAGGAGGCCCTCTCAACAGGAACGGCGAGAGGAACGCCAGGGTCGTGCCACCATTCCAAGAGTCCCCCAGATGTCTCAGTCCATTCCAGAGGAACCTCTTTTCCCTTCACCGGCTCGTCTTTCACGCTGAGGATCGACTAACACCAAGGTGGCACGTGGCACGGCCCTGTGGGAAAGCCTCGTGGGAGAGCCTCGAGCGAAAGACGCAGATCCCTTGATTTACATGACAGGAAGAGTGACACTACTGTTGCAGCTCGGGTGGAAAGCGCACGTGCATGCCCCCACTCGAGACGAGGCCTGACTCCCCTGGGGAGACTCAGAAGCACCCCAAGATCCATGGCAACACTGGAGAGGAATCCTCAGGTTCCGTCCCCGTCTCCACACAAGGACTGAGGCCCCGGAATGGACAGGAGAGGAATCCCGAGAGGTCCCCTAGCAACTCGCATGGGGACTGGCCTTTCCTGAGGCCACCTGAGCGGGTCCCTGAGGTCCCCGTCGTAACTCGAGAAGACCTGCCGCAACTCGAGAAAATCCAGGAGGTTCTCCCCTCCAGGCGAGAGGAGCCCCATTTCCGCTGAGGCGTCTCGAGGCTGATCACACCTCAACTCTGGAACTTCGAAAGGGTCCTTCACACCCTTGGTGCAAATCAGGAAGTTCCCCGACATACCTGTCTCCACCTGAGAGGAAACGCGAGGGTCCCGCCCACATCCAGAGGAGCCCCGTTTCCGCCTCGTAGCTCGAGATGAGGGATCCTTTCCCTGCTTCGTCGCTAAAGAGTTCCCGGCCTTCCCGTCGCATCTCAAGAGGAGGCCCTCTCAACAGGAACGGCGAGAGGAACTCCAGGGTCGTGCCACCATTCCAAGATTCCCCCAGATGTCTCAGTCAATTCCAGAGGAACCTCTTTTCCCTTCACCGGCTCGTCTTTCACGCCGAGGATCGACTCACACCAAGGTGGCACGTGGCACAGCCCTGTGGGAAAGCCTCGTGGGAAAGCCTCGAGGGACAGCCTCGAGGGAAAGCCACAGATTCCTTGATCCACGTGACAGGAAGCGTGACACTCCTGCTGCAGCTCGGGAGGCAAGCGCACGTGCATGTCCCCACTCGAGACGAGGCCTGACTCCCCTGGGGAGACTCAGAAGCACGCCAAGATCCGTGGCAACACTGGAGAGGAATCCTCAGGTTCCGGCCCCGACTCCACACAGGGTCTTAGGCCCCGGCATGGACTGGAGAGGAATCCCGAGATGGCCCCTAGCAACTCTCATGGGGACTGGCCTCTCCTGAGGCCACCAGAGCGGGTCCCTGAGTTCCCCGTCGTAACTCGAGAGGACCTGCCGCAACTCGAGAAAATCCAGGAGGTTCTCCCCTCCAGGCGAGATGAGGCCCATTTCCGCTGAGCAGTCTCGAGGCTGATCACACCTCACCGCTGGAACTTCGAAAGGGTCCTTCACACCCTGGGTGCAAATCAAGAAGTTCCCCGACATACCCGTCTCCACACGAGAGGAAACACGAGGGTCCCGCCCACATCCAGAGGAGCCCCGTTTCCGCCTCAAAGCTCGAGATGAGGGATCCTTTCCCTGCTTCGTCGGGAAAGAGTTCCCGTCGTTCCTGTCGCATCTCAAGAGGAGGCCCTCTCAACAGGAACGGCGAGAGGAACTCCAGGGTCGTGCCACCATTCCAAGATTCCCCCAGATGTCTCAGTCAATTCCAGAGGAACCTCTTTTCCCTTCACCGGCTCGTCTTTCACGCCGAGGATCGACTCACACCAAGGTGGCACGTGGCACAGCCCTGTGGGAAAGCCTCGTGGGAAAGCCTCGAGGGACAGCCTCGAGGGAAAGCCACAGATTCCTTGATCCACGTGACAGGAAGCGTGACACTCCTGCTGCAGCTCGGGAGGCAAAGCGCACGTGCATGCGCCCACTCGAGACGAGGCCTGACTCCCCTGGGGAGACTCAGAAGCACCCCAAGATCCATGGCAACACTGGAGAGGAATCCTCAGGTTCCGGCCCCGACTCCACACAAGGACTGAGGCCCCGGCATGGACGGGAGAGGAATCCCGAGAGGTCCCCTAGCAACTCGCATGGGGACTGGCCTTTCCTGAGGCCACAAGAGTGGGTCCCTGAGGTCCCCTTCGTAACTCGAGAAGACCTGCCGCAACTCGAGAAAATCCAGGAGGTTATCCCCTCCAGGCGAGATGAGGCCCATTTCCGCTGAGGCGTCTCGAGGCTGATCACACCTCACCTCTGGAACTTCGAAAGGGTCCTTCACACCCTTGGTGCAAATCAAGAAATTCCCCGATATACCCGTCTCCACT
This sequence comes from Budorcas taxicolor, assembly GCF_023091745.1. Lineage (NCBI taxonomy): Eukaryota > Metazoa > Chordata > Mammalia > Artiodactyla > Bovidae > Budorcas > Budorcas taxicolor. The sequence goes on along the minus strand of NC_068935.1, from coordinate 137,005,621 downwards.
CGAGAGGAAACACGAGGGTCCCGCCCAAATCCAGAGGAGCCCCATTTCCGCCTCGTAGCTCGAGATGAGGGATCCTTTCCCTACTTCGTCGCTAAAGAGTCGCCGGCGTTCCCGTCCCATCTCAAGAGGAGGCCCTCTCAACAGGAACGGTGAGAGGAACTCCAGGGTCGTGCCACCATTCCAAGAGTCTCCCAGATGTCTCAGTCCATTCCAGAGGAACCTCTTTTCCCTTCACCGGCTCGACTTTCACGCCAAGGATCGAATCACACCATTGTGGCACGTGGCACAGCCATTTGGGAAAGCCTCGTGGGAAAGCCTCAAGGGACAGCCTCGAGGGAAAGACACAGATTCCTTGATCCACGTGACGGGAAGCGTGATAATACTGCTTCAGCTCGGGAGGAAAGCGAACGTGCATGCCCCCACTTGAGACGAGGCCTGACTCCCCTGGGGAGACTCAGAAGCACCCCAAGATCCATGGCAACACAGGAGGGGAAACTTCAGGTTCCGGCCCCGACTCCACACAAGGACTGAGGCCCCGGCATGGACGGGAGAGGAATCCCGAGAGGTCCCCTAGCAACTCCCATGGGGACTGGCCTTTCCTGAGGCCAGCAGAGCGGGTCCCTGAGGTCCCCGTCGTATCCCGAGAAGACCTGCCGCAACTCGAGAAAATCCAGGAGGTTATCCCCTCCAGGCGAGAAGAGGCCCATTTCCAATGAGGCGTCTCGAGGCTGATCACACGTCACTTCTGGAACTTCGAAAGGGTCCTTCACACCCTTGGTGCAAATCAGGAAGTTCTCCGACATACCTGTCTCCACCTGAGAGGAAACGCGAGGGTCCCGCCCACATCCAGAGGAGCCCCGTTTCCGCCTCGTAGCTCGAGATGAGGGATCCTTTCCCTGCTTCGTCGCTAAAGAGTCGCCGGCGTTCCCGTCGCATCTCAAGAGGAGGCCCTCTCAACAGGAACGGCGAGAGGAACTCCAGGGTCGTGCCACCATTCCAAGATTCCCCCAGATGTCTCAGTCCATTCCAGAGGAACCTCTTTTCCCTTCACCGGCTCGTCTTTCACGCCGAGGATCGACTCACACCAAGGTGGCACGTGGCACAGCCCTGTGGGAAAGCCTCGTGGGAAAGCCTCGAGGGACAGCCTCGAGGGAAAGCCACAGATCCCTTGATCCACGTGACAGGAAGTGTGACACTCCTGCTGCAGCTCGGGAGGCAAGCGCACGTGCATGCCCCCACTCGAGACGAGGCCTGACTCCCCTGGGGAGACTCAGAAGCACCCCAAGATCCATGGCAACACTGGAGAGGAATCCTCAGGTTCCGGCCCCGACTCCACACAAGGACTGAGGCCCCGGCATGGACGGGAGAGGAATCCCGAGAGGTCCCCTAGCAACTCGCATGGGGACTGGCCTTTCCTGAGGCCACAAGAGTGGGTCCCTGAGGTCCCCTTCGTAACTCGAGAAGACCTGCCGCAACTCGAGAAAATCCAGGAGGTTCTCCCCTCCAGGCGAGATGAGGCCCATTTCCGCTGAGGCGTCTCGAGGCTGATCACACCTCACCTCTGGAACTTCGAAAGGGTCCTTCACACCCTTGGTGCAAATCAAGAAATTCCCCGATATACCCGTCTCCACTCGAGAGGAAACACGAGGGTCCCGCCCAAATCCAGAGGAGCCCCGTTTCCGCCTCGTAGCTCGAGATGAGGGATCCTTTCCCTGCTTCGTCGCTAAAGAGTCGCCGGCGTTCCCGTCGCATCTCAAGAGGAGGCCCTCTCATCAGGAACGGTGAGAGGAACTCCAGGGTCGTGCCACCATTCCAAGAGTCACCCAGATGTCTCAGTCCATTCCAGAGGAACCTCTTTTCCCTTCACCGGCTCGTCTTTCACGCCGAGGATCGACTCACACCAAGGAGGCACGTGGCACAGCCCTGTGGGAAAGCCTCGTGGGAAAGCCTCGAGGAACAGCCTCGAGGGAAAGCCACAGATCCCTTGATCCACGTGACAGGAAGCGTGACACTACTGCTGCAGCTCGGGAGGAAAGCGCACGTGCATGCCCCCACTCGAGACGAGGCCTGACTCCCCTGGGGAGACTCAGAAGCTCCCCAAGATCCAGGGCAACACGGGAGAGGAATCCTCAGGTTCCGGCCCCGACGCCACACAAGGTCTTAGGCCCCGGCATGGACGGGAGAGGAATCCCGAGATGGCCCCTAGCAACTCTCATGGGGACTGGCCTCTCCTGAGGCCACCAGAGCGGGTCCCTGAGTTCCCCGTCGTAACACGAGAGGACCTGCCGCAACTCGAGAAAATCCAGGAGGTTCTCCCCTCCAGGCGAGATGGGGCCCATTTCCGCTGAGGCGTCTCGAGGCTGATCACACCTCACCGCTGGAACTTCGAAAGGGTCCTTCACACCCTGGGTGCAAATCAAGAAGTTCCCCGACATACCCGTCTCCACACGAGAGGAAACACGAGGGTCCCGCCCAAATCCAGAGGAGCCCCGTTTCCGCCTCGTAGCTCGAGATGAGGGATCCTTTCCCTGCTTCGTCGCTAAAGAGTCGCCGGCGTTCCCGTCGCATCTCAAGAGGAGGCCCTCTCATCAGGAACGGTGAGAGGAACTCCAGGGTCGTGCCACCATTCCAAGAGTCTCCCAGATGTCTCAGTCCATTCCAGAGGAACCTCTTTTCCCTTCACCGGCTCGTCTTTCACGCCGAGGATCGACTCACACCAAGGAGGCACGTGGCACAGCCCTGTGGGAAAGCCTCGTGGGAAAGCCTCGAGGAACAGCCTCGAGGGAAAGCCACAGATCCCTTGATCCACGTGACAGGAAGCGTGACACTACTGCTGCAGCTCGGGAGGAAAGCGCACGTGCATGCCCCCACTCGAGACGAGGCCTGACTCCCCTGGGGAGACTCAGAAGCGCCCCAAGATCCAGGGCAACACGGGAGAGGAATCCTCAGGTTCCGGCCCCGACGCCACACAAGGTCTTAGGCCCCGGCATGGACGGGAGAGGAATCCCGAGATGGCCCCTAGCAACTCGCATGGCGACTGGCATTTCCTGAGGCCACCAGAGCGTGTCCCTGAGGTGCCCGTCGTAACTCGAGAAGACCTGCCGCAACTCGAGAAAATCCAGGAGGTTCTCCCCTCCAGGCGAGATGAGGCCCATATCCTCTGAGGCGTCTCGAGGCTGATCACACCTCACCTCTGGAACTTCGAAAGGGTCCTTCACACCCTTGGTGCAAATCAAGAAATTCCCCGACATACCCGACTCCACTCGAGAGGAAACACGAGGGTCCCGTCCACATCCAGAGGAGCCCCGTTTCCGCCTCGTAGCTCGAGATGAGGGATCCTTTCCCTGCTTCGTCGGGAAAGAGTTCCCGGCGTTCCCGTCGCATCTCAAGAGGAGGCCCTCTCAAGAGGATCGATGAGAGGAACTCCAGGGTCGTGCCACCATTCCAAGAGTCCCCAAGATGTCTCAGTCCATTCCAGAGGAACCTCTTTTCCCTTCAGCGGCTCGTCTTTCACGCCGAGGATCGACTCACACCAAGGAGGCACGTGGCACAGCCCTGTGGGAAAGCCTCGTGGGAAAGCCTCGAGGGACAGCCTCGAGGGAAAGACACAGATTCCTTGATCCACGTGACGGGAAGCGTGATAATACTGCTTCAGCTCGGGAGGAAAGCGAACGTGCATGCCCCCACTCGAGACGAGGCATGACTCCCCTGGGGAGACTCAGAAGCACCCCAAGATCCATGGCAACACAGGAGAGGAATCTTCAGGTTCCGGCCCCGACTCCACACAAGGACTAAGGCCCCGGCATGGACGGGAGAGGAATCCCGAGAGGTCCCCCAGCAACTCCCATGGGGACTGGCCTTTCCTGAGGCCAGCAGAGCGGGTCCCTGTGGTCCCCGTCGTATCCCGAGAAGACCTGCCGCAACTTGAGAAAATCCAGGAGGTTCTCCCCTCCAGGCGAGAAGAGGCCCATTTCCGCTGAGGCGTCTCGAGGCTGATCACACGTCACTTCTGGAACTTCAAAGGGGTCCTTCACACCCTTGGTTCAAATCAAGAAGTTCGCCGACATACCCGTCTCCACTCGAGAGGAAACACGAGGGTCCCGCCCACATCCAGAGGAGCCCCGTTTGCGCCTCGTAGCTCGCGATGAGGGATCCTTTCCCTGCTTCGTCGGGAACGAGTTCCCGGCATTCCCCTCGCTTCTCAAGAGGAGGCCCTCTCAACAGGAACGGCGAGAGGAACGCCAGGGTCGTGCCACCATTCCAAGAGTCCCCCAGATGTCTCAGTCCATTCCAGAGGAACCTCTTTTCCCTTCACCGGCTCGTCTTTCACGCTGAGGATCGACTAACACCAAGGTGGCACGTGGCACGGCCCTGTGGGAAAGCCTCGTGGGAGAGCCTCGAGCGAAAGACGCAGATCCCTTGATTTACGTGACAGGAAGAGTGACACTACTGTTGCAGCTCGGGTGGAAAGCGCACGTGCATGTCCCCACTCGAGACGAGGCCTGACTCCCCTGGGGAGACTCAGAAGCACCACAAGATCCATGGCAACACTGGAGAGGAATCCTGAGGTTCCATTCCCGACTCCACACAAGGACTGAGGCCCCGGCATGGACGGGAGAGGAATCCCGAGAGGTCCCCTAGCAACTCGCATGGGGACTGGCCTTTCCTGAGGCCACAAGAGTGGGTCCCTGAGGTCCCCTTCGTAACTCGAGAAGACCTGCCGCAACTCGAGAAAATCCAGGAGGTTCTCCCCTCCAGGCGAGATGAGGCCCATTTCCGCTGAGGCGTCTCGAGGCTGATCACACCTCACCTCTGGAACTTCGAAAGGGTCCTTCACACCCTTGGTGCAAATCAAGAAGTTCCCCGATATACCCGTCTCCACTCGAGAGGAAACACGAGGGTCCCGCCCAAATCCAGAGGAGCCCCGTTTCCGCCTCGTAGCTCGAGATGAGGGATCCTTTCCCTGCTTCGTCGCGAAAGAGTCGTCGGCGTTCCCGTCGCATCTCAAGAGGAGGCCCTCTCAACAGGAACGGTGAGAGGAACTCCAGGGTCGTGCCACCATTCCAAGAGTCCCCAAGATGTCTCAGTCCATTCCAGAGGAACCTCTTTTCCCTTCACCGGCTCGACTTTCACGCCAAGGATCGAATCACACCATTGTGGCACGTGGCACAGCCATTTGGGAAAGCCTCGTGGGAAAGCCTCAAGGGACAGCCTCGAGGGAAAGACACAGATTCCTTGATCCACGTGACGGGAAGCGTGATAATACTGCTTCAGCTCGGGAGGAAAGCGAACGTGCATGCCCCCACTTGAGACGAGGCCTGACTCCCCTGGGGAGACTCAGAAGCACCCCAAGATCCATGGCAACACAGGAGGGGAAACTTCAGGTTCCGGCCCCGACTCCACACAAGGACTGAGGCCCCGGCATGGACGGGAGAGGAATCCCGAGAGGTCCCCTAGCAACTCCCATGGGGACTGGCCTTTCCTGAGGCCAGCAGAGCGGGTCCCTGAGGTCCCCGTCGTATCCCGAGAAGACCTGCCGCAACTCGAGAAAATCCAGGAGGTTATCCCCTCCAGGCGAGAAGAGGCCCATTTCCAATGAGGCGTCTCGAGGCTGATCACACGTCACTTCTGGAACTTCGAAAGGGTCCTTCACACCCTTGGTGCAAATCAGGAAGTTCTCCGACATACCTGTCTCCACCTGAGAGGAAACGCGAGGGTCCCGCCCACATCCAGAGGAGCCCCGTTTCCGCCTCGTAGCTCGAGATGAGGGATCCTTTCCCTGCTTCGTCGCTAAAGAGTCGCCGGCGTTCCCGTCGCATCTCAAGAGGAGGCCCTCTCAACAGGAACGGCGAGAGGAACTCCAGGGTCGTGCCACCATTCCAAGATTCCCCCAGATGTCTCAGTCCATTCCAGAGGAACCTCTTTTCCCTTCACCGGCTCGTCTTTCACGCCGAGGATCGACTCACACCAAGGTGGCACGTGGCACAGCCCTGTGGGAAAGCCTCGTGGGAAAGCCTCGAGGGACAGCCTCGAGGGAAAGCCACAGATCCCTTGATCCACGTGACAGGAAGTGTGACACTCCTGCTGCAGCTCGGGAGGCAAGCGCACGTGCATGCCCCCACTCGAGACGAGGCCTGACTCCCCTGGGGAGACTCAGAAGCACCCCAAGATCCATGGCAACACTGGAGAGGAATCCTCAGGTTCCGGCCCCGACTCCACACAAGGACTGAGGCCCCGGCATGGACGGGAGAGGAATCCCGAGAGGTCCCCTAGCAACTCGCATGGGGACTGGCCTTTCCTGAGGCCACAAGAGTGGGTCCCTGAGGTCCCCTTCGTAACTCGAGAAGACCTGCCGCAACTCGAGAAAATCCAGGAGGTTCTCCCCTCCAGGCGAGATGAGGCCCATTTCCTCTGAGGCGTCTCGAGGCTGATCACACCTCACCTCTGGAACTTCGAAAGGGTCCTTCACACCCTTGGTGCAAATCAAGAAATTCCCCGATATACCCGTCTCCACTCGAGAGGAAACACGAGGGTCCCGCCCAAATCCAGAGGAGCCCCGTTTCCGCCTCGTAGCTCGAGATGAGGGATCCTTTCCCTGCTTCGTCGCTAAAGAGTCGCCGGCGTTCCCGTCGCATCTCAAGAGGAGGCCCTCTCATCAGGAACGGTGAGAGGAACTCCAGGGTCGTGCCACCATTCCAAGAGTCACCCAGATGTCTCAGTCCATTCCAGAGGAACCTCTTTTCCCTTCACCGGCTCGTCTTTCACGCCGAGGATCGACTCACACCAAGGAGGCACGTGGCACAGCCCTGTGGGAAAGCCTCGTGGGAAAGCCTCGAGGAACAGCCTCGAGGGAAAGCCACAGATCCCTTGATCCACGTGACAGGAAGCGTGACACTACTGCTGCAGCTCGGGAGGAAAGCGCACGTGCATGCCCCCACTCGAGACGAGGCCTGACTCCCCTGGGGAGACTCAGAAGCTCCCCAAGATCCAGGGCAACACGGGAGAGGAATCCTCAGGTTCCGGCCCCGACGCCACACAAGGTCTTAGGCCCCGGCATGGACGGGAGAGGAATCCCGAGATGGCCCCTAGCAACTCTCATGGGGACTGGCCTCTCCTGAGGCCACCAGAGCGGGTCCCTGAGTTCCCCGTCGTAACACGAGAGGACCTGCCGCAACTCGAGAAAATCCAGGAGGTTCTCCCCTCCAGGCGAGATGGGGCCCATTTCCGCTGAGGCGTCTCGAGGCTGATCACACCTCACCGCTGGAACTTCGAAAGGGTCCTTCACACCCTGGGTGCAAATCAAGAAGTTCCCCGACATACCCGTCTCCACACGAGAGGAAACACGAGGGTCCCGCCCAAATCCAGAGGAGCCCCGTTTCCGCCTCGTAGCTCGAGATGAGGGATCCTTTCCCTGCTTCGTCGCTAAAGAGTCGCCGGCGTTCCCGTCGCATCTCAAGAGGAGGCCCTCTCATCAGGAACGGTGAGAGGAACTCCAGGGTCGTGCCACCATTCCAAGAGTCTCCCAGATGTCTCAGTCCATTCCAGAGGAACCTCTTTTCCCTTCACCGGCTCGTCTTTCACGCCGAGGATCGACTCACACCAAGGAGGCACGTGGCACAGCCCTGTGGGAAAGCCTCGTGGGAAAGCCTCGAGGAACAGCCTCGAGGGAAAGCCACAGATCCCTTGATCCACGTGACAGGAAGCGTGACACTACTGCTGCAGCTCGGGAGGAAAGCGCACGTGCATGCCCCCACTCGAGACGAGGCCTGACTCCCCTGGGGAGACTCAGAAGCTCCCCAAGATCCAGGGCAACACGGGAGAGGAATCCTCAGGTTCCGGCCCCGACGCCACACAAGGTCTTAGGCCCCGGCATGGACGGGAGAGGAATCCCGAGATGGCCCCTAGCAACTCGCATGGCGACTGGCATTTCCTGAGGCCACCAGAGCGTGTCCCTGAGGTGCCCGTCGTAACTCGAGAAGACCTGCCGCAACTCGAGAAAATCCAGGAGGTTCTCCCCTCCAGGCGAGATGAGGCCCATTTCCGCTGAGGCGTCTCGAGGCTGATCACACCTCACCTCTGGAACTTCGAAAGGGTCCTTCACACCCTTGGTGCAAATCAAGAAATTCCCCGACATACCCGACTCCACTCGAGAGGAAACACGAGGGTCCCGTCCACATCCAGAGGAGCCCCGTTTCCGCCTCGTAGCTCGAGATGAGGGATCCTTTCCCTGCTTCGTCGGGAAAGAGTTCCCGGCGTTCCCGTCGCATCTCAAGAGGAGGCCCTCTCAAGAGGATCGATGAGAGGAACTCCAGGGTCGTGCCACCATTCCAAGAGTCCCCAAGATGTCTCAGTCCATTCCAGAGGAACCTCTTTTCCCTTCAGCGGCTCGTCTTTCACGCCGAGGATCGACTCACACCAAGGAGGCACGTGGCACAGCCCTGTGGGAAAGCCTCGTGGGAAAGCCTCGAGGGACAGCCTCGAGGGAAAGACACAGATTCCTTGATCCACGTGACGGGAAGCGTGATAATACTGCTTCAGCTCGGGAGGAAAGCGAACGTGCATGCCCCCACTCGAGACGAGGCATGACTCCCCTGGGGAGACTCAGAAGCACCCCAAGATCCATGGCAACACAGGAGAGGAATCTTCAGGTTCCGGCCCCGACTCCACACAAGGACTAAGGCCCCGGCATGGACGGGAGAGGAATCCCGAGAGGTCCCCCAGCAACTCCCATGGGGACTGGCCTTTCCTGAGGCCAGCAGAGCGGGTCCCTGTGGTCCCCGTCGTATCCCGAGAAGACCTGCCGCAACTTGAGAAAATCCAGGAGGTTCTCCCCTCCAGGCGAGAAGAGGCCCATTTCCGCTGAGGCGTCTCGAGGCTGATCACACGTCACTTCTGGAACTTCAAAGGGGTCCTTCACACCCTTGGTTCAAATCAAGAAGTTCGCCGACATACCCGTCTCCACTCGAGAGGAAACACGAGGGTCCCGCCCACATCCAGAGGAGCCCCGTTTGCGCCTCGTAGCTCGCGATGAGGGATCCTTTCCCTGCTTCGTCGGGAACGAGTTCCCGGCATTCCCCTCGCTTCTCAAGAGGAGGCCCTCTCAACAGGAACGGCGAGAGGAACGCCAGGGTCGTGCCACCATTCCAAGAGTCCCCCAGATGTCTCAGTCCATTCCAGAGGAACCTCTTTTCCCTTCACCGGCTCGTCTTTCACGCTGAGGATCGACTAACACCAAGGTGGCACGTGGCACGGCCCTGTGGGAAAGCCTCGTGGGAGAGCCTCGAGCGAAAGACGCAGATCCCTTGATTTACGTGACAGGAAGAGTGACACTACTGTTGCAGCTCGGGTGGAAAGCGCACGTGCATGTCCCCACTCGAGACGAGGCCTGACTCCCCTGGGGAGACTCAGAAGCACCACAAGATCCATGGCAACACTGGAGAGGAATCCTGAGGTTCCATTCCCGACTCCACACAAGGACTGAGGCCCCGGCATGGACGGGAGAGGAATCCCGAGAGGTCCCCTAGCAACTCGCATGGGGACTGGCCTTTCCTGAGGCCACAAGAGTGGGTCCCTGAGGTCCCCTTCGTAACTCGAGAAGACCTGCCGCAACTCGAGAAAATCCAGGAGGTTCTCCCCTCCAGGCGAGATGAGGCCCATTTCCGCTGAGGCGTCTCGAGGCTGATCACACCTCACCTCTGGAACTTCGAAAGGGTCCTTCACACCCTTGGTGCAAATCAAGAAGTTCCCCGATATACCCGTCTCCACTCGAGAGGAAACACGAGGGTCCCGCCCAAATCCAGAGGAGCCCCGTTTCCGCCTCGTAGCTCGAGATGAGGGATCCTTTCCCTGCTTCGTCGCGAAAGAGTCGTCGGCGTTCCCGTCGCATCTCAAGAGGAGGCCCTCTCAACAGGAACGGTGAGAGGAACTCCAGGGTCGTGCCACCATTCCAAGAGTCCCCAAGATGTCTCAGTCCATTCCAGAGGAACCTCTTTTCCGTTCAGCGGCTCGTCTTTCACGCCGAGGATCGACTCACACCAAGGTGGCACGTGGCACAGCCCTGTGGGAAAGCCTCGTGGGAAAGCCTCAAGGGACAGCCTCGAGGGAAAGACACAGATTCCTTGATCCACGTGACGGGAAGCGTGATAATACTGCTTCAGCTCGGGAGGAAAGCGAACGTGCATGCCCCCACTTGAGACGAGGCCTGACTCCCCTGGGGAGACTCAGAAGCACCCCAAGATCCATGGCAACACAGGAGAGGAAACTTCAGGTTCCGGCCCCGACTCCACACAAGGACTGAGGCCCCGGCATGGACGGGAGAGGAATCCCGAGAGGTCCCCTAGCAACTCCCATGGGGACTGGCCTTTCCTGAGGCCAGCAGAGCGGGTCCCTGAGGTCCCCGTCGTATCCCGAGAAGACCTGCCGCAACTCGAGAAAATCCAGGAGGTTATCCCCTCCAGGCGAGAAGAGGCCCATTTCCAATGAGGCGTCTCGAGGCTGATCACACGTCACTTCTGGAACTTCGAAAGGGTCCTTCACACCCTTGGTGCAAATCAGGAAGTTCCCCGACATACCTGTCTCCACCTGAGAGGAAACGCGAGGGTCCCGCCCACATCCAGAGGAGCCCCGTTTCCGCCTCGTAGCTCGAGATGAGGGATGTTTCCCTGCTTCGTCGCTAAAGAGTTCCCGGCCTTCCCGTCGCATCTCAAGAGGAGGCCCTCTCAACAGGAACGGCGAGAGGAACTCCAGGGTCGTGCCACCATTCCAAGATTCCCCCAGATGTCTCAGTCAATTCCAGAGGAACCTCTTTTCCCTTCACCGGCTCGTCTTTCACGCCGAGGATCGACTCACACCAAGGTGGCACGTGGCACAGCCCTGTGGGAAAGCCTCGTGGGAAAGCCTCGAGGGACAGCCTCGAGGGAAAGCCACAGATCCCTTGATCCACGTGACAGGAAGCGTGACACTCCTGCTGCAGCTCGGGAGGCAAGCGCACGTGCATGCCCCCACTCGAGACGAGGCCTGACTCCCCTGGGGAGACTCAGAAGCACCCCAAGATCCATGGCAACACTGGAGAGGAATCCTCAGGTTCCGGCCCCGACTCCACACAAGGACTGAGGCCCCGGCATGGAAGGGAGAGGAATCCCGAGAGGTCCCCTAGCAACTCGCATGGGGACTGGCCTTTCCTGAGGCCACAAGAGTGGGTCCCTGAGGTCCCCTTCGTAACTCGAGAAGACCTGCCGCAACTCGAGAAAATCCAGGAGGTTCTCCCCTCCAGGCGAGATGAGGCCCATTTCCGCTGAGGCGTCTCGAGGCTGATCACACCTCACCTCTAGAACTTCGAAAGGGTCCTTCACACCCTTGGTGCAAATCAAGAAATTCCCCGATATACCCGTCTCCACTCGAGAGGAAACACGAGGGTCCCGCCCAAATCCAGAGGAGCCCCGTTTCCGCCTCATAGCTCGAGATGAGGGATCCTTTCCCTGCTTCGTCGCTAAAGAGTCGCCGGCGTTCCCGTCGCATCTCAAGAGGAGGCCCTCTCAACAGGAACGGTGAGAGGAACTCCAGGGTCGTGCCACCATTCCAAGAGTCTCCCAGATGTCTCAGTCCATTCCAGAGGAACCTCTTTTCCCTTCACCGGCTCGTCTTTCACGCCGAGGATCGACTCACACCAAGGAGGCACGTGGCACAGCCCTGTGGGAAAGCCTCGTGGGAAAGCCTCGAGGAACAGCCTCGAGGGAAAGCCACAGATCCCTTGATCCACGTGACAGGAAGCGTGACACTACTGCTGCAGCTCGGGAGGAAAGCGCACGTGCATGCCCCCACTCGAGACGAGGCCTGACTCCCCTGGGGAGACTCAGAAGCTCCCCAAGATCCAGGGCAACACGGGAGAGGAATCCTCAGGTTCCGGCCCCGACGCCACACAAGGTCTTAGGCCCCGGCATGGACGGGAGAGGAATCCCGAGATGGCCCCTAGCAACTCGCATGGCGACTGGCATTTCCTGAGGCCACCAGAGCGTGTCCCTGAGGTGCCCGTCGTAACTCGAGAAGACCTGCCGCAACTCGAGAAAATCCAGGAGGTTCTCCCCTCCAGGCGAGATGAGGCCCATTTCCGCTGAGGCGTCTCGAGGCTGATCACACCTCACCTCTGGAACTTCGAAAGGGTCCTTCACACCCTTGGTGCAAATCAAGAAATTCCCCGACATACCCGTCTCCACTCGAGAGGAAACACGAGGGTCCCGCCCACATCCAGAGGAGCCCCGTTCCCGCCTCGTAGCTCGAGATGAGGGATCCTTTCCCTGCTTCGTCGGGAAAGAGTTCCCGGCGTTCCCGTCGCAACTCAAGAGGAGACCCTCTCAAGAGGATCGATGAGAGGAACTCCAGGGTCGTGCCACCATTCCAAGAGTCCCCAAGATGTCTCAGTCCATTCCAGAGGAACCTCTTTTCCCTTCAGCGGCTCGTCTTTCACGCCGAGGATCGACTCACACCAAGGAGGCACGTGGCACAGCCCTGTGGGAAAGCCTCGTGGGAAAGCCTCGAGGGACAGCCTCGAGGGAAAGACACAGATTCCTTGATCCACGTGACGGGAAGCGTGATAATACTGCTTCAGCTCGGGAGGAAAGCGAACGTGTATGCCCCGACTCGAGATGAGGCCTGACTCCCCTGGGGAGACTCAGAAGCACCCCAAGATCCATGGCAACACAGGAGAGGAATCTTCAGGTTCCGGCCCCGACTCCACACAAGGACTAAGGCCCCGGCATGGACGGGAGAGGAATCCCGAGAGGTCCCCCAGCAACTCCCATGGGGACTGGCCTTTCCTGAGGCCAGCAGAGCGGGTCCCTGAGGTCCCCGTCGTATCCCGAGAAGACCTGCCGCAACTCGAGAAAATCCAGGAGGTTCTCCCCTCCAGGCGAGAAGAGGCCCATTTCCAATGAGGCGTCTCGAGGCTGATCACACGTCACTTCTGGAACTTCGAAGGGGTCCTTCACACCCTTGGTTCAAATCAAGAAGTTCGCCGACATACCCGTCTCCACTCGAGAGGAAACAGGAGGGTCCCGCCCACATCCAGAGGAGCCCCGTTTCCGCCTCGTAGCTCGAGATGAGGGATCCTTTCCCTGCTTCGTCGGGAAAGAGTTCCCGGCGTTCCTGTCGCATCTCAAGAGGAGGCCCTCTCAACAGGATCAACGAGAGGAACTCCAGGGTCGTGCCACCATTCCAAGAGTCCCCCAGATGTCTCAGTCCATTCCAGAGGAAACTCTTTTCCCTTCACCGGCTCGTCTTTCATTCGGAGGATCGACTGACACCAAGGTGGCACGAGGCACAGCCCTTTGGAAAGCCTCGTGGGAAAGCCTCGAGGGACAGCCTCGAGGGAAAGCCACAGATCCCTTGATCCACGTGATAGGAAGCGTGACACTACTCTTGCAGCTCGGGAGGAAAGCGCACGTGCAAGCCCCCACTCGAGACGAAGCCTGACTCCCCTGGGGAGACTCAGAAGCACCCCAAGATCCATGGCAACACTGGAGAGGAATCCTCAGGTTCCGGCCCCGACTCCACACAAGGACTGAGGCCCCGGCATGGAGGGAGAGGAATCCCGAGATGGCCCCTAGCAACTCGCATGGGGACTGGCCTCTCCTGAGGCCAACAGAGCTGGTCCCTGAGGTCCCTGTCGTAACTCGAGAAGACCTGCCGCAACTCGAGAAAATCCAGAAGGTTCTCCCCTCCAGGCGAGATGAGGCCCATTTCCGCTGAGGCGTCTTGAGGCTGATCACACCTAACCTCTGGAACTTCGAAAGGGTCCTTCACACCCTTGGTGCAAATCAAGAAATTCCCCGACATACCCGTCTCCACTCGAGAGGAAACACGAGGGTCCCGCCCACATCCAGAGGAGCCCCGTTTCCGCCTCGTAGCTTGAGATGAGGGATCCTTTCCCTGCTTCGTCGGGAAAGAGTTCCCGGCCTTCCCATCGCATCTCAAGGGGAGGCCCTCTCAACAGGAACAGCGAGAGGAACTCCAGGGTCGTGCCACCATTCAAAGAGTCCCCCAGATGTCTCAGTCCATTCCAGAGGAAACTCTTTACCCTTCACCGGCTCGTCTTTCACGCCGAGGATCGACTCACACCAAGGTGGCACGTGGCACAGCCCTGTGGGAAAGCCTCGTGGGAAAGCCTCGAGGGACAGCCTCAAGGGATAGCCACAGATCCCTTGATCCACGTGACAGGAAGCGTGACACTACTGCTGCAGCTCGGGAGGAAAGCGCACGTGCATGCCCCCACTCGAGACGAGGCCTGACTCCCCTGGGGAGACTCAGAAGCACCCCAAGATCCATGGCAACACTGGAGAGGAATCCTCAGGTTCCGACCCCGACTCCACACAATGTCTTAGGGCCCGGCATGGATGGGGGAGGAATCCCGAGATGGCCCCTAGCAACTCGCATGGGGACTGGCCTTACCTGAGGCCACCAGAGCGGGTCCCTGAGGTCCCCGTCGTAACTCGAGAAGACCTGCCGCAACTCGAGAAAATCCAGGAGGTTCTCCCCTCCAGGCGAGATGAGGCCCATTTCCGCTGAGGCGTCTCGAGGCTGATCACACCTCACTTCTGGAATTTGGAAAGGGTCCTTCACACCCTTGGTGCAAATCAAGAAGTTGCCAGACAAAACCGTCTCCACTCGAGAGGAAACACGAGGGTCCCGCCCACATCCAGAGGAGCCCCGTTTCCGCCTCGTAGCTCGAGATGAGGGATCCTTTCCCTGCTTCGTCGGGAAAGAGTTCCCGGCCTTCCCGTCGCATCTCAAGAGGAGGCCATCTCAACAGGAACGGCGAGAGGAACTCCAGGGTCGTGCCACCATTCCAAGAGTACCCCAGATGACTCAGTCCATTCCAGAGGAACCTCTTTTCCCTTCACCGGCTCGTCTTTCACGTCGAGGATCGACTCACACCAAGGTGGCACGTGGCACAGCCCTGTGGGAAAACCTCGTGGGAAAGCCTCGAGGGACAGCCTCGAGGGAAAGCCACAGATACCTTGATCCACGTGATGTGAAGCGTGACACTACTCCTGCAGCTCGGGAGGAAAGCGCACGTGCATGCCCCCACTTGAGACGAGGCCTGACTCCCCTGGGGAGACTCAGAAGCACCCCAAGATCCATGGCAACACAGGAGAGGAATCTTCAGGTTCCGGCCCCGACTCCACACAAGGGCTGAGGCCCCGGCTTGGACGGGAGAGGAATCCCGAGAGGTCCCCTAGCAACTCGCATGGGGACTGGCCTTTCCTGAGGCCACCAGAGCGGGTCCCTGAGGTCCCCGTCGTATCCCGAGAAGACCTGCCGCAACTCGAGAAAATCCAGGAGGTTCTCCCCTCCAGGCGAGATGAGGCCCATTTCCAATGAGGCGTCTCGAGGCTGATCACACGTCACTTCTGGAACTTCGAAAGGGTCCATCACACCCTTGGTGCAAATCAAGAAGATCGCCGACATACCCGTCTCCACTCGATAGGAAACACGAGAGTCCCGCCCACATCCAGAGGAGCCCCGTTTCCGCCTCTTAGCTCAAGATGAGGGATCCTTTCCCTGCTTCGTCGGGAAAGAGCTCCCGGGGTTCCTGTCGCATCTCAAGAGGAGGCCCTCTCAACAGGATCAACGAGAGGAACTCCAGGGTCGTGCCACCATTCCAAGAGTCCCCCAGATGTCTCAGTCCATTCCAGAGGAACCTCTTTTCCCTTCACCGGCTCGTCCTTCACGCCGAGGATCGACTCACACCAAGGTGGCACGTGGCACACGCCTGTGGGAAATCCTCGTGGGAAAGCCTCGAGGGACAGCCTCGAGGGAAACCACAGATCCCTTGATCCACGTGACAGGAAGCGTGACACTACTGCTGCAGCTCGGGAGGAAAGCGCACGTGCAAGCCCACACTCGAGACGAGGCGTGACTCCCCTGGGGAGACTCAGAAGCACCCCAAGATCCATGACAACACTGGAGAGGAATCCTCAGATTCCGGCCCCGACTCCACACAAGGACTGAGACCCCGGCATGGACGGGAGAGGAATCCCGAGATGTCCCCTAGCAACTCGCATGGCGACTGGCCTTTCCTGAGGCCACCAGAGCGGGTCCCTGAGGTCCCCGTCGTAACTCGAGAAGACCTGCCGCAACTCGAGAAAATCCAGGAGGTTCTCCCCTCCAGGCGAGATGAGGCCCATTTCCGCTGAGGCGTCTCAAATCTCATCACACCTCACCTCTGGAACTTCGAAAGGGTCCTTCACACCCTTGGTGCAAATCAAGAAGTTCCCCGACATACCCGTCTCCACTCAAGAGGAAACACGAGGGTCCCGCCCACATCCAGAGGAGCCCCGTTTCCGCCTCGTAGCTCGAGATGAGGGATCCTTTCCCTGCTTCGTCGGGAAAGAGTTCCCGGCGTTCCCGTCGCATCTCATGAGGTGGCCCTCTCAACAGGAATGGCGAGAGGAACTCCAGGGTCGTGCCACCATTCCAAGAGTCCCCCAGATGTCTCAGTCCATTCCAGATGAACCTCTTTTCCCTTCACCGGCTCGTCTTTCACGCCGAGGATCGACTCACACCAAGGTGGCGCGTGGCACAGCCCTGTGGGAAAGCCTCGTGGGAAAGCCTCGAGGGACAGCCTCGAGGGAAAGCCACAGATCCCTTTATCCACCTGACAGGAAGCGTGACACTACTGCTGCAGCTCGGGAGGAAAGCGCACGTGCATGCCCCCACTCGAGACGAGGCCTGACTTCCCTGGGGAGACTCAGAAGCACGCCAAGATCCGTGGCAACACTGGAGAGGAATCCTCAGGTTCCGGCCCCGACTCCACACAGGGTCTTAGGCCCCGGCATGGACTGGAGAGGAATCCCGAGATGGCCCCTAGCAACTCTCATGGGGACTGGCCTCTCCTGAGGCCACCAGAGCGGGTCCCTGAGTTCCCCGTCGTAACTCGAGAGGACCTGCCGCAACTCGAGAAAATCCAGGAGGTTCTCCCCTCCAGGCGAGATGAGGCCCATTTCCGCTGAGGCGTCTCGAGGCTGATCACACCTCACCGCTGGAACTTCGAAAGGGTCCTTCACACCCTGGGTGCAAATCAAGAAGTTCCCCGACATACCCGTCTCCACACGAGAGGAAACACGAGGGTCCCGCCCACATCCAGAGGAGCCCCGTTTCCGCCTCAAAGCTCGAGATGAGGGATCCTTTCCCTGCTTCGTCGGGAAAGAGTTCCCGTCGTTCCTGTCGCATCTCAAGAGGAGGCCCTCTCAACAGGAACGGCGAGAGGAACTCGAGGGTCGTGCCACCATTCCAAGAGTCCCCCAGATGTCTCAGTCCATTCCAGAGGAACTTCATTTCCCTTCACCGGCTCGTCCTTCATGCCGAGGATCGACTCACACCAAGGTGGCACGTGGCACAGCCCTGTGGGAAAGCCTCGTGGGAAAGCCTCGAGCGAAAGCCTCGAGGGAAACCACAGATCCCTTGATCCACGTGACAGGAAGCGTGACACTACTGCTGCAGCTCGGGAGGAAAGCGCACGTGCAAGCCCCTACTCGAGACGAGGCCTGACTCCCTTGCAGGGACTCAGAAGCACCCCAAGATCCATGGCAACACTGGAGAGGAATCCTCAGGTTCCGGCCCCGACTCCACACAAGGACTGAGGCCCCGGCATGGACGGGAGAGGAATCCCGAGAGGTCCCCTAGCAACTCGCATGGGGACTGGCCTTTCTTGAGGCCACCAGAGCGGGTCCCTGAGGTCCCCGTCGTAACTCGGGAAGACCTGCCGCAACTCGAGAAAATCCAGGAGGTTCTCCCCTCCAGGCGAGATGAGGCCCATTTCCGCTGAGGCGTCTCGAGGCTGATCACACCTCACTTCTGGAACTTCAAAAGGGTCCTTCACACCCTTGGTGCAAATCAAGAAGATCCCCGAACTACCCGTCTCCACTCGAGAGGAAACACGAGGGTCCCGCCCACATCCAGAGGAGCCCCGTTTCCGCCGTGTAGCTCGAGATGACGGATCCTTTCCCTGCTTCGTCGGGAAAGAGTTCCCGGCGTTCCCGTCGCATCTCAAGAGGAGGCCCTCTCAACAGGAACGGCGAGAGGAACTCCAGGGTAGTGCCACCATTCCAACAGTCCACCAGATGTCTCAGTCCATTCCAGAGGAACCTCTTTTCCCTTCACCGGCTCGACTTTCACGCCAAGGATCGAATCACACCATTGTGGCACGTGGCACAGCCATTTGGGAAAGCCTCGTGGGAAAGCCTCGAGGGACAGCCTCGAGGGAAAGCCACAGATCCCTTGATCCACGTGACAGGAAGCGTGACACTACTGCTGCAGCTCGGGAGGAAATCACACGTGCCTGCCCCCACTCGAGACGAGGCCTGACTCCCCTGGGGAGACTCAGAAGCACCCCAAGATCCGTGGCAACACTGGAGAGGAATCCTAAGGTTCCGGCCCCGATTCCACACAAGGTGTTAGGCCCCGGCATGGACGGGAGAGGAATCCCGAGAGGTCCCCTAGCAACTCGCATGGGGACTGGCCTTTCCTGAGGCCACCAGAGCGGGTCCCTGAGGTCCCCGTCGTTACTCGAGAAGACCTGCCGCAACTCGGAAAAATCCAGGAGGTTCTCCCCTCCAGGCGAGATGAGGCCCATTTCCGCTGAGGAGTCTCCAGGCTGATCACACCTCACCTCTGGAACTTCGAAAGATTCCTTCACACCCTTGGTGCAAATCAAGAAGATCCCCGAACTACCCGTCTCCACTCGAGAGGAAACACGAGGGTCCCGCCCACATCCAGAGGAGCCCCGTTTCCGCCTCCTAGCTCGAGATGAGGGATCCTTTCCCTGCCTCGTCGGGAAAGAGTTCCCGGCCTTCCCGTCGCATCTCAAGAGGAGGCCCTCTCATGAGGAACGGCGAAGGAACTCCAGGGTCGTGCCACCATTCCAAGAGTCCCCCAGATGTCTCAGTCCATTCCAGAGAAACCTCTTTTCCCTTCACCGGCTCGTCTTTCACGCCGAGGATCGACTCACACCAAGGTGGCGCGTGGCACAGCCCTGTGGGAAAGCCTCGTGGGAAAGCCTCGAGGGACAGCCTCGAGGGACAGCCACAAATCCCTTGATCCAGGTGACAGGAAGCGTGACACTACTGCTGCAGCTTGGGAGAAAGCGCACGTGCATGCCCCCACTCGAGACGAGGCCTGACTCCACTGGGGAGACTCAGAAGCACCCCAAAATCCATGGCAACACAAGAGAGGAATCCTCAGGTTCCAGCCCCGACTCCACACAAGGTCTTAGGCCCCGGCATGGACGGGAGAGGAATCCCGAGATGGCCTCTAGCAACTCGCATGGGTTCTGGCCACTCCTGAGGCCACCAGAGCGAGTCCCTGAGGTCCCCGTCGTAACTCGAGAAGACCTGGCGCAACTCGAGAAAATCCAGGAGGTTCTCCCCTCCAGGCGAGATGAGGCCCATTTCCGCTGAGGCGTCTCGAGGCTGATCACACCTCACCTTTGGAACTTCGAAAGGGTCCTTCACACCCTTGGTGCAAATCATGAAGTTCCCCGACATACCCGTCTCCACTCGAGAGGAAACACGAGGGTCCCGCCCACATCCAGAGGAGCCCCGTTTCCGCCTCGTAGTTCGAGATGAGGGATCCTTTCCCTGCTTCGTCGGGAAAGAGTTCCCGACGTTCCCGTCGCACCTCAAGAGGTGGCCCTCTCAATAGGAACGGCGAGAGGAACTCCAGGGTCGTGCCACCATTCCAAGAGTCCCCCAGATGTCTCAGTCCATTCCAGAGGAACCTCTTTTCCCTTCACCGGCTCCTCTTTCACGCCGAGGATCGACTCACACCAAGGTGGCGCGTGGCACAGCCCTGTGGGAAAGCCTCGTGGCCAAGACTCGAGCGAAAGCCTCGAGGGAAAGCCACAGATTCCTTGATCCACGTGACAGGAAGCGTGACACTACTGCTGCAGCTCGGGAGGAAAGCGCACGTGCATGCCCCCACTCGAGACGAGGCCTGACTTCCCTCGGAGACTCAGAAGCACCCCAAAATCCATGGCAACACAAGAGAGGAATCCTCAGGTTCCGGCCCCGACTCCACACAAGGTCTTAGGCCCCGGCATGGACGGGAGAGGAATCCCGAGATGGCCCCTAGCAAATCTCATGGGGACTGGCCTCTCCTGAGGCCACCAGAGCGGGTCCCTGAAGTCCCCGTCGTAAATCGAGAAGACCTGCTGCAACTCGAGAAAATCCAGGAGGTTCTCCCCTCCAGGCGAGATGAGGCCCATTTCCGCTGAGGCGTCTCCAGACTGATCACACCTCACCTCTGGAACTTCGAAAGGGTCCTTCACACCCTTGGTGCAAATCAAGAAGTTCCCCGACATACCCGTCTCCACTCGAGAGAACACACGAGGGTCCCGCCCACATCCAGAGAAGCCCCGTTTCCGCCTCGTAGCTCGAGATGAGGGATCCTTTCCCTGCTTCGTCGGGAAAGAGTTCCCGGCGTTCCCGTCGCATCTCAAGTGGAGGCCCTCTCCACAGGAATGGCCAGAGGAACTCCAGGGTCGTGCCACCATTCCAAGAGTCCCCCAGATGTCTCAGTCCATTCCAGAGGAACCTCTTTTCCCTTCACCGGCTCGTCTTTCACGCCGAGGATCGACTCACACCAAGGTGACGCGTGGCACAGCCCTGTGGGAAAGCCTCGTGGGAAAGCCTCGAGCGAAAGCCTCGAGGGAAAGCCACAAATCCCTTGATCCACGTGACAGGAAGCGTGACACTACTGCTGCAGCTCGGGAGGAAAGCGCACGTGCATGCCCCCACTCGAGACGTGGCCTGACTCCCATGGGGAGACTCAGAACCACCCCAAGATTCATGGCAACACTGGAGAGGAATCCTCACTTTCCGGCCCCGACTCGACACAAGGACTGAGGCCCTGGCATGGACGGGAGAGGAATCCCGAGAGGTCCCCTAGCAACTCGCTTGGGACTGGCCTTTCCTGAGGCCACTAGAGCGGGTCCCTTTGGTCCCCGTCATAACTCGAGAAGACCTGCCGCAACTCGAGAAAATCCAGGAGGTTCTCCCCTCCAGGCGAGATGAGGCCCATTTCAGCTGAGGCGTCTCGAGGCTGATCACACCTCACTTCTGGAACGTCGAAAGGGTCCTTCACAGCCTTGGTGCAAATCAAGAAGTTCCCCGACATACCCCTCTCCACTCAAGAGGAAACACGAGGGTCCCGCCCACATTCGGAGAAGCCCCGTTTCCGCCTCGTAGCTCGAGATGAGGGATCCTTTCCCTGCTTCGTCGGGAAAGAGTTCCCGGCGTTCCAGTCGCATCTCAAGAGGAGCCCCTCTCAACAGGAACGGCGAGAGGAACTCCAGGGTCGTGCCACCATTCCAAGAGTCCCCCAGATGTCTCAGTCCATTCCAGAGGAACCTCTTTTCCCTTCACCGGCTCGTGTTTCACGCCGAGGATCGACTCACACCAAGGTGGCACGTGGCGCAGCCCTGTTGGAAAGCCTCGTGGGAAAGCCTCGAGCGAAAGCCTCGAGGGAAAGCCACAAATCCCTTGATCCACGTGACAGGAAGCGTGACACTACTGCTGCAGCTCGGGAGGAAAGCGCACGTGCATGCCCCCACTCGAGACGAGGCCTGACTCCCCTGGGGAGACTCAGAAGCACCCCAAGATTCATGGCAACACTGGAGAGGAATCCTCAGGTTCCGGCCCCGACTCCACACAAGGACTGAGGCCCTGGCATGGACGGGAGAGGAATCCCGAGAGGTCCCCTAGCAACTCGCTTGGGACTGGCCTTTCCTGAGGCCACCAGAGCGGTCCCTGTGGTCCCCGTCATAACTCGAGAAGACCTGCCGCAACTCGAGAAAATCCAGGAGGTTCTCCCCTCCAGGCGAGATGAGGCCCATTTCCACTGAGGCGTCTCGAGGCTGATCACACCTCACTTCTGGAACGTCGAAAGGGTCCTTCACAGCCTTGGTGCAAATCAAGAAGTTCCCCGACATACCCCTCTCCACTCAAGAGGAAACACGAGGGTCCCGCCCACATCCGGAGGAGCCCCGTTTCCGCCGTGTAGCTCGAGATGACGAATCCTTTCCCTGCTTCGTCGGGAAAGAGTTCCCGGCGTTCCCGTCGCATCTCAAGAGGAGGCCCTCTCAACAGGAACGGCGAGAGGAACTCCAGGGTCGTGCCACCATTCCAACAGTCCACCAGATGTCTCAGTCCATTCCAGAGGAACCTCTTTTCCCTTCACCGGCTCGTCTTTCACGCCAAGGATCGACTCACACCATTGTGGCACGTGGCACAGCCCTTTGGGAAAGCATCGTGGGAAAGCCTCGAGGGACAGCCTCGAGGGAAAGCCACAGATCCCTTGATCCACGTGACAGGAAGCGTGACACTACTGCTGCAGCTCGGGAGGAAATCACACGTGCCTGCCCCCACTCGAGACGAGGCCTGACTCCCCTGGGGAGACTCAGAAGCACCCCAAGATCCGTGGCAACACTGGAGAGGAATCCTCAGGTTCCAGCCCCGACTCCACGCAAGGTGTTAGGCCCCGGCATGGACGGGAGAGGAACCCCGAGAGGTCCCCTAGCAACTCGCATGGGGACTGGCCTTTCCTGAGGCCACCAGAGCGGATCCCTGAGGTCCCCGTCGTTACTCGAGAAGACCTGTCGCAACTCGGGAAAATCCAGGAGGTTCTCCCCTCCAGGCGAGATGAGGCCCATTTCCGCTGAGGCGTCTCCAGGCTGATCACACCTCACCTCTGGAACTTCGAAAGATTCCTTCACACCCTTGGTGCAAATCAAGAAGTTCCCCGACATACCAGTCTCCACTCGAGAGGAAACACGAGGGTCCCGCCCACATCCAGAGGAGCCCCGTTTCCGCCTCCTAGCTCGACATGAGGGATCCTTTCCCTGCCTCGTCGGGAAAGAGTTCCCCGCCTTCCCGTCGCATCTCAAGAGGAGGCCCTCTCAAGAGGAACTGCGAGAGGAACTCCAGGGTCGTGCCACCATTCCAAGAGTCCCCCAGATGTCTCAGTCCATTCCAGAGGAACCTCTTTTCCCTTCACCGGCTCATCTTTCACGCCGAGGATCGACTCACACCAAGGTGGCGCGTGGCACAGCCCTGTGGGAAAGCCTCGTGGGAAAGCCTCGAGGGACAGCCTCGAGGGAAAGCCACAAATCCCTTGATCCAGGTGACAGGAAGCGTGACACTACTGCTGAAGCTCGGGAGAAAGCGCACGTGCATGCCCCCACTCGAGACGAGGCCTGACTCCACTGGGGAGACTCAGAAGCACCCCAAGATCCATGGCAACACTGGAGAGGAATCCTCAGGTTCCGGCCCCGACTCGACACAAGGACTGAGGCCCTGGCATGGACGGGAGAGGAATCCCGAGAGGTCCCCTAGCAACTCGCTTGGGACTGGCCTTTCCTGAGGCCACCAGAGCGGGTCCCTGTGGTCCCCGTCATAACTCGAGAAGACCTGCCGCAACTCGAGAAAATCCAGGAGGTTCTCCCCTCCAGGCGAGATGAGGCCCATTTCCGCTGAGGCGTCTCGAGGCCGATCACACCTCACTTCTGGAACGTCGAAAGGGTCCTTCACAGCCTTGGTGCAAATCAAGAAGTTCCCCGACATACCCGTCTCCACTCAAGAGGAAACACGAGGGTCCCGCCCACATCCGGAGGAGCCCCGTTTCCGCCTCGTAGCTCGAGATGAGGGATCCTTTCCCTGCTTCGTCGGGAAAGAGTTCCCGGCGTTCCCGTCGCATCTCAAGAGGAGCCCCTCTCAACAGGAACGGCGAGAGGAACTTTAGGGTCGTGCCACCATTCCAAGAGTCCCCCAGATGTCTCAGTCCATTCCAGAGGAACCTCTTTTCCCTTCACCGTCTCGTCTTTCACGCCGAGGATCGACTCACACCAACGAGGCACGTGGCGCAGCCCTGTGTGAAAGCCTCGTGTGAAAGCCTCGAGGGACAGCCTCTAGGGAAAGCCACAGATCCCTTGATCCACGTGACAGGAAGCTTGACACTACTGCTGCAGCTCGGGAGGAAAGCGCTCATGCAAGCCCCCACTCGCGACGAGGCATGACTCCGCTGTGGAGACTCAGAAGTACCCCAATATCCATGGCAACACTGGAGAGGAATCCTCAGGTTCCGGCCCCGACACCACACAAAGTCTTAGGCCCCGGCATGGACGGGAGAGGAATCCCGAGATGGCCCCTAGCAACTCGCATGGGGACTGGCCTCTCCTGAGGCCACCAGAGCGGGTCCCTGAGGTCCCCGTCGTAACTCGAGAAGACCTGCCGCAACTCGAGAAAATCCAGGAGGTTGTCGCCTCCAGGCGAGATGAGGCCCATTTCTGCTGAGGCGTCTAGAGGCTGATCACACCTCACCTCTGGAACTTCGAAAGGGTCTTCACACCCTTGGTGCAAATCAAGAAGTTCCCCGACATACCCGTCTCCACTCGAGAGGAAACACGAGGGTCCCGCCCACATCCAGAGGAGCCCCGTTTCCGCCTCGTAGCTCGAGATGAGGGATCCTTTCCCTGCTTCATCGGGAAAGAGTTCCCGGCGTTCCCGTCGCATCTCAAGAGGAGGCCGTCTCAAGAGGAACGGCGAGAGGAACTCCAGGGTCGTGCCACCATTCCAAGAGTCCCCCAGATGTCTCAGTCCATTCCAGAGGAACCTCTTTTCCCTTCACCGGCTCGTCTTTCACGCCGAGGATCGACTCACACCAAGGTGGCACGTGGCACAGCCCTGTGGGAAAGCCTCGTGGGAAAGCCTCGAGGGACAGCTTCGAGGGAAAGCCACAGATCCCTTGATCCACGTGACAGGAAGCGTGACACTACTGCTGCAGTTCGGGAGGAAAGCGCACATGCAAGCCCCCACTCGAGACGAGGCCTGACTTCCCTGGGGAGACTCAGAAGCACCCCAAGATCCATGGCAACACTGGAGAGGAATCCTCAGGTTCCGGCCCCGACTCCACACAAGGTCTTAGGCCCCGGCATGGACGGGAGAGGAATCCCGAGATGGCCCCTAGCAACTCGCATGGGGACTGGCCTCTCCTGAGGCCAAGAGAACGAGTCCCTGAGGTCCCCGTCGTAAATCGAGAAGACCTGCCGCAACTCGAGAAAATCCAGGAGGTTCTCCCCTCCAGGCGAGATGAGGCCCATTTCCGCTGAGGCGTCTCGAGGCTGATCACACCTCACCTCTGGAACTTCGAAAGGGACCTTCACACCCATGGTGCAAATCAAGAAGTTCCCTGACATACCCGTCTCCACTCGAGATTAAACACGAGGGTCCCGCCCACATCGAGAGGAGACCCGTTTCCGCCTCGTAGCTCGAGATGAGGGACCCTTTCTCTGCTTCGTCGGGAAAGAGTTCCCGGCGTTCCCGTCGCATCTCAAGAGGAGGCCCTTTCAACAGGAACGGCGAGAGGAACTCCAGGGTCGTGCCACCATTCCAAGAGTCCCCCAGATGTCTCAGTCCATTCCAGAGGAACCTCTTTTCCCTTCACCGGCTCGTCTTTCACGCCGAGGATGGACTCACACCAAGGTGGCACGTGGCACAGCCCTGTGGGAAAGCCTCGTGGGAAAGCCACAGATCCCTTGATCCACGTGATAGGAAGCGTGACACTACTGCTGCAGCTCCGGAGGAAAGTGCACGTGCATGCCCCCACTAGAGACGAGGCCTGACTCCCCTTGGGAGACTCAGAAGCACCCCAAAATCCATGGCAACACAAGAGAGGAATCCTCAGGTTCCGGCCCCGACTCCACTCAAGGTCTTAGGCCCCGGCATGGACGGGAGAGGAATCCTGAGATGGCCCCGAGCAAATCGCATGGGGACTGGCCTCTCCTGAGGCCACCAGAGCGGGTCCCTGAGGTCCCCGTCGTAAATCGAGAAGACCTGCCGCAACTCGAGAAAATCCAGGAGGTTCTCCCCTCCAGGCGAGATGAGGCCCATTTCCGCTGAGGCGTCTCCAGACTGATCACACCTCACCTCTGGAACTTCGAAAGGGTCCTTCACACCCTTGGTGCAAATCAAGAAGTTCCCCGACATACCCGTCTCCACTCGAGAGGACACACGAGGGTCCCGCCCACATCCAGAGGAGCCCCGTTTCCGCCTCGTAGCTCGAGATGAGGGATCCTTTCCCTGCTTCGTCGAGAAAGAGTTCCCGACGTTCAGGTCGAATCTCAAGAGGTGGCCCTCTCAACAGGAATGGCCAGAGGAACTCCAGGGTCGTGCCACCATTCCAAGAGTCCCCCAGATGTCTCAGTCCATTCCAGAGGAACCTCTTTTCCCTTCACCGGCTCGTCTTTCACGCCGAGGATCGACTCACACAAAGGTGGCGCGTGGCACAGCCCTGTGGGAAAGCCTAGGGGGAAAGCCTTGAGCGAAAGCCTCGAGGGAAAGCCACAGATCCCTTTATCCATGTGACAGGAAGCGTGACACTACTGCTGCAGCTCGGGATGAAAGCTCACGTGCATGCCCAACTCGAGACGAGGCCTGACTCCCCTGGGGAGACTCAGAAGCACCCAAAGATCCATGGCAACACTGGAGAGGAATCCTCGGGTTCCGGCCCCGACTCCACACAAGGACTGAGGCCCCGGCATGGATGGGAGAGGAATCCCGAGATGGCCCCTAGCAACTCGCATGGGGACTGGCCTCTCCTGAGGCCACCAGAGCGGGTCCCTGAGGTCCCCGTCGTAACTCGAGAAGACCTGCCGCAACTCGAGAAAATCCAGGAGGTTCTCCCCTCCAGGCGAGATGAGGCCCATTTCCGCTGAGGCGTCTCCAGGCTGATCACACCTCACCTCTGGAACTTCGAAAGGGTCCTTCACACCCTTGGTGCAAATCAAGAAGTTCCCCGACATACCCGTCTCCACTCGAGAGGAAACACGAGGGTCCCGCCCACATCCAGAGGAGCCCCGTTTCCGCCTCGTAGCTCGAGATGAGGGATCCTTTCCCTGCTTCGTCGGGAAAGAGTTCCCGGCGTTCCCGTAGCATCTCAAGAGGAGGCCCTCTCAACAGGAACGGCGAGAGGAACTCCAGGGTCGTGCCACCATTCCAAGAGTCCCCCAGATATCTCAGTCCATTCCAGAGGAAACTCTTTACCCTTCACCGGCTCTTCGTTCACGCCGAGGATCGACTCACACCAAGGTGGCACGTGGCACAGCCCTGTGGGATAGCCTCGTGGGAAAGCCTTCCACGAAAGCCTCGAGGGAAACCACAGTTCCCTTGATCCACGTGACAGGAAGCGTGACACTACTGCTGCAGCTCGGGAGGAAAGCGCTCATTCAAGCCCCCACTCGAGACGAGGCCTGACTCCTCTGGGGAGACTCAGAAGCACCCCAAGATCCATGGCAACACTGGAGAGGAATTCTCAGGTTCCGGCCCCGACTCCACACAAGGTCTTAGGCCCCGGCATGGACGGGAAAGGAATCCCGAGATGGCCCCTTGCAACTCGCATGGGGACTGGCCTTTCCTGAGGCCACCAGAGCGGGTCCCTGAGGTCCCCGTCGTAACTCGAGAAGACCTGCCGCAACTCGAGAAAATCCAGGAGGTTCTCCCCTCCAGGCGAGATGAGGCCCATTTCCGCTGAGGGGTCTCCAGGCTGATCACACCTCACCTCTGGAACTTCGAAAGGGTCCTTCACACCCTTGGTGCAAATCAAGAAGTTCCCCGACATACCCGTCTCCACTCGAGAGGAAACACGAGGGTCCCGCCCACATCCAGAGGAGCCCCGTTTCCGCCTCGGAGCTCGAGATGAGGGATCCTTTCCCTGCTTCGTCGGGAAAGAGTTCCCGGCGTTCGCGGCGCATCTCAAGAGGAGGCCCTCTCAACAGGAACGGCGAGAGGAACTCCAGGGTCGTGCCACCATTCCAACAGTCCCCCAGATGTCTCACTCGATTCCAGAGGAACCTCTCTTCCGTTCACCGGCTGGTCTTTCATGCCGAGGATCGACTCACACCAAGGTGGCACGTGGCACAGCCCTCTGGGAAAGCTTCGTGGGAAAGCCTCGAGGGACAGCCTCGAGGGAAAGCCACAGATTCCTTGATCCACGTGACAGGAAGCGTGACACTACTGCTGCAGCTCGGGAGGAAAGTGCACGTGCATGCCTCCACTCGAGACGAGGCCTGACTCCCCTGGGGGGACTCAGAAGCACCCCTAGATCCATGGCAACACTGGAGAGGAATCCTCGGGTTCCGGCCCCGACTCCCCACAAGGACTGAGGCCCCGGCATGGACGGGAGAGGAATCCCGAGAGGTCCCCTAGCAACACGCATGGGGACTGGCCTCTCCTGAGGCCACCAGAGCGGGTCCCTGAGGTCCCCGTCGTAACTCGAGAAGACCTGCCGCAACTCGAGAAAATCCAGGAGGTTCTCCCCTCCAGGCGAGATGAGGCCCATTTCCGCTGAGGCGTCTCCAGGCTGATCACACCTCACCTCTGGAACTTCGAAAGGGTACTTCACAGCCTTGGTGCAAATCAAGAAGTTCCCCGATATACCCCTCTCCACTCAAGAGGAAACACGAGGGTCCCGCCCACATTCGTAGGAGCCCCGTTTCCGCCTCGTAGCTCGAGATGAGGGATCCTTTCCCTGCTTCGTCGGGAAAGAGTTCCCTGCGTTCCCGTCGCATCTCAAGAGGAGCCCCTCTCAACCGGAACGGCGAGAGGAACTCCAGGGTCGTGCCACCATTCCAAGAGTCCCCCAGATGTCTCAGTCGATTCCAGAGGAACCTCTCTTCCCTTCATCGGCTCTTCGTTCACGCCGAGGATCGACTCACCCCAAGGTGGCACGTGGCACAGCCCTGTGGGAAAGCCTCGTGGGAAAGCCACAGATTCCTTGATCCACGTGACAGGAAGCGTGACACTACTGCTGCAGCTCGGGAGGAAATTGCACGTGCATGTCCCCACTCGAGACGAGGCCTGACTCCCCTGGGGAGACTCAGAAGCACCCCAAGATCCATCGCAACACTGGAGAGGAATCCTCGGGTTCCGGCTCCGACTCCACACAAGGACTGAGGCCCCGGCATGGACGGGAGAGGAATCCCGAGAGGTCCCCTAGCAACACGCATGGGGACTGGCCTCTCCTGAGGCCACCAGAGCGGGTCCCTGAGGTCCCCGTCGTAACTCGAGAAGACCTGCCGCAACTCGAGAAAATCCAGGAGGTTCTCCCCTCCAGGCGAGATGAGGCCCATTTCCGCTGAGGGGTCTCCAGGCTGATCACACCTCACCTCTGGAACTTCGAAAGGGTCCTTCACACCCTTGGTGCAAATCAAGAAGTTCCCCGACATACCCGTCTCCACTCGAGAGGAAACACGAGGGTCCCGCCCACATCCAGAGGAGCCCCGTTTCCGCCTCGGAGCTCGAGATGAGGGATCCTTTCCCTGCTTCGTCGGGAAAGAGTTCCCGGCGTTCGCGGCGCATCTCAAGAGGAGGCCCTCTCAACAGGAACGGCGAGAGGAACTCCAGGGTCGTGCCACCATTCCAACAGTCCCCCAGATGTCTCAGTCGATTCCAGAGGAACCTCTCTTCCGTTCACCGGCTGGTCTTTCATGCCGAGGATCGACTCACACCAAGGTGGCACGTGGCACAGCCCTCTGGGAAAGCTTCGTGGGAAAGCCTCGAGGGACAGCCTCGAGGGAAAGCCACAGATTCCTTGATCCACGTGACAGGAAGCGTGACACTACTGCTGCAGCTCGGGAGGAAAGTGCACGTGCATGCCCCCACTCGAGACGAGGCCTGACTCCCCTGGGGGGACTCAGAAGCACCCCTAGATTCATGGCAACACTGGAGAGGAATCCTCGGGTTCCGGCCCCGACTCCCCACAAGGACTGAGGCCCCGGCATGGACGGGAGAGGAATCCCGAGAGGTCCCCTAGCAACACGCATGGGGACTGGCCTCTCCTGAGGCCACCAGAGCGGGTCCCTGAGGTCCCCGTCGTAACTCGAGAAGACCTGCCGCAACTCGAGAAAATCCAGGAGGTTCTCCCCTCCAGGCGAGATGAGGCCCATTTCCGCTGAGGCGTCTCCAGGCTGATCACACCTCACCTCTGGAACTTCGAAAGGGTACTTCACAGCCTTGGTGCAAATCAAGAAGTTCCCCGATATACCCCTCTCCACTCAAGAGGAAACACGAGGGTCCCGCCCACATTCGTAGGAGCCCCGTTTCCGCCTCGTAGCTCGAGATGAGGGATCCTTTCCCTGCTTCGTCGGGAAAGAGTTCCCTGCGTTCCCGTCGCATCTCAAGAGGAGCCCCTCTCAACCGGAACGGCGAGAGGAACTCCAGGGTCGTGCCACCATTCCAAGAGTCCCCCAGATGTCTCAGTCGATTCCAGAGGAACCTCTTTTCCCTTCACCGGCTCTTCGTTCACGCCGAGGATCGACTCAAACGAAGGTGGCACGTGGCACAGCCCTGTGGGAAAGCTTCGTGGGAAAGCCTCGAGGGACCGCCTCGAGGGTAAGCCACAGATTCCTTGATCCACGTAACTGGAAGCGTGACACTACTGGTGCAGCTCGGGAGGAAAGCACACGTGCATGCCCCCACTCGAGACGAGGCCTGACTCCCCTGGGGAGACTCAGAAGCACCCCAAAATCCATGGCAACACAGGAGAGGAATCCTCAGTTTCCGGCCCCGACTCCACAGAAGGTCTTAGGCCCCGGCATGGACGGGAGAGGAATCCCGAGATGGCCCCTAGCAACTCGCATGGCGACTGGTCTCTCCTGAGGCCACCAGAGCGGGTCCCTGAGGTCCCCGTCGTAAATCGAGAAGACCTGCCGCAACTCGAGAAAATCCAGGAGGTTCTCCCCTCCAGGCGAGATGAGGCCCATTTCTGCTGAGGCGTCTCCAGACTGATCACACCTCACCTCTGGAACTTCGAAAGGGTCCTTCACACCCTTGGTGCAAATCAAGAAGTTCCCCGACATACCCGTCTCCACTCGAGAGGAAACACGAGGGTCCCGCCCACATCCAGAGGAGCCCCGTTTCCGCCTCGTAGCTCGAGATGAGGGATCCTTTCCCTGCTTCGTCGGGAAAGAGTTCCCGGCGTCCCCGTCGCATCTCAAGAGGTGGCGCTCTCAACAGGAATGGCGAGAGGAACTGCAGGGTCGTGCCACCATTCCAAGAGTCCCCCAGATGTCTCAGTCCATTCCAGAGGAACCTCTTTTCCCTTCACCGGCTCGTCTTTCACGCCGAGGATCGACTCACACCAAGGTGGCACGTGGCACAGCCCTGTGGGAAAGCCTCGTGGGAAAGCCTCAAGCCAAAGCCTCGAGGGAAAGCCACAGATCCCTTGATCCACGTGACAGGAAGCGTGACACTACTGCTGCAGCTCGGGAGGAAAGCGCACGTGCATGCCCCCATTCAAGACGATGCCTGACTCCCCTGGGGAGACTCAGAAGCACCCCAAGATCCATGGCAACACTGGAGAGGAATCCTCAGGTTCCGGCTCCGACTCCACACAAGGTCTTAGGCCCCGGCATGGACGGGAGAGGAATCCCGAGAGGTCCCCTAGCAACTCACATGGGGACTGGCCTTTCCTGAGGCCACCAGAGCGGGTCCCTGAGGGCCCCGTCGTAACTCGAGAAGACCTGCCGCAACTCGAGAAAATCCAGGAGGTTCTCCCCTCCAGGCGAGATGACGCCCATTTCCACTGAGGCGTCTCGAGGCTGATCACAACTCACCTCTGGAACTTCGAAAGGGTCTTTCACACCCTTGGTGCAAATCAAGAAGTTCCCCGACATACCCGTCTCCACTCGATAGGAAACGCGAGGGTCCCGCCCACATCCAGAGGAGCCCCGTTTCCGGCTCGTAGCTCGAGATGAGGGATCCTTTCCCTGCTTCGTCGGGAAAGAGTTCCCGGCGTTCCCGTCGCATCTCAAGAGGAGGCCCTCTCAACAGGAACGGCGAGAGGAACTCCAGGGTCGTGCCACCATTCCAAGAGTCCCCCAGATGTCTCAGTCCATTCCAGAGGAACCTCTTTTCCCTTCACCGGCTCGTCTTTCACGTCGAGGATAGACTCACACCAAGGTGGCACGTGGCACAGCCCTGTGGGAAAGCCTCGTGGGAAAGCCTCGAAAGAAAGCTTCGAGGGAAAGCCACAGATCCCTTGATCCACGTGACAGGAAGAGTGACACGACTGCTGCAGCTTGGGAGGAAAGCGCACGAGAATGCCCCCAACGAGACGAGGCCTGACTCCCCTGGGGAGACTCAGAAGCACCCCAAGATCCATGGCAACCCTGGAGAGGAATCCTCAGGTTCCGGCCCCGACTCCACACAATGTGTTAGGCCCCGGCATGGACGGGAGAGAAATCCCGAGAGGTCCCCTAGCAACTCGCATGGGGACTGGCCTTTCCTGAGGCCACCAGAGCGGGTCCCTGAGGTCCCCGTCGTAACTCGAGAAGATCTGCCACAACTCGCGAAAATCCAGGAGGTTCTCCCCTCCAGGCGAGATGAGACCCATTTCCGCTGAGGCGTCTCGAGGCTGATCACACCTCACCTCTGGAACTTCGAAAGGGTCCTTCACACCCTTGGTGCAAATCAAGAAGTTCCCCGACATACCCGTCTCCACTCGAGAGGAAACGCGAGGGTCCCGCCCACATCCAGAGGAGCCCCGTTTCCTCCTCGTATCTCGAGATGATTGATCCATTCCCTGCTTCGTCGGGAAAGAGTTCCCGGCGTTCCCGTCGCATCTCAAGAGGAGGCCCTCTCAACAGGAACGGCGAGAGGAATTCCAGGGTCGTGCCACCATTCCAAGAGTCCCCCAGATGTCTCAGTCGATTCCAGAGGAACCTCTCTTCCCTTCACCGGCTCTTCGTTCACGCCGAGGATCGACTCACACCAAGGTGGCACGTGGCACAGCCCTCTGGGTAAGCCTCGTGTGAAAGCCTCGAGGGACAGCCTCGAGGGAAAGCCACAGATTCCTTGATCCACGTGACAGGAAGCGTGACATTACTGCTGCAGCTCGGGAGGAAAGTGCACGTGCATGCCCCCACTCGAGACGAGGCCTGACTCCCCTGGGGGGACTCAGAAGCACCCCTAGATCCATGGCAACACTGGAGAGGAATCCTCGGGTTCCGGCCCCGACTCCCCACAAGGACTGAGGCCCCGGCATGGACGGGAGAGGAATCCCGAGAGGTCCCCTAGCAACACTCATGGGGACTGGCCTCTCCTGAGGCCACCAGAGCGGATCCCTGAGGTCCCCGTCGTAACTCGAGAAGACCTGCCGCAACTCGAGAAAATCCAGGAGGTTCTCCCCTCCAGGCGAGATGAGGCCCATTTCCGCTGAGGCGTCTCCAGGCTGATCACACCTCACCTCTGGAACTTCGAAAGGGTACTTCACACCCTTGGTGCAAATCAAGAAGTTCCCCGACATACCCGTCTCAACTCGAGAGGAAACACGAGGGTCCCGCCCACATCCAGAGGAGCCCCGTTTCCGCCTCGTAGCTCGAGATGAGGGATCCTTTCCCTGCTTCGTCGGGAAAGAGTTCCCGGCATTCCCGTCGCATCTCAAGAGGAGGCCATCTCAACAGGAACGGCGAGAGGAATTCCAGGGTAGTGCCACCATTCCAACAGTCCCCCAGATGTCTCAGTCTATTCCAGAGAAACCTCTTTTCCCTTCACCGGCTCCTCTTTCACGCCGAGGATCGACTCACACCAAGGTGGCACGTGGCACAGCCCTGTGGGAAAGCCTCCTGAGAAAGCCTCGAGCGAAAGCCTCGATGGAAAGCCACAGATCCCTTGATCCACGTGACAGGAAGCGTGACACTACTGCTGCAGCTCGGGAGGAAAGCGCTCATGCAAGCCCCCATTCGAGACGAGGCCTGACTCCGCTGGGGAGACTCAGAAGTACCCCAAGATCCATGGCAACCCTGGAGAGGAATCCTCAGGTTCCGGCCCCGACTCCACACAAGGTCTTAGGCCCCGGCATGGACGGGAGAGAATTCCCGAGATGGCCCCTTGCAACTCGCATGGGGACTGGCCTCTCCTGAGGCCACCAGAGCGGGTCCCTGAGGTCCCCATCGCAACTCGAGAAGACCTGCCGCAACTCGAGAAAATCCAGGAGGTTATCCCCTCCAGGCGAGATGAGGCCCATTTCCGCTGAGGAGTCTCGAGGCTGATCACACCTCACTTCTGGAACGTCGAAAGGGTCCTTCACAGCCTTGGTGCAAATCAAGAAGTTCCCCGATATACCCATCTCCACTCAAGAGGAAACACGAGGGTCCCGCCCACATTCGGAGGAGCCCCGTTTCCGCCTCGTAGCTCGAGATGAGGGATCCTTTCCCTGCTTCATCGGGAAAGAGTTCCCGGCATTCCCGTCGCATCTCAAGAGGAGGCCCTCTCAAGAGGATCGACGAGAGGAACTCCAGGGTCGTGCCACCATTCCAAGAGTCCCCCAGATGTCTCAGTCCATTCCAGAGGAACCTCTTTTCCCTTCACCGGCTCATCCTTCACGCCGAGGATCGACTCACACCAAGGTGGCACGTGGCACAGCCCTGTGGGAAAGCCTCGTGGGAAAGCCTCGAGGGATAGCCTCGAGGACAGCCACAGATCCCTTGATCCACGTGACAGGAAGGGTGACACTACTGCTGCAGCTCGGGAGGAAAGCGCACGTGCATGCCCCCACTCGAGACGAGGCCTGACTCCCCTGGGGAGACTCAGAAGCACCCCAAGATCCATGGCAACACTGGAGAGGAATCCTCAGGTTCCGGCCCCGACACCACACAAAGTCTTAGGCCCCGGCATGGACGGGAGAGGAATCCCGAGATGGCCCCTAGCAACTCGCATGGGGACTGGCCTCTCCTGAGGCCACCAGAGCGGGTCCCTGAGGTCCCCGTCGTAACTCGAGAAGACCTGCCGCAACTCGAGAAAATCCAGGAGGTTCTCCCCTCCAGGCGAGATGAGGCCCATTTCTGCTGAGGCGTCTAGAGGCTGATCACACCTCACCTCTGGAACTTCGAAAGGGTCTTCACACCCTTGGTGCAAATCAAGAAGTTCCCCGACATACCCGTCTCCACTCGAGAGGAAACACGAGGGTCCTGCCCACATCCAGAGGAGCCCCGTTTCCGCCTCGTAGCTCGAGATGAGGGATCCTTTCCCTGCTTCTTCGGGAAAGAGTTCCCGGCGTTCCCGTCGCATCTCAAGAGGAGGCCGTCTCAAGAGGAACGGCGAGAGGAACTCCAGGGTCGTGCCACCATTCCAAGAGTCCCCCAGATGTCTCAGTCCATTCCAGAGGAACCTCTTTTCCCTTCACCGGCTCGTCTTTCACGCCGAGGATCGACTCACACCAAGGTGGCACGTGGCACAGCCCTGTGGGAAAGCCTCGTGGGAAAGCCTCGAGGGACAGCCTCGAGGGAAAGCCACAGATCCCTTGATCCACGTGACAGGAAGCGTGACACTACTGCTGCAGCTCGGGAGGAAAGCGCACGTGCATGCCCCCACTCGAGACGAGGCCTGACTCCCCTGGGGAGACTCAGAAGCGCCCCAAGATCCATGGCAACACTGGAGAGGAATCCTCAGGTTCCGGCCCCGACTCCACACAAGGTCTTAGGCCCCGGCATGGACGGGAGAGGAATCCCGAGATGGCCCCTAGCAACTCGCATGGGGACTGGCCTCTCCTGAGGCCAAGAGAACGAGTCCCTGAGGTCCCCGTCGTAAATCGAGAAGACCTGCCGCAACTCGAGAAAATCCAGGAGGTTCTCCCCTCCAGGCGAGAAGAGGCCCATTTCCGCTGAGGCGTCTCGAGGCTGATCACACCTCACTTCTGGAACTTCGAAAGGGACCTTCACACCCATGGTGCAAATCAAGAAGTTCCCTGACATACCCGTCTCCACTCGAGATTAAACACGAGGGTCCCGCCCACATCCCGAGGAGACCCGTTTCCGCCTCGTAGCTCGAGATGAGGGACCCTTTCTCTGCTTCGTCGGGAAAGAGTTCCCGGCGTTCCCGTCGCATCTCAAGAGGAGGCCCTTTCAACAGCAACGGCGAGAGGAACTCCAGGGTCGTGCCACCATTCCAAGAATCCCCCAGATGTCTCAGTCCATTCCAGAGGAACCTCTTTTCCCTTCACCGGCTCGTCTTTCACGCCGAGGATGGACTCACACCAAGGTGGCACGTGGCACAGCCCTGTGGGAAAGCCTCGTGGGAAAGCCACAGATCCCTTGATCCACGTGATAGGATGCGTGACACTACTGCTGCAGCTCCGGAGGAAAGTGCACGTGCATGCCCCCACTAGAGACGAGGCCTGACTCCCCTTGGGAGACTCAGAAGCACCCCAAAATCCATGGCAACACAAGAGAGGAATCCTCAGGTTCCGGCCCCGACTCCACTCAAGGTCTTAGGCCCCGGCATGGACGGGAGAGGAATCCTGAGATGGCCCCGAGCAAATCGCATGGGGACTGGCCTCTCCTGAGGCCACCAGAGCGGGTCCCTGAGGTCCCCGTCGTAAATCGAGAAGACCTGCCGCAACTCGAGAAAATCCAGGAGGTTCTCCCCTCCAGGCGAGATGAGGCCCATTTCCGCTGAGGCGTCTCCAGACTGATCACACCTCACCTCTGGAACTTCGAAAGGGTCCTTCACACCCTTGGTGCAAATCAAGAAGTTCCCCGACATACCCGTCTCCACTCGAGAGGACACACGAGGGTCCCGCCCACATCCAGAGGAGCCCCATTTCCGCCTCGTAGCTCGAGATGAGGGATCCTTTCCCTGCTTCGTCGAGAAAGAGTTCCCGACGTTCAGGTCGAATCTCAAGAGGTGGCCCTCTCAACAGGAATGGCCAGAGGAACTCCAGGGTCGTGCCACCATTCCAAGAGTCCCCCAGATGTCTCAGTCCATTCCAGAGGAACCTCTTTTCCCTTCACCGGCTCGTCTTTCACGCCGAGGATCGACTCACACAAAGGTGGCGCGTGGCACAGCCCTGTGGGAAAGCCTAGGGGGAAAGCCTTGAGCGAAAGCCTCGAGGGAAAGCCACAGATTCCTTGATCCACGTGACAGGAAGCGTGACACTACTGCTGCAGCTCGGGAGGAAAGTGCACGTGCATGCCCCCACTCGAGACGAGGCCTGACTCCCCTGGGGGGACTCAGAAGCACCCCTAGATCCATGGCAACACTGGAGAGGAATCCTCGGGTTCCGGCCCGAACTCCCCACAAGGACTGAGGCCCCGGCATGGACGGGAGAGGAATCCCGAGAGGTCCCCTAGCAACACGCATGGGGACTGGCCTCTCCTGAGGCCACCAGAGCGTGTCCCTGAGGTCCCCATCGTAACTCGAGAAGACCTGCCGCAACTCGAGAAAATCCAGGAGGTTCTCCCCTCCAGGCGAGATGAGGCCCATTTCCGCTGAGGCGTCTCCAGGCTGATCACACCTCACTTCTGGAACGTCGAAAGGGTCCTTCACAGCCTTGGTGCAAATCAAGAAGTTCCCCGATATACCCCTCTCCACTCAAGAGGAAACACGAGGGTCCCGCCCACATTCGGAGGAGCCCCGTTTCGCCTCGTAGCTCGAGATGAGGGATCCTTTCCCTGCTTCGTCGGGAAAGAGTTCCCTGCGTTCCCGTCGCATCTCAAGAGGAGCCCCTCTCAACCGGAACGGCGAGAGGAACTCCAGGGTCGTGCCACCATTCCAAGAGTCCCCCAGATGTCTCAGTCCATTCCAGAGGAACCTCTTTTCCCTACAACAGCTCGTCTTTCACGCCGAGGATCGACTCACACCAACGAGGCACGTGGCGCAGCCCTGTGGGAAAGCCTCGCGGGAAAGCCTCGAGGGACAGCCTCTAGGGAATGCCACAGATCCCTTGATCCACGTGACAGGAAGCATGACACTACTGCTGCAGCTCGGGAGGAAAGCGCTCATGCAAGCCCCCACTCGAGACGAGGCCTGACTCCGCTGGGGAGACTCAGAAGTACCCCAAGATCCATGGCAACACTGGAGAGGAATCCTCAGGTTCCGGCCCCGACTCCACACAAGGTCTTAGGCCCCGGCATGGACGGGAGAGAATTCCCGAGATGGCCCCTTGCAACTCGCATGGCGACTGGCCTTTCCTGAGGCCACCAGAGCGGGTCCCTGAGGTCCCCGTCGTAACTCGAGAAGACCTGCCGCAACTCGAGAAAATCCAGGAGGTTCTCCCCTCCAGGCGAGATGAGGCCCATTTCCGCTGAGGCGTGTCGAGGCTGATCACACCTCACCTCTGGAACTTCGAAAGGGTCCTTCATACCCTTGGTGCAAATCAAGAAGTTCCCCGACATACCCGTCTCCACTCGAGAGGAAACACGAGGGTCCCGCCCACATCCAGAGGAGCCTCGTTTCCGCCTCGTAGCTCGAGATGAGGGATCCTTTCCCTGCTTCATCGGGAAAGAGTTCCCGGCATTCCCGTCGCATCTCAAGAGGAGGCCCTCTCAAGAGGATCGACGAGAGGAACTCCAGGGTCGTGCCACCATTCCAAGAGTCCCCCAGATGTCTCAGTCCATTCCAGAGGAACCTCTTTTCCCTTCACCGGCTCATCTTTCACGCCGAGGATCGACTCACACCAAGGTGGCACGTGGCACAGCCCTGTGGGAAAGCCTCGTGGGAAAGCCTCGAGGGACAGCCTCGAGGAAAGCCACAGATCCCTTGATCCACGTGACAGGAAGCGTGACACTACTGCTGCAGCTCGGGAGGAAAGCGCACGTGCATGCCCCCACTCGAG
Source organism: Budorcas taxicolor (assembly GCF_023091745.1). Classification (NCBI taxonomy): domain Eukaryota; kingdom Metazoa; phylum Chordata; class Mammalia; order Artiodactyla; family Bovidae; genus Budorcas; species Budorcas taxicolor. Next base: position 136,966,966 of record NC_068935.1, on the reverse strand, counting down.
ACGAGGCCTGACTCCCCTGGGGAGACTCAGAAGCACCCCAAGATCCATGGCAACACTGGAGAGGAATCCTCAGGTTCCGGCCCCGACACCACACAAAGTCTTAGGCCCCGGCATGGACGGGAGAGGAATCCCGAGATGGCCCCTAGCAACTCGCATGGGGACTGGCCTCTCCTGAGGCCACCAGATCGGGTCCCTGAGGTCCCCGTCGTAACTCGAGAAGACCTGCCGCAACTCGAGAAAATCCAGGAGGTTCTCCCCTCCAGGCGAGATGAGGCCCATTTCTGTTGAGGCGTCTCGAGGCTGATCACACCTCACCTCTGGAACTTCGAAAGGGTCCTTCACACCCTTGGTGCAAATCAAGAAGTTCCCCAACATACCCGTCTCCACTCAAGAGGAAACACGAGGGTCCCGCCCACATCCGGAGGAGCCCCATTTCTGCCTCGTAGCCGAGATGAGGGATCCTTTCCCTGCTTCGTCGGGAAAGAGTTCCCGGCGTTCCCGTCGCATCTCAAGAGGAGGCCCTCTCAACAGGAACGGCGAGAGGAACTCCAGGTTCGTGCCACGATTCCAAGAGTCCCCCAGATGTTTCAGTCGATTCCAGAGGAACCTCTTTTCCCTTCACCGGCTCTTCGTTCACGCCGAGGATCGACTCAAACGAAGGTGGCACGTAGCACAGCCCTGTGGGAAAGCTTCGTGGGAAAGCCTCGAGGGACCGCCTCGAGGGTAAGCCACAGATTCCTTGATCCACGTAACTGGAAGCGTGACACTACTGGTGCAGCTCGGGAGGAAAGCACACGTGCATGCCCCCACTCGAGACGAGGCCTGACTCCCCTGGGGAGACTCAGAAGCACCCCAAAATCCATGGCAACACAGGAGAGGAATCCTCAGTTTCCGGCCCCGACTCCACAGAAGGTCTTAGGCCCCGGCATGGACGGGAGAGGAATCCCGAGATGGCCCCTAGCAACTCGCATGGCGACTGGTCTCTCCTGAGGCCACCAGAGCGGGTCCCTGAGGTCCCCGTCGTAAATCGAGAAGACCTGCCGCAACTCGAGAAAATCCAGGAGGTTCTCCCCTCCAGGCGAGATGAGGCCCATTTCCGCTGAGGCGTCTCCAGACTGATCACACCTCACCTCTGGAACTTCGAAAGGGTCCTTCACACCCTTGGTGCAAATCAAGAAGTTCCCCGACATACCCGTCTCCACTCGAGAGGAAACACGAGGGTCCCGCCCACATCCAGAGGAGCCCCGTTTCCGCCTCGTAGCTCGAGATGAGGGATCCTTTCCCTGCTTCGTCGGGAAAGAGTTCCCGGCGTCCCCGTCGCATCTCAAGAGGTGGCGCTCTCAACAGGAATGGCGAGAGGAACTGCAGGGTCGTGCCACCATTCCAAGAGTCCCCCAGATGTCTCAGTCCATTCCAGAGGAACCTATTTTCCCTTCACCGGCTCGTCTTTCACGCCGAGGATCGACTCACACCAAGGTGGCACGTGGCACAGCCCTGTGGGAAAGCCTCGTGGGAAAGCCTCAAGCCAAAGCCTCGAGGGAAAGCCACAGATCCCTTGATCCACGTGACAGGAAGCGTGACACTACTGCTGCAGCTCGGGAGGAAAGCGCACGTGCATTCCCCCATTCAAGACGATGCCTGACTCCCCTGGGGAGACTCAGAAGCACCCCAAGATCCATGGCAACACTGGAGAGGAATCCTCAGGTTCCGGCTCCGACTCCACACAAGGTCTTAGGCCCCGGCATGGACGGGAGAGGAATCCCGAGAGGTCCCCTAGCAACTCACATGGGGACTGGCCTTTCCTGAGGCCACCAGAGCGGGTCCCTGAGGGCCCCGTCGTAACTCGAGAAGACCTGCCGCAACTCGAGAAAATCCAGGAGGTTCTCCCCTCCAGGCGAGATGACGCCCATTTCCACTGAGGCGTCTCGAGGCTGATCACACCTCACCTCTGGAACTTCGAAAGGGTCTTTCACACCCTTGGTGCAAATCAAGAAGTTCCCCGACATACCCGTCTCCACTCGATAGGAAACGCGAGGGTCCCGCCCACATCCAGAGGAGCCCCGTTTCCGGCTCGTAGCTCGAGATGAGGGATCCTTTCCCTGCTTCGTCGGGAAAGAGTTCCCGGCGTTCCCGTCGCATCTCAAGAGGAGGCCCTCTCAACAGGAACGGCGAGAGGAACTCCAGGGTCGTGCCACCATTCCAAGAGTCCCCCAGATGTCTCAGTCCATTCCAGAGGAACCTCTTTTCCCTTCACCGGCTCGTCTTTCACGTCGAGGATAGACTCACACCAAGGTGGCACGTGGCACAGCCCTGTGGGAAAGCCTCGTGGGAAAGCCTCGAAAGAAAGCTTCGAGGGAAAGCCACAGATCCCTTGATCCACGTGACAGGAAGAGTGACACGACTGCTGCAGCTTGGGAGGAAAGCGCACGAGCATGCCCCCAATGAGACGAGGCCTGACTCCCCTGGGGAGACTCAGAAGCACCCCAAGATCCATGGCAACCCTGGAGAGGAATCCTCAGGTTCCGGCCCCGACTCCACACAATGTCTTAGGCCCCGGCATGGACGGGAGAGAAATCCCGAGAGGTCCCCTAGCAACTCGCATGGGGACTGGCCTTTCCTGAGGCCACCAGAGCGGGTCCCTGAGGTCCCCGTCGTAACTCGAGAAGATCTGCCACAACTCGCGAAAATCCAGGAGGTTCTCCCCTCCAGGCGAGATGAGACCCATTTCCGCTGAGGCGTCTCGAGGCTGATCACACCTCACCTCTGGAACTTCGAAAGGGTCCTTCACACCCTTGGTGCAAATCAAGAAGTTCCCCGACATACCCGTCTCCACTCGAGAGGAAACGCGAGGGTCCCGCCCACATCCAGAGGAGCCCCGTTTCCTCCTCGTATCTCGAGATGAGGGATCCTTTCCCTGCTTCGTCGGGAAAGAGTTCCCGGCGTTCCCGTCGCATCTCAAGAGGAGGCCCTCTCAACAGGAACGGCGAGAGGAATTCCAGGGTCGTGCCACCATTCCAAGAGTCCCCCAGATGTCTCAGTCTATTCCAGAGGAACCTCTTTTCCCTTCACTGGCTCCTCTTTCACGCCGAGGATCGACTCACACCAAGGTGGCACGTGGCACAGCCCTGTGGGAAAGCCTCTTGAGAAAGCCTCGAGCGAAAGCCTCGATGGAAAGCCACAGATCCCTTGATCCACGTGACAGGAAGCGTGACACTACTGCTGCAGCTCGGGAGGAAAGCGCTCATGCAAGCCCCCATTCGAGACGAGGCCTGACTCCGCTGGAGAGATTCAGAAGTACCCCAAGATCCATGGCAACACTGGAGAGGAATCCTCAGGTTCCGGCCCCGACTCCACACAAGGTCTTAGGCCCCGGCATGGACGGGAGAGAATTCCCGAGATGGCCCCTTGCAACTCGCATGGGAACTGGCCTCTCCTGAGGCCACCAGAACGGGTCCCTGAGGTCCCCATCGTAACTCGAGAAGACCTGCCGCAACTCGAGAAAATCCAGGAGGTTCTCCCCTCCAGGCGAGATGAGGCCCATTTTCGCTGAGGCGTCTCCAGGCTGATCACACCTCACTTCTGGAACGTCGAAAGGGTCCTTCACAGCCTTGGTGCAAATCAAGAAGTTCCCCGATATACCCCTCTCCACTCAAGAGGAAACACGAGGGTCCCGCCCACATTCGGAGGAGCCCCGTTTCCGCCTCGTAGCTCGAGATGAGGGATCCTTTCCCTGCTTCGTCGGGAAAGAGTTCCCTGCGTTCCCGTCGCATCTCAAGAGGAGCCCCTCTCAACCGGAACGGCGAGAGGAACTCCAGGGTCGTGCCACCATTCCAAGAGTCCCCCAGATGTCTCAGTCCATTCCAGAGGAACCTCTTTTCCCTACAACAGCTCGTCTTTCACGCCGAGGATCGACTCACACCAATGAGGCACGTGGCGCAGCCCTGTGGGAAAGCCTCGCGGGAAAGCCTGGAGGGACAGCCTCTAGGGAATGCCACAGATCCCTTGATCCACGTGACAGGAAGCATGACACTACTGCTGCAGCTCGGGAGGAAAGCGCTCATGCAAGCCCCCACTCGAGACGAGGCCTGACTCCGCTGGGGAGACTCAGAAGTACCCCAAGATCCATGGCAACACTGGAGAGGAATCCTCAGGTTCCGGCCCCGACTCCACACAAGGTCTTAGGCCCCGGCATGGACGGGAGAGAATTCCCGAGATGGCCCCTTGCAACTCGCATGGCGACTGGCCTTTCCTGAGGCCACCAGAGCGGGTCCCTGAGGTCCCCGTCGTAACTCGAGAAGACCTGCCGCAACTCGAGAAAATCCAGGAGGTTCTCCCCTCCAGGCGAGATGAGGCCCATTTCCGCTGAGGCGTGTCGAGGCTGATCACACCTCACCTCTGGAACTTCGAAAGGGTCCTTCACACCCTTGGTGCAAATCAAGAAGTTCCCCGACATACCCGTCTCCACTCAAGAGGAAACACGAGGGTCCCGCCCACATCCGGAGGAGCCCCATTTCTGCCTCGTAGCCGAGATGAGGGATCCTTTCCCTGCTTCGTCGGGAAAGAGTTCCCGGCGTTCCCGTCGCATCTCAAGAGGAGGCCCTCTCAACAGGAACGGCGAGAGGAACTCCAGGTTCGTGCCACGATTCCAAGAGTCCCCCAGATGTTTCAGTCGATTCCAGAGGAACCTCTTTTCCCTTCACCGGCTCTTCGTTCACGCCGAGGATCGACTCAAACGAAGGTGGCACGTAGCACAGCCCTGTGGGAAAGCTTCGTGGGAAAGCCTCGAGGGACCGCCTCGAGGGTAAGCCACAGATTCCTTGATCCACGTAACTGGAAGCGTGACACTACTGCTGCAGCTCGGGAGGAAAGCACACGTGCATGCCCCCACTCGAGACGAGGCCTGACTCCCCTGGGGAGACTCAGAAGCACCCCAAAATCCATGGCAACACTGGAGAGGAATCCTCAGGTTCCGGCCCCGACTCCACAGAAGGTCTTAGGCCCCGGCATGGACGGGAGAGGAATCCCGAGATGGCCCCTAGCAACTCGCATGGGGACTGGTCTCTCCTGAGGCCACCAGAGCGGGTCCCTGAGGTCCCCGTCGTAAATCGAGAAGACCTGCCGCAACTCGAGAAAATCCAGGAGGTTCTCCCCTCCAGGCGAGATGAGGCCCATTTCCGCTGAGGCGTCTCCAGACTGATCACACCTCACCTCTGGAACTTCGAAAGGGTCCTTCACACCCTTGGTGCAAATCAAGAAGTTCCCCGACATACCCGTCTCCACTCGAGAGGAAACACGAGGGTCCCGCCCACATCCAGAGGAGCCCCGTTTCCGCCTCGTAGCTCGAGATGAGGGATCCTTTCCCTGCTTCGTCGGGAAAGAGTTCCCGGCGTCCCCGTCGCATCTCAAGAGGTGGCGCTCTCAACAGGAATGGCGAGAGGAACTGCAGGGTCGTGCCACCATTCCAAGAGTCCCCCAGATGTCTCAGTCCATTCCAGAGGAACCTCTTTTCCCTTCACCGGCTCGTCTTTCACGCCGAGGATCGACTCACACCAAGGTGGCACGTGGCACAGCCCTGTGGGAAAGCCTCGTGGGAAAGCCTCAAGCCAAAGCCTCGAGGGAAAGCCACAGATCCCTTGATCCACGTGACAGGAAGCGTGACACTACTGCTGCAGCTCGGGAGGAAAGCGCACGTGCATTCCCCCATTCAAGACGATGCCTGACTCCCCTGGGGAGACTCAGAAGCACCCCAAGATCCATGGCAACACTGGAGAGGAATCCTCAGGTTCCGGCTCCGACTCCACACAAGGTCTTAGGCCCCGGCATGGACGGGAGAGGAATCCCGAGAGGTCCCCTAGCAACTCACATGGGGACTGGCCTTTCCTGAGGCCACCAGAGCGGGTCCCTGAGGGCCCCGTCGTAACTCGAGAAGACCTGCCGCAACTCGAGAAAATCCAGGAGGTTCTCCCCTCCAGGCGAGATGACGCCCATTTCAACTGAGGCGTCTCGAGGCTGATCACACCTCACCTCTGGAACTTCGAAAGGGTCTTTCACACCCTTGGTGCAAATCAAGAAGTTCCCCGACATACCCGTCTCCACTCGATAGGAAACGCGAGGGTCCCGCCCACATCCAGAGGAGCCCCGTTTCCGGCTCGTAGCTCGAGATGAGGGATCCTTTCCCTGCTTCGTCGGGAAAGAGTTCCCGGCGTTCCCGTCGCATCTCAAGAGGAGGCCCTCTCAACAGGAACGGCGAGAGGAACTCCAGGGTCGTGCCACCATTCCAAGAGTCCCCCAGATGTCTCAGTCCATTCCAGAGGAACCTCTTTTCCCTTCACCGGCTCGTCTTTCACATCGAGGATAGACTCACACCAAGGTGGCACGTGGCACAGCCCTGTGGGAAAGCCTCGTGGGAAAGCCTCGAAAGAAAGCTTCGAGGGAAAGCCACAGATCCCTTGATCCACGTGACAGGAAGAGTGACACGACTGCTGCAGCTTGGGAGGAAAGCGCACGAGCATGCCCCCAATGAGACGAGGCCTGACTCCCCTGGGGAGACTCAGAAGCACCCCAAGATCCATGGCAACCCTGGAGAGGAATCCTCAGGTTCTGGCCCCGACTCCACACAATGTCTTAGGCCCCGGCATGGACGGGAGAGAAATCCCGAGAGGTCCCCTAGCAACTCGCATGGGGACTGGCCTTTCCTGAGGCCACCAGAGCGGGTCCCTGAGGTCCCCGTCGTAACTCGAGAAGATCTGCCACAACTCGCGAAAATCCAGGAGGTTCTCCCCTCCAGGCGAGATGAGGCCCATTTCCGCTGAGGCGTCTCGAGGCTGATCACACCTCACCTCTGGAACTTCGAAAGGGTCCTTCACACCCTTGGTGCAAATCAAGAAGTTCCCCGACATACCCGTCTCCACTCGAGAGGAAACGCGAGGGTCCCGCCCACATCCAGAGGAGCCCCGTTTCCTCCTCGTATCTCGAGATGAGGGATCCTTTCCCTGCTTCGTCGGGAAAGAGTTCCCGGCGTTCCCGTCGCATCTCAAGAGGAGGCCCTCTCAACAGGAACGGCGAGAGGAATTCCAGGGTCGTGCCACCATTCCAAGAGTCCCCCAGATGTCTCAGTCTATTCCAGAGGAACCTCTTTTCCCTTCACTGGCTCCTCTTTCACGCCGAGGATCGACTCACACCAAGGTGGCACGTGGCACAGCCCTGTGGGAAAGCCTCTTGAGAAAGCCTCGAGCGAAAGCCTCGATGGAAAGCCACAGATCCCTTGATCCACGTGACAGGAAGCGTGACACTACTGCTGCAGCTCGGGAGGAAAGCGCTCATGCAAGCCCCCATTCGAGACGAGGCCTGACTCCGCTGGGGAGACTCAGAAGTACCCCAAGATCCATGGCAACACTGGAGAGGAATCCTCAGGTTCCGGCCCCGACTCCACACAAGGTCTTAGGCCCCGGCATGGACGGGAGAGAATTCCCGAGATGGCCCCTTGCAACTCGCATGGGAACTGGCCTCTCCTGAGGCCACCAGAGCGGGTCCCTGAGGTCCCCATCGTAACTCGAGAAGACCTGCCGCAACTCGAGAAAATCCAGGAGGTTCTCCCCTCCAGGCGAGATGAGGCCCATTTTCGCTGAGGCGTCTCCAGGCTGATCACACCTCACTTCTGGAACGTCGAAAGGGTCCTTCACAGCCTTGGTGCAAATCAAGAAGTTCCCCGATATACCCCTCTCCACTCAAGAGGAAACACGAGGGTCCCGCCCACATTCGGAGGAGCCCCGTTTCCGCCTCGTAGCTCGAGATGAGGGATCCTTTCCCTGCTTCGTCGGGAAAGAGTTCCCTGCGTTCCCGTCGCATCTCAAGAGGAGCCCCTCTCAACCGGAACGGCGAGAGGAACTCCAGGGTCGTGCCACCATTCCAACAGTCCCCCAGATGTCTCAGTCCATTCCAGAGGAACCTCTTTTCCCTACAACAGCTCGTCTTTCACGCCGAGGATCGACTCACACCAACGAGGCACGTGGCGCAGCCCTGTGGGAAAGCCTCGCGGGAAAGCCTCGAGGGACAGCCTCTAGGGAATGCCACAGATCCCTTGATCCACGTGACAGGAAGCATGACACTACTGCTGCAGCTCGGGAGGAAAGCGCTCATGCAAGCCCCACTCGAGACGAGGCCTGACTCCGCTGGGGAGACTCAGAAGTACCCCAAGATCCATGGCAACACTGGAGAGGAATCCTCAGGTTCCGGCCCCGACTCCACACAAGGTCTTAGGCCCCGGCATGGACGGGAGAGAATTCCCGAGATGGCCCCTTGCAACTCGCATGGCGACTGGCCTTTCCTGAGGCCACCAGAGCGGGTCCCTGAGGTCCCCGTCGTAACTCGAGAAGACCTGCCGCAACTCGAGAAAATCCAGGAGGTTCTCCCCTCCAGGCGAGATGAGGCCCATTTCCGCTGAGGCGTGTCGAGGCTGATCACACCTCACCTCTGGAACTTCGAAAGGGTCCTTCATACCCTTGGTGCAAATCAAGAAGTTTCCCGACATACCCGTCTCCACTCGAGAGGAAACACGAGGGTCCCGCCCACATCCAGAGGAGCCTCGTTTCCGCCTCGTAGCTCGAGATGAGGGATCCTTTCCCTGCTTCATCGGGAAAGAGTTCCCGGCATTCCCGTCGCATCTCAAGAGGAGGCCCTCTCAAGAGGATCGACGAGAGGAACTCCAGGGTCGTGCCACCATTCCAAGAGACCCCAGATGTCTCAGTCCATTCCAGAGGAACCTCTTTTCCCTTCACCGGCTCATCTTTCACGCCGAGGATCGACTCACACCAAGGTGGCACGTGGCACAGCCCTGTGGGAAAGCCTCGTGGGAAAGCCTCGAGGGACAGCCTCGAGGAAAGCCACAGATCCCTTGATCCACGTGACAGGAAGCGTGACACTACTGCTGCAGCTCGGGAGGAAAGCGCACGTGCATGCCCCCACTCGAGACGAGGCCTGACTCCCCTGGGGAGACTCAGAAGCACCCCAAGATCCATGGCAACACTGGAGAGGAATCCTCAGGTTCCGGCCCCGACACCACACAAAGTCTTAGGCCCCGGCATGGACGGGAGAGGAATCCCGAGATGGCCCCTAGCAACTCGCATGGGGACTGGCCTCTCCTGAGGCCACCAGATCGGGTCCCTGAGGTCCCCGTCGTAACTCGAGAAGACCTGCCGCAACTCGAGAAAATCCAGGAGGTTCTCCCCTCCAGGCGAGATGAGGCCCATTTCTGTTGAGGCGTCTCGAGGCTGATCACACCTCACCTCTGGAACTTCGAAAGGGTCCTTCACACCCTTGGTGCAAATCAAGAAGTTCCCCGACATACCCGTCTCCACTCAAGAGGAAACACGAGGGTCCCGCCCACATCCGGAGGAGCCCCATTTCTGCCTCGTAGCCGAGATGAGGGATCCTTTCCCTTCTTCGTCGGGAAAGAGTTCCCGGCGTTCCCGTCGCATCTCAAGAGGAGGCCCTCTCAACAGGAACGGCGAGAGGAACTCCAGGTTCGTGCCACGATTCCAAGAGTCCCCCAGATGTTTCAGTCGATTCCAGAGGAACTTCTTTTCCCTTCACCGGCTCTTCGTTCACGCCGAGGATCGACTCAAACGAAGGTGGCACGTGGCACAGCCCTGTGGGAAAGCTTCGTGGGAAAGCCTCGAGGGACCGCCTCGAGGGTAAGCCACAGATTCCTTGATCCACGTAACTGGAAGCGTGACACTACTGCTGCAGCTCGGGAGGAAAGCACACGTGCATGCCCCCACTCGAGACGAGGCCTGACTCCCCTGGGGAGACTCAGAAGCACCCCAAAATCCATGGCAACACAGGAGAGGAATCCTCAGTTTCCGGCCCCGACTCCACAGAAGGTCTTAGGCCCCGGCATGGACGGGAGAGGAATCCCGAGATGGCCCCTAGCAACTCGCATGGGGACTGGTCTCTCCTGAGGCCACCAGAGCGGGTCCCTGAGGTCCCCGTCGTAAATCGAGAAGACCTGCCGCAACTCGAGAAAATCCAGGAGGTTCTCCCCTCCAGGCGAGATGAGGCCCATTTCCGCTGAGGCGTCTCCAGACTGATCACACCTCACCTCTGGAACTTCGAAAGGGTCCTTCACACCCTTGGTGCAAATCAAGAAGTTCCCCGACATACCCGTCTCCACTCGAGAGGAAACACGAGGGTCCCGCCCACATCCAGAGGAGCCCCGTTTCCGCCTCGTAGCTCGAGATGAGGGATCCTTTCCCTGCTTCGTCGGGAAAGAGTTCCCGGCGTCCCCGTCGCATCTCAAGAGGTGGCGCTCTCAACAGGAATGGCGAGAGGAACTGCAGGGTCGTGCCACCATTCCAAGAGTCCCCCAGATGTCTCAGTCCATTCCAGAGGAACCTCTTTTCCCTTCACCGGCTCGTCTTTCACGCCGAGGATCGACTCACACTAAGGTGGCACGTGGCACAGCCCTGTGGGAAAGCCTCGTGGGAAAGCCTCAAGCCAAAGCCTCGAGGGAAAGCCACAGATCCCTTGATCCACGTGACAGGAAGCGTGACACTACTGCTGCAGCTCGGGAGGAAAGCGCACGTGCATGCCCCCATTGTAGACGTTGCCTGACTCCCCTGGGGAGACTCAGAAGCACCCCAAGATCCATGGCAACACTGGAGAGGAATCCTCAGGTTCCGGCTCCGACTCTACACAAGGTCTTAGGCCCCGGCATGGACGGGAGAGGAATCCCGAGATGGCCCCTAGCAACTCGCATGGGGACTGGCCTCTCCTGAGGCCAACAGAGCGGGTCCCTGAGGTCCCCGTCGTAACTCGAGAAGACCTGCCGCAACTCGAGAAAATCCAGGAGGTTCTCCCCTCCAGGCGAGATGAGGCCCATTTCCGCTGAGGCGTCTCGAGGCTGATCACACCTCACCTCTGGAACTTCGAAAGTGTCCTTCACACCCTTGGTGCAAATCAAGAATTTCGCCGACATACCCGTCTCTACTCGAGAGGAAACACGAGGGTCCCACCCACATACAGAGGAGCCCTGTTTCCGCCTCGTAGCCCGAGATGTGGGATCCTTTCCCTGCTTCGTCGGGAAAGAGTTCCCGGCGTTCCCGTCGCATCTCAAGAGGAGGCCCTCTCAAAAGGATCGACGAGAGGTACTCCAGGGTCGTGCCACCATTCCAATAAGAGGATAGACGAGAGGAACTCCAGGGTCGTGCCACCATTCCAAGAGTCCCCCAGATGTCTCAGTCCATTCCAGAGGAACCTCTTTTCCATTCAACGGCTCGTGTTTCACGCCGAGGATCGACTCACACCAAGGTGGCACGTGGCACAGCCCTGTGGGAAAGCCTCGTGGGAAAGCCTCGAGGGACAGCCTCGAGGGAAAGCCACAGATCCCTTGATCCACGTGACAGGAAGCATGACAGTACTGCTGCAGCTCGGGAGGAAAGCGCACGTGCATGCCCCCACTCGAAATGAGGCCTGACTCCCCTGGGGAGACTCAGAAGCACCCCAAGATCCATGGCAACACTGGAGAGGAATCCTCAGGTTCCGGCTCCGACTCCACACAAGGTCTTAGGCCCCGGCATGGACGGGAGAGGAATCCCGAGAGGTCCCCTAGCAACACGCATGGGGACTGGCCTTTCCTGAGGCCAACAGAGCGGGTCCCTGAGGTCCCCGTCGTAACTCGAGAAGACCTGCCGCAACTCGAGAAAATCCAGGAGGTTCTCCCCTCCAGGCGAGATGAGGCCCATTTCCGCTGAGGCGTCTCGAGGCTGATCACACCTCACCTCTGGAACTTCGAAAGGGTCCTTCACACCCTTGGTGCAAATCAAGAAGTTCCCCGACATACCCGTCTCCACTCAAGAGGAAACACGAGGGTCCCGCCCACAACCGGAGGAGCCCCATTTCTGCCTCGTAGCCGAGATGAGGGATCCTTTCCCTGCTTCGTCGGGAAAGAGTTCCCGGCGTTCCCGTCGCATCTCAAGAGGAGGCCCTCTCAACAGGAACGGCGAGAGGAACTCCAGGGTCGTGCCACCATTCCAAGAGTCCCCCAGATGTCTCAGTCCATTCCAGAGGAACCTCTTTTCCCTTCACCGGCTCGTCTTTCACGCCGAGGATCGACTCACACCAAGGTGGCGCGTGGCACAGCCCTGTGGGAAAGCCTCGTGGGAAAGCCTCAAGCCAAAGCCTCGAGGGAAAGCCACAGATCCCTTGATCCACGTGACAGGAAGCGTGACACTACTGCTGCAGCTCGGGAGGAAAGCGCACGTGCATGCCCCCATTCAAGACGTTGCATGACTCCCCTGGGGAGACTCAGAAGCACCCCAAGATCCATGGCAACACTGGAGAGGAATCCTCAGGTTCCGGCTCCGACTCTACACAAGGTCTTAGGCCCCGGCATGGACGGGAGAGGAATCCCGAGATGGCCCCTAGCAACTCGCATGGGGACTGGCCTCTCCTGAGGCCAACAGAGCGGGTCCCTGAGGTCCCCGTCGTAACTCGAGAAGACCTGCCGCAACTCGAGAAAATCCAGGAGGTTCTCCCCTCCAGGCGAGATGAGGCCCATTTCCGCTGAGGCGTCTCGAGGCTGATCACACCTCACCTCTGGAACTTCGAAAGTGTCCTTCACACCCTTGGTGCAAATCAAGAATTTCGCCGACACACCCGTCTCCACTTGAGAGGAAACACGAGGGTCCCACCCACATACAGAGGAGCCCTGTTTCCGCCTCGTAGCCCGAGATGTGGGATCCTTTCCCTGCTTCGTCGGGAAAGAGTTCCCGGCGTTCCCGTCGCATCTCAAGAGGAGGCCCTCTCAAAAGGATCGACGAGAGGTACTCCAGGGTCGTGCAACCATTCCAATAAGAGGATAGACGAGAGGAACTTCAGGGTCGTGCCACCATTCCAAGAGTCCCCCAGATGTCTCAGTCCATTCCAGAGGAACCTCTTTTCCATTCACCGGCTCGTGTTTCACGCCGAGGATCGACTCACACCAAGGTGGCACGTGGCACAGCCCTGTGGGAAAGCCTCGTGGGAAAACCTCGAGGGACAGCCTCGAGGGAAAGCCACAGATCCCTTGATCCACGTGACAGGAAGCATGACAGTACTGCTGCAGCTCGGGAGGAAAGCGCACGTGCATGCCCCCACTCGAAATGAGGCCTGACTCCCCTGGGGAGACTCAGAAGCACCCCAAGATCCATGGCAACACTGGAGAGGAATCCTCAGGTTCCGGCTCCGACTCCACACAAGGTCTTAGGCCCCGGCATGGACGGGAGAGGAATCCCGAGAGGTCCCCTAGCTACTCGCATGGGGACTGGCCTTTCCTGAGGCCACCAGAGCGGGTCCCTGAGGTCCCCGTCGTAACTCGAAAAGACCTGCCGCAACTCGAGAAAATCCAGGAGGTTCTCCCCTCCAGGCGAGATGAGGCCCATTTCCGCTGAGGCGTCTCGAGGCTGATCACACCTCACCTCTAGAACTTCGAAAGGGTCCTTCACACCCTTGGTGCAAATCAAGAAGTTCCCCGACATACCCGTCTCCACTCGAGAGGAAACACGAGGGTCCCGCCCACATCCAGAGGAGCCCCGTTTCCGCCTCGTAGCTCGAGATGAGGGATCCTTTCCCTGCTTCGTCGGGAAAGAGTTCCCGGCGTTCCCGTCGCATCTTAAGAGGAGGCCCTCTCAACAGGAATGGCGAGAGGAACTGCAGGGTCGTGCCACCATTCCAAGAGTCCCCCAGATGTCTCAGTCCATTCCAGAGGAACCTCTTTTCCCTTCACCGGCTCATCTTTCACGCCGAGGATCGACTCACACCAAGGTGGCACGTGGCACAGCCCTGTGGGAAAGCCTCGTGGGAAAGCCTCGAGGGACAGCCTCGAGGAAAGCCACAGATCCCTTGATCCACGTGACAGGAAGCGTGACACTACTGCTGCAGCTTGGGAGGAAAGCGCACGTGCATGCCCCCACTCGAGACGAGGCCTGACTCCCCTGGGGAGACTCAGAAGCACCCCAAGATCCATGGCAACACTGGAGAGGAATCCTCAGGTTCCGGCCCCGACACCACACAAAGTCTTAGGCCCCGGCATGGACGGGAGAGGAATCCCGAGATGGCCCCTAGCAACTCGCATGGGGACTGGCCTCTCCTGAGGCCACCAGATCGGGTCCCTGAGGTCCCCGACGTAACTCGAGAAGACCTGCCGCAACTCGAGAAAATCCAGGAGGTTCTCCCCTCCAGGCGAGATGAGGCCCATTTCTGCTGAGGCGTCTCGAGGCTGATCACACCTCACCTCGGGAACTTCGAAAGGGTCCTTCACACCCTTGGTGCAAATCAAGAAGTTCCCCAACATACCCGTCTCCACTCGAGAGGAAACACGAGGGTCCCGCCCACATCCGAAGGAGCCCCATTTCTGCCTCGTAGCCGAGATGAGGGATCCTTTCCCTGCTTCTTCGGAAAGAGTTCCCGGCGTTCCCGTCGCATCTCAAGAGGAGGCCCTCTCAACAGGGACGGCGAGAGGAACTCCAGGGTCGTGCCACGATTCCAAGAGTCCCCCAGATGTTTCAGTCGATTCCAGAGGAACCTCTCTTCCCTACACCGGCTCTTCGTTCACGCCGAGGATCGACTCAAACGAAGGTTGCACGTGGCACAGCCCTGTGGGAAAGCTTCGTGGGAAAGCCTCGAGGGACCGCCTCTAGGGTAAGCCACAGATTCCTTGATCCACGTGACTGGAAGCGTGACACTACTGCTGCAGCTCGGGAGGAAATTGCACGTGCATGCCCCCACTCGAGACGAGGCCTGACTCCTCTGGGGAGACTCAGAATCACCCCAAAATCCATGGCAACACAGGAGAGGAATCCTCAGTTTCCGGCCCCGACTCCACAGAAGGCCTTAGGCCCCGGCATGGACGGGAGAGGAATCCCGAGATGGCCCCTAGCAACTCGCATGGGGACTGGTCTCTCCTGAGGCCACAAGAGCGGGTCCCTGAGGTCCCCGTCGTAAATCGAGAAGACCTGCCGCAACTCGAGAAAATCCAGGAGGTTCTCCCCTCCAGGCGAGATGAGGCCCATTTCCGCTGAGGCGTCTCCAGACTGATCACACCTCACCTCTGGAACTTCGAAAGGGTCCTTCACACCCTTGGTGCAAATCAAGAAGTTCCCCGACATACCCATCTCCACTCGAGAGGAAACACGAGGGTCCCGCCCACATCCAGAGGAGCCCCGTTTCCGCCTCGTAGCTCGAGATGAGGGATCCTTTTCCTGCTTCGTCGGGAAAGAGTTCCCGGCGTTCCCGTCGCATCTCAAGAGGTGGCGCTCTCAACAGGAATGGCGAGAGGAACTCCAGGGTCGTGCCACCATTCCAAGAGTCCCCCAGATGTCTCAGTCCATTCCAGAGGAACCTCTTTTCCCTTCACCGGCTCGTCTTTCACGCCGAGGATCGACTCACACCAAGGTGGCGCGTGGCACAGCCCTGTGGGAAAGCCTCGTGGGAAAGCCTGAAGCCAAAGCCTCGAGGGAAAGCCACAGATCCCTTGATCCACGTGACAGGAAGCGTGACACTACTGCTGCAGCTCGGGAGGAAAGCGCACGTGCATGCCACCATTCAAGACGATGCCTGACTCCCCTGGGGAGACTCAGAAGCACCCCAAGATCCATGGCAACACTGGAGAGGAATCCTCAGGTTCCGGCTCCGACTCTACACAAGGTCTTAGGCCCCGGCATGGACGGGAGAGGAATCCCGAGAGGTCCCCTAGCAACTCACATGGGGACTGGCCTTTCCTGAGGCCACCAGAGCGGGTCCCTGAGGGCCCCGTCGTAACTCGAGAAGACCTGCCGCAACTCGAGAAAATCCAGGAGGTTCTCCCCTCCAGGCGAGATGACGCCCATTTCCACTGAGGCGTCTCGAGGCTGATCACACCTCACCTCTGGAACTTCGAAAGGGTCTTTCACACCCTTGGTGCTAATCAAGAAGTTCCCCGACATACCCGTCTCCATTCGATAGGAAACGCGAGGGTCCCGCCCACATCCAGAGGAGCCCCGTTTCCGGCTCGTAGCTCGAGATGAGGGATCCTTTCCCTGCTTCGTCGGGAAAGAGTTCCCGGCCTTCCCGTCGCATCTCAAGAGGAGGCCCTCTCAACAGGAACGGCGAGAGGAACTCCAGGGTCGTGCCACCATTCCAAGAGTCCCCCAAATGTCTCAGTCCATTCCAGAGGAACCTCTTTTCCCTTCACCGGCTCGTCTTTCACGCCGAGGATCGAGTCACACCAAGGTGGCACGTGGCACAGCCCTGTGGGAAAGCCTCGTGGGAAAGCCTCGAACGAAAGCTTCGAGGGAAAGCCACAGATCCCTTGATCCACGTGACAGGAAGAGTGACACGACTGCTGAAGCTCGGGAGGAAAGCACACGAGCATGCCCCCAACGAGACGAGGCCTGACTCCCCTGGGGAGACTCAGAAGCTCCCCAAGATCCATGGCAACCCTGGAGAGGAATCCTCAGGTTCCGGCCCCGACTCCACACAATGTCTTAGGCCCCGGCATGGACGGGAGAGGAATCCCGAGAGGTCCCCTAGCAACTCGCATGGGGACTGGCCTTTCCTGAGGCCACCAGAGCGGGTCCCTGAGGTCCCCGTCGTAACTCGAGAAGACCTGCCGCAACTCCAGAAAATCCAGGAGGTTCTCCCCTCCAGGCGAGATGAGGCCCATTTCCGCTGAGGCGTCTCGAGGCGCATCACACCTCACCTCTGGAACTTCGAAAGGGTCCTTCACACCCTTGGGCAAATCAAGAAGTTCCCCGACATACCCGTCTCCACTCGAGAGGAAACACGAGGGTCCCGCCCACATCCAGAGGAGCCCCGTTTCCGGCTCGTAGCTCGAGATGAGGGATCCTTTCCCTGCTTCGTCGGGAAAGAGTTCCCGGCCTTCCCGTCGCATCTCAAGAGGAGGCCCTCTCAACAGGAACGGCGAGAGGAACTCCAGGGTCGTGCCACCATTCCAAGAGTCCCCCAAATGTCTCAGTCCATTCCAGAGGAACCTCTTTTCCCTTCACCGGCTCGTCTTTCACGCCGAGGATCGAGTCACACCAAGGTGGCACGTGGCACAGCCCTGTGGGAAAGCCTCGTGGGAAAGCCTCGAACGAAAGCTTCGAGGGAAAGCCACAGATCCCTTGATCCACGTGACAGGAAGAGTGACACGACTGCTGAAGCTCGGGAGGAAAGCACACGAGCATGCCCCCAACGAGACGAGGCCTGACTCCCCTGGGGAGACTCAGAAGCTCCCCAAGATCCATGGCAACCCTGGAGAGGAATCCTCAGGTTCCGGCCCCGACTCCACACAATGTCTTAGGCCCCGGCATGGACGGGAGAGGAATCCCGAGAGGTCCCCTAGCAACTCGCATGGGGACTGGCCTTTCCTGAGGCCACCAGAGCGGGTCCCTGAGGTCCCCGTCGTAACTCGAGAAGACCTGCCGCAACTCCAGAAAATCCAGGAGGTTCTCCCCTCCAGGCGAGATGAGGCCCATTTCCGCTGAGGCGTCTCGAGGCGCATCACACCTCACCTCTGGAACTTCGAAAGGGTCCTTCACACCCTTGGGCAAATCAAGAAGTTCCCCGACATACCCGTCTCCACTCGAGAGGAAACACGAGGGTCCCGCCCACATCCAGAGGAGCCCTGTTTCCACTTCGTAGCTCCAGATGAGGGATCCTTTCCCTCCTTCTTCGGGAAAGAGTTCCCGGTGTTCCCGTCGCATCTCAAGAGGAGGCCCTCTCAAAAGGATCGACGAGAGGTACTCCAGGGTCGTGCCACCATTCCAAGAGTCCCCCAGATGTCTCAGTCCATTCCAGAGGAACCTCTTTTCCCTTCACCGGCTCGTCTTTCACGCCGAGGATCGACTCACACCAAGGTGGCGCGTGGCACAGCCCTGTGGGAAAGCCTCGTGGGAAAGCCTCGAGGGACAGCCTCGAGGGAAAGCCACAGATCCCTTGATCCACGTGACAGGAAGCGTGACACTACTGCTGCAGCTCGGGAGGAAAGCGCACGTGCATGCCCCCACTCGAGACGAGGCCTGACTCCCCTGGGGAGACTCAGAAGCACCCCAAGATCCATGGCAACACTGGAGAGGAATCCTCAGGTTCTGGCCCCGACTCCACACAAGGTCTTAGGCCCCGGCATGGACGGGAGAGGAATCCAGAGAGGTCCCCTAGCAACTCGCATGGGGACTGGCCTTTCCTGAGGCCACCAGAGCGGGTCCCTGAGGTCCCCGTCGTAACTCGAGAAGACCTGCCGCAACTCGAGAAAATCCAGGAGGTTCTCCCCTCCAGGCGAGATGAGGCCCATTTCCGCTGAGGCGTCTCGAGGCTGATCACACCTCACCTCTGGAACTTCGAAAGGGTCCTTCACACCCTTGGTGCAAATCAAGAAGTTCCCCGACATACCCGTCTCCACTCGAGAGGAAACGCGAAGGTCCCGCCCACATCCAGAGGAGCCCCGTTTCCGCCTCGTAGCTCGAGATGAGCGATCCTTTCCCTGCTTCGTCGGGAAAGAGTTCCCGGCCTTCCCGTCGCATCTCAAGAGGAGGCCCTCTCAACAGGAATGGCGAGAGGAACTCCAGGGTTGTGCCACCATTCAGAGTCCCCCAGATGTCTCAGTCCATTCCAGAGGAACCTCTTTTCCCTTCACCGGCTCGCCTTTCACGCCGAGGATCGACTCACACCAAGGTGGCACGTGGCACAGCCCTGTGGGAAAGCCTCGTGGGAAAGCCTCGAGGGACAGCCTCGAGGGAAATCCACAGATCCCTTGATCCACGTGACAGGAAGAGTGACACTACTGCTGCAGCTCGGGAGGAAAGCGCATATGCAAGCCCCCACTCAAGACGAGGCCTGACTCACCTGGGGAGACTCAGAAGCACCCCAAGATCCATGGCAACACTGGAGAGGAATCCTCAGGTTCCGGCCCCGACTCCACACAAGGTCTTAGGCCCCGGCATGGACGGGAGAGGAATCCAGAGAGGTCCCCTAGCAACTCGCATGGGGACTGGCCTTTCCTGAGGCCACCAGAGCGGGTCCCTGAGGTCCCCGTCGTAACTCGAGAAGACCTGCCGCAACTCGAGAAAATCCAGGAGGTTCTCCCCTCCAGGCGAGATGAGGCCCATTTCCAATGAGCCGTCTCCAGGCTGATCACACCTCACCTCTGGAACTTCGAAAGGGTCCTTCACACCCTTGGTGCAAATCAAGAAGTTCCCCGACATACCCGTCTCCACTCGAGAGGAAACGCGAAGGTCCCGCCCACATCCAGAGGAGCCCCGTTTCCGCCTCGTAGCTCGAGATGAGCGATCCTTTCCCTGCTTCGTCGGGAAAGAGTTCCCGGCCTTCCCGTCGCATCTCAAGAGGAGGCCCTCTCAACAGGAATGGCGAGAGGAACTCCAGGGTTGTGCCACCATTCAGAGTACCCCAGATGTCTCAGTCCATTCCAGAGGAACCTCTTTTCCCTTCACCGGCTCGTCTTTCACGCCGAGGATCGACTCACACCAAGGTGGCACGTGGCACAGCCCTGTGGGAAAGCCTCGTGGGAAAGCCTCGAGGGACAGCCTCGAGGGAAATCCACAGATCCCATGATCCACGTGACAGGAAGAGTGACACTACTGCTGCAGCTCGGGAGGAAAGCGCATATGCAAGCCCCCACTCAAGACGAGGCCTGACTCCCCTGGGGAGACTCAGAAGCACCCCAAGATCCATGGCAACACTGGAGAGGAATCCTCAGGTTCCGGCCCCGACTGCACACAAGGTCTTAGGCCCTGGCATGGACGAGAGAGGAATCCCGAGATGACCCCTAGCAACTCGCATGGGGACTGCCCTTTCCTGAGGCCACCAGAGCGGGTCCCTGAGGTCCCCGTCGTAACTCGAGAAGACCTGCCGCAACTCGAGAAAATCCAGGAGGTTCTTCCCTCCAGGCGAGATGAGGCCCATTTCCGCTGAGGCGTCTCGAGGCTCATCACACCTCACCTCTGGAACTTCGAAAGGGTCCTTCACACCCTTGGTGCAAATCAAGAAGTTCCCCGACATACCCGTCTCCACTCGAGAGGAAACACGAGGGTCCCGCCCACATCCAGAGGTGCCCCGTTTCCGCCTCGTAGCTCGAGATGAGCGATCCTTTCCCTGCTTCGTCGGGAAAGAGTTCCCGGCCTTCCCGTCGCATCTCAAGAGGAGGCCCTCTCAACAGGAATGGCGAGAGGAACTCCAGGGTTGTGCCACCATTCAGAGTCCCCCAGATGTCTCAGTCCATTCCAGAGGAACCTCTTTTCCCTTCACCGGCTCGCCTTTCACGCCGAGGATTGACTCACACCAAGGTGGCACGTGGCACAGCCCTGTGGGAAAGCCTCGTGGGAAAGCCTCGAGGGACAGCCTCGAGGGAAAGCCACAGATCCCTTGATCCATGTGACAGGAAGAGTGACACTACTGCTGAAGCTCGGGAGGAAAGCGCACGTGCATGCCCCCACTCGAGACGAGGCCTGACTCCCCTGGGGAGACTCAGAAGCACCCCAAGATTCATGGCAACACTGGAGAGGAATACTCAGGTTCCGGCCCCGACTCCACACAAGGTCTTAGGCCCTGGCATGGACGAGAGAGGAATCCCGAGATGACCCCTAGCAACTCGCATGGGGACTGCCCTTTCCTGAGGCCACCAGAGCGGGTCCCTGAGGTCCCCGTCGTAACTCGAGAAGACCTGCCGCAACTCGAGAAAATCCAGGAGGTTCTCCCCTCCAGGCGAGATGAGGGCCATTTCCGCTGAGGCGTCTCGAGTCTGATCTCACCTCACCTCTGGAACTTCGAAAGGGTCCTTCACACCCTTGGTGCAAATCAAGAAGTTCCCCGACATACCCGTCTCCACTCGAGAGGAAACACGAGGGTCTCGCCCACATCCAGAGGAGCCCCGTTTCCGCCTCGTAGCTCGAGATGAGGGATCCTTTCCCTGCTTCGTCGGGAAAGAGTTCCCGGCGTTCCCGTCGCATCTCAAGAGGAGGCCCTCTCAAGAGGATCGACGAGAGGAACTCCAGGGTCGTGCCACCATTCCAAGAGTCCCCCAGATGTCTCAGTCCATTCCAGAGGAACCTCTTTTCCCTTCACCGGCTCGTCTTTCACGCCGAGGATCGACTCACACCAAGGTGGCACGTGGCACAGACCAGAGGGAAAGCCTCGTGGGAAAGCCTCGAGGGACAGCCTCGAGGGAAAGCCACAGATCCCTTGATCCACGTGACAGGAAGCGTGACACTACTGCTGTAGCTCGGGCGGAAAGCGCACGTGCATGCCCCCACTCGAGACGAGGCCTGACTCCCCTGGGGAGACTCAGAAGCACCCCAAGATCCATGGCAACACTGGAGAGGAATCCTCAGGTTCCGGCCCTGACTCCCCACAAGGACTGAGGCCCCGGCATGGACGGGAGAGGAATCCCGAGAGGTCCCCTAGCAACACGCATGGGGACTGGCCTCTCCTGAGGCCACCAGAGCGGGTCCCTGAGGTCCCCGTCGTAACTCGAGAAGACCTGCCGCAACTCGAGAAAATCCAGGAGGTTCTCCCCTCCAGGCGAGATGAGGCCCATTTCCGCTGAGGCGTCTCCAGGCTGATCACACCTCACCTCTGGAACTTCGAAAGGGTCCTTCACACCCTTGGTGCAAATCAAGAAGTTCCCCGACATACCCGTCTCAAATCGACAGGAAACACGAGGGTCCCGCCCACATCCAGAGGAGCCCCGTTTCCGCCTCGGAGCTCGAGATGAGGGATCCTTTCCCTGCTTCATCGGGAAAGAGTTCCCGGCCTTCCCGTCGCATCTCAAGAGGAGGCCCTCTCAAGAGGATCGACGGGGGGAACTCCAGGGTCGTGCCACCATTCCAAGAGTCCCCCAGATGTCTCAGTCCATTCCAGAGGAACCTCTTTTCCCTTCACCGGCTCATCTTTCACGCCGAGGATCGACTCACACCAAGGTGGCACGTGGCACAGCCCTGTGGGAAAGCCTCGTGGGAAAGCCTCGAGGGACAGCCTCGAGGAAAGCCACAGATCCCTTGATCCACGTGACAGGAAGCGTGACACTACTGCTGCAGCTTGGGAGGAAAGCGCACGTGCATGCCCCCACTCGAGACGAGGCCTGACTCCCCTGGGGAGACTCAGAAGCACCCCAAGATCCATGGCAACACTGGAGAGGAATCCTCAGGTTCCGGCCCCGACACCACACAAAGTCTTAGGCCCCGGCATGGACGGGAGAGGAATCCCGAGATGGCCCCTAGCAACTCGCATGGGGACTGGCCTCTCCTGAGGCCACCAGATCGGGTCCCTGAGGTCCCCGTCGTAACTCGAGAAGACCTGCCGCAACTCGAGAAAATCCAGGAGGTTCTCCCCTCCAGGCGAGATGAGGCCCATTTCTGCTGAGGCGTCTCGAGGCTGATCACACCTCACCTCGGGAACTTCGAAAGGGTCCTTCACACCCTTGGTGCAAATCAAGAAGTTCCCCGACATACCCGTCTCCACTCAAGAGGAAACACGAGGGTCCCGCCCACATCCGAAGGAGCCCCATTTCTGCCTCGTAGCCGAGATGAGGGATCCTTTCCCTGCTTCGTCGGGAAAGAGTTCCCGGCGTTCCCGTCGCATCTCAAGAGGAGGCCCTCTCAACAGGAACGGCGAGAGGAACTCCAGGGTCGTGCCACGATTCCAAGAGTCCCCCAGATGTTTCAGTCGATTCCAGAGGAACCTCTCTTCCCTTCACCGGCTCTTCGTTCACGCCGAGGATCGACTCAAACGAAGGTGGCACGTGGTACAGCCCTGTGGGAACGCTTCGTGGGAAAGCCTCGAGGGACCGCCTCGAGGGTAAGCCACAGATTCCTTGATCCACGTGACTGGAAGCGTGAGACTACTGCTGCAGCTCGGGAGGAAATTGCACGTGCATGCCCCCACTCGAGACGAGGCCTGACTCCCCTGGAGAGACTCAGAAGCACCCCAAAATCCATGGCAACACAGGAGAGGAATCCTCAGTTTCCGGCCCCGACTCCACAGAAGGTCTTAGGCCCCGGCATGGACGGGAGAGGAATCCCGAGATGGCCCCTAGCAACTCGCATGGGGACTGGTCTCTCCTGAGGCCACCAGAGCGGGTCCCTGAGGTCCCCGTCGTAAATCGAGAAGACCTGCCGCAACTCGAGAAAATCCAGGAGGTTCTCCCCTCAAGGCGAGATGAGGCCCATTTCCGCTGAGGCGTCTCCAGACTGATCACACCTCACCTCTGGAACTTCGAAAGGGTCCTTCACACCCTTGGTGCAAATCAAGAAGTTCCCCGACATACCCATCTCCACTCGAGAGGAAACAAGAGGGTCCCGCCCACATCCAGAGGAGCCCCGTTTCCGCCTCGTAGCTCGAGATGAGGGATCCTTTCCCTGCTTCGTCGGGAAAGAGTTCCCGGCGTTCCCGTCGCATCTCAAGAGGTGGCGCTCTCAACAGGAATGGCGAGAGGAACTGCAGGGTCGTGCCACCATTCCAAGAGTCCCCCAGATGTCTCAGTCCATTCCAGAGGAACCTCTTTTCCCTTCACCGGCTCGTCTTTTACGCCGAGGATCGACTCACACCAAGGTGGCGCGTGGCACAGCCCTGTGGGAAAGCCTCGTGGGAAAGCCTCAAGCCAAAGCCTCGAGGGAAAGCCACAGATCCCTTGATCCACGTGACAGGAAGCGTGACACTACTGCTGCAGCTCGGGAGGAAAGCGCACGTGCATGCCCCCATTCAAGACGATGCCTGACTCCCCTGGGGAGACTCAGAAGCACCCCAAGATCCATGGCAACACTGGAGAGGAATCCTCAGGTTCCGGCTCCGACTCTACACAAGGTCTTAGGCCCCGGCATGGACGGGAGAGGAATCCCGAGATGGCCCCTAGCAACTCGCATGGGGACTGGCCTCTCCTGAGGCCACCAGAGCGGGTCCCTGAGGTCCCCGTCGTAACTCGAGAAGACCTGCCGCAACTCGAGAAAATCCAGGAGGTTCTCCCCTCCAGGCGAGATGACGCCCATTTCCACTGAGGCGTCTCGAGGCTGATCACACCTCACCTCTGGAACTTAGAAAGTGTCCTTCACACCCTTGGTGCAAATCAAGAATTTCGCCGACATACCCGTCTCCACTCGAGAGGAAACACGAGGGCCCCACCCACATACAGAGGAGCCCTGTTTCCGCCTCGTAGCCCAAGATGTGGGATCCTTTCCCTGCTTCGTCGGGAAAGAGTTCCCGGCCTTCCCGTCGCAACTCAAGAGGAGGCCCTCTCAACAGGAACGGCGAGAGGAACTTGAGGGTCTTGCCACCATTCCAAGAGTCCCCCAGATGTCTCAGTCCATTCCAGAGGAACCTCTTTTCCATTCACCGGCTCGTCTTTCACGCCGAGGATCGACTCACACCAAGGTGGCACGTGGCACAGCCCTGTGGGAAAGCCTCGTGGGAAAGCCTCGAGGGACAGCCTCGAGGGAAAGCCACAGATCCCTTGATCCACGTGACAGGAAGCATGACAGTATTGCTGCAGCTCGGGAGGAAAGCGCACGTGCATGCCCCCACTCGAAATGAGGCCTGACTCCCCTGGGGAGACTCAGAAGCACCCCAAGATCCATGGCAACACTGGAGAGGAATCCTCACGTTCCGGCCCCGACTCCACACAATGTCTTAGGCCCCGGCATGGACGGGAGAGGAATCCCGAGAGGTCCCCTAGCAACTCGCATGGGGACTGGCCTTTCCTGAGGCCACCAGAGCGGGTCCCTGAGGTCCCCGTCGTAACTCGAGAAGATCTGCCACAACTCGAGAAAATCCAGGAGGTTCTCCCCTCCAGGCGAGATGAGGCCCATTTCCGCTGAGGCGTCTCGAGGCTGATCACACCTCACCTCTGGAACTTCGAAAGGGTCCTTCACACCCTTGGTGCAAATCAAGAAGTTCCCCGACATACCCGTCTCCACTCGAGAGGAAACGCGAGGGTCCCGCCCACATCCAGAGGAGCCCCGTTTCCGCCTCGTAGCTCGAGATGAGGGATCCTTTCCCTGCTTCTTCGGGAAAGAGTTCCCGGCGTTCCCGTCGCATCTCAAGAGGAGGCCCTCTCAAAAGGATCGACGAGAGGTACTCCAGGGTCGTGCCACCATTCCAAGAGTCCCCCAGATGTCTCAGTCCATTCCAGAGGAACCTCTTTTCCCTTCACCGGCTCGTGTTTCACGCCGAGGATCAACTCACAATAAGGTGGCACGTGGCACAGACCAGAGGGAAAGCCTCGTGGGAAAGCCTCGAGGGACAGCCTCGAGGGAAAGCCACAGATCCCTTGATCTACGTGACAGGAAGCGTGACACTGCTGCTGCAGCTCGGGAGGAAAGCGCACGTGCATGCCCCCACACGAGACGAGGCCTGACTCCCCTGGGGAGACTCAGAAGCACCCCAAGATCCATGGCAACACTGGAGAGGAATCCTCAGGTTCCGGCCCCGACTCCACACAAGGACTGAGGCCCCAGCATGGACGGGATAGGAATCCCGAGATGGCCCCTAGCAAATCGCATGGGGACTGGCCTCTCCTGAGGCCACCACAGCGGGTCCCTGAGGTCCCCGTCGTAACTCGAGAAGACCTGCCGCAACTCGAGAAAATCCAGGAGGTTCTCCCCTCCAGGCGAGATGAGGCCCATTTCCGCTGAGGCGTCTCGAGGCTCATCACACCTCACCTCTGGAACTTCGAAAGGGTCCTTCTCACCCTTGGTGCAAATCAAGAAGTTCCCCGACATACCCGTCTCCACTCGAGAGGAAACACGAGGGTCCCGCCCACATCCAGAGGAGCCCCGTTTCCGCCTCGTAGCTCGAGATGAGGGATCCTTTCCCTGCTTCGTCGGGAAAGAGTTCCCGGCGTTCCCGTCGCATCTCAAGAGGAGGCCCTCTCAAGAGGATAGACGAGAGCAACTCCAGGGTCGTGCCACCATTCCAATAAGAGGATAGACGAGAGGAACTCCAGGGTCGTGCCACCATTCAAAGAGTCCCCCAGATGTCTCAGTCCATTACAGAGGAACCTCTTTTCCCTTCACCGGCTCGTCTTTCACGCCGAGGATCGACTCACACCAAGGTGGCACGTGGCACAGCCCTGTGGGAAAGCCTCGTGGGAAAGCCTCGAGGGACAGCCTCGAGGGAAAGCCACAGATCCCTTGATCCACGTGACAGGAAGCGTGACACTCCTGCTGCAGCTCGGGAGGAAAGCGCACGTGCATGCCCCCACTCGAGACGAGGCCTGACTCCCCTGGGGAGACTCAGAAGCACCCCAAGATCCATGGCAACACTGGAGAGGAATCCTCAGGTTCCGGCCCCGACTCCACACAAGGTCTTAGGCCCTGGCATGGACGAGAGAGGAATCCCGAGATGACCCCTAGCAACTCGCATGGGGACTGCCCTTTCCTGAGGCCAACAGAGCGGGTCTCTGAGGTCCCCGTCGTAACTCGAGAAGACCTGCCGCAACTCGAGAAAATCCAGGAGGTTCTCCCCTCCAGGCGAGATGAGGGCCATTTCTGCTGAGGCGTCTCGAATCTGATCACACCTCACCTCTGGAACTTCGAAAGGGTCCTTCACACCCTTGGTGCAAATCAAGAAGTTCCCTGACATACCCGTCTCCACTCGAGAGGAAACACGAGGGTCTCGCCCACATCCAGAGGAGCCCCGTTTCCGCCTCGTAGCTCGAGATGAGGGATCCTTTCCCTGCTTCATCGGGAAAGAGTTCCCGGCGTTCCCGTCGCATCTCAAGAGGAGGCCCTCTCAAGAGGATCGACGAGAGGAACTCCAAGGTCGTGCCACCATTCCAAGAGTCCCCCAGATGTCTCAGTCCATTCCAGAGGAACCTCTTTTCCCTTCACCGGCTCCTCTTTCACGCCGAGGATCGACTCACACCGAGGTGGCACGTGGCACAGACCAGAGGGAAAGCCTCGTGGGAAAGCCTCGAGGGACAGCCTCGAGGGAAAGCCACAGATCCCTTGATCCACGTGACAGGAAGCGTGACACTACTGCTGCAGCTCGGGCGGAAAGCGCACGTGCATGCCCCCACTCGAGACGAGGCCTGACTCCCCTGGGGAGACTCAGAAGCACCCCAAGATCCATGGCAACACTGGAGAGGAATCCTCAGGTTCCGGCCCCGACTCCACACAAGGTCTTAGGCCCCGGCATGGACGGGAGAGGAATCCCGAGTTGGCCCCTAGCAACTCGCATGGGGACTGGCCTTTCCTGAGGCCACCAGAGCGGGTCCCTGAGGTCCCCGTCGTAACTCGAGAAGACCTGCCGCAACTCGAGAAAATCCAGGAGGTTCTCCCCTCCAGGCGAGATGAGGCCCATTTCCGCTGAGGCGTCTCGAGGCTCATCACACCTCACCTCTGGAACTTCGAAAGGGTCCTTCTCACCCTTGGTGCAAATCAAGAAGTTCCCCGACATACCCGTCTCCACTCGAGAGGAAACACGAGGGTCCCGCCCACATCCAGAGGAGCCCCGTTTCCGCCTCGTAGCTCGAGATGAGGGATCCTTTCCCTGCTTCGTCGGGAAAGAGTTCCCGGCGTTCCCGTCGCATCTCAAGAGGAGGCCCTCTCAAGAGGATAGACGAGAGCAACTCCAGGGTCGTGCCACCATTCCAATAAGAGGATAGACGAGAGGAACTCCAGGGTCGTGCCACCATTCAAAGAGTCCCCCAGATGTCTCAGTCCATTACAGAGGAACCTCTTTTCCCTTCACCGGCTCGTCTTTCACGCCGAGGATCGACTCACACCAAGGTGGCACGTGGCACAGCCCTGTGGGAAAGCCTCGTGGGAAAGCCTCGAGGGACAGCCTCGAGGGAAAGCCACAGATCCCTTGATCCACGTGACAGGAAGCGTGACACTCCTGCTGCAGCTCGGGAGGAAAGCGCACGTGCATGCCCCCACTCGAGACGAGGCCTGACTCCCCTGGGGAGACTCAGAAGCACCCCAAGATCCATGGCAACACTGGAGAGGAATCCTCAGGTTCCGGCCCCGACTCCACACAAGGTCTTAGGCCCTGGCATGGACGAGAGAGGAATCCCGAGATGACCCCTAGCAACTCGCATGGGGACTGCCCTTTCCTGAGGCCAACAGAGCGGGTCTCTGAGGTCCCCGTCGTAACTCGAGAAGACCTGCCGCAACTCGAGAAAATCCAGGAGGTTCTCCCCTCCAGGCGAGATGAGGGCCATTTCTGCTGAGGCGTCTCGAATCTGATCACACCTCACCTCTGGAACTTCGAAAGGGTCCTTCACACCCTTGGTGCAAATCAAGAAGTTCCCTGACATACCCGTCTCCACTCGAGAGGAAACACGAGGGTCTCGCCCACATCCAGAGGAGCCCCGTTTCCGCCTCGTAGCTCGAGATGAGGGATCCTTTCCCTGCTTCATCGGGAAAGAGTTCCCGGCGTTCCCGTCGCATCTCAAGAGGAGGCCCTCTCAAGAGGATCGACGAGAGGAACTCCAAGGTCGTGCCACCATTCCAAGAGTCCCCCAGATGTCTCAGTCCATTCCAGAGGAACCTCTTTTCCATTCACCGGCTCCTCTTTCACGCCGAGGATCGACTCACACCGAGGTGGCACGTGGCACAGACCAGAGGGAAAGCCTCGTGGGAAAGCCTCGAGGGACAGCCTCGAGGGAAAGCCACAGATCCCTTGATCCACGTGACAGGAAGCGTGACACTACTGCTGCAGCTCGGGCGGAAAGCGCACGTGCATGCCCCCACTCGAGACGAGGCCTGACTCCCCTGGGGAGACTCAGAAGCACCCCAAGATCCATGGCAACACTGGAGAGGAATCCTCAGGTTCCGGCCCCGACTCCACACAAGGTCTTAGGCCCCGGCATGGACGGGAGAGGAATCCCGAGTTGGCCCCTAGCAACTCGCATGGGGACTGGCCTTTCCTGAGGCCACCAGAGCGGGTCCCTGAGGTCCCCGTCGTAACTCGAGAAGACATGCCGCAACTCGAGAAAATACAGGAGGTTCTCCCCTCCAGGCGAGATGAGGCCCATTTCCGCTGAGGCGTCTCGAGGCTGATCACACCTCACCTCTGGAACTTCGAAAGGGTCCTTCACACCCTTGGTGCAAATCAAGAAGTTCCCCGACATACCCGTCTCCACTCGAGAGGAAACGCGAGGGTCCCGCCCACATCCAGAGGAGACCCGTTTCCGCCTCGTAGCTCGAGATGAGGGATCCTTTCCCTGCTTCGTCGGGAAAGAGTTCCCGGCGTTCCCGTCGCATCTCAAGAGGAGGCCCTCTCAAGAGGATCGACGAGAGGTACTCCAGGGTCGTGCCACCATTCCAAGAGTCCCCCAGAAGTCTCAGTCCATTCCAGAGGAACCTCTTTTCCCTTCACCGGCTCGTCTTTCACGCCGAGGATCGACTCACACCAAGGTGGCACCTGGCACAGCCCTGTGGGAAAGCCTCTTGGGAAAGCCTCGAGGGACAGCCTCGAGGGAAAGTCACAGATCCCTTCATCCACCTGACAGGAAGGGTGACACTACTGCTGCAGCTTGGGAGGAAAGCGCACGTGCATGCCCCCACTCGAGACGAGGCCTGACTCCCCTGGGGAGACTCAGAAGCACCCCAAGATCCATGGCAACACTGGAGAGGAATCCTCAGGTTCCGGCCCCGACTCCACACAAGGTCTTAGGCCCCGGCATGGACGGGAGAGGAATCCCGAGAGGTGCCCTAGCAACTCGCATGGGGACTGGCCTTTCCTGAGGCCACCAGAGCGGGTCCCTGAGGTCCCCGTCGTAACTCGAGAAGACCTGCCGCAACTCCAGAAAATCCAGGAGGTTCTACCCTCCAGGCGAGATGAGGCCCATTTCTGCTGAGGCGTCTCGAGGCTCATCACACCTCACCTCTGGAACTTCGAAAGGGTCCTTCACACCCTTGGTGCAAATCAAGAAGTTCCCCGACATACCCGTCTCCACTCGAGAGGAAACACGAGGGTCCCGCCCACATCCAGAGGAGCCCCGTTTCCGCCTCGTAGCTCGAGATGAGGGATCCTTTCCCTGCTTCGTCGGGAAAGAGTTCCCGGCGTTCCCGTCGCATCTCAAGAGGAGGCCCTCTCAAGAGGATAGACGAGAGGAACTCCAGGGTCGTGCCACCATTCCAATAAGAGGATAGACGAGAGGAACTCCAGGGTCGTGCCACCATTCCAAGAGTCCCCCAGATGTCTCAGTCCATTCCAGAGGAACCTCTTTTCCCTTCACCGGCTCGTCTTTCACGCCGAGGATCGACACACACCAAGGTGGCGCGTGGCACAGCCCTGTGGGAAAGCCTCGTGGGAAAGCCTCGAGGGACAGCCTCGAGGGAAAGCCACAGATCCCTTGATCCACGTGACAGGAAGCGTGACACTACTGCTGCAGCTCGGGAGGAAAGCGCACGTGCATGCCCCCACTCGAGACGAGGCCTGACTCCCCTGGGGAGACTCAGAAGCACCCCAAGATCCATGGCAACACTGGAGAGGAATCCTCAGGTTCCGGCCCCGACTCCACACAAGGTCTTAGGCCCCGGCATGGACGGGAGAGGAATCCAGAAGGGTACCCTAGCAACTCGCATGGGGACTGGCCTCTCCTGAGGCCACCACAGCGGGTCCCTGAGGTCCCCATCGTAACTCGAGAAGACCTGCCGCAACTCGAGAAAATCCAGGAGGTTCTCCCCTCCAGGCGAGATGAGGCCCATTTCCGCTGAGGCGTCTCGAGGCTGATCACACCTCACCTCTGGAACTTCGAAAGGGTCCTTCACACCCTTGGTGCAAATCAAGAAGTTCCCCGACATACCCGTCTCCACTCGAGAGGAAACGCGAAGGTCCCGCCCACATCCAGAGGTGCCCCGTTTCCGCCTCGTAGCTCGAGATGAGCGATCCTTTCCCTGCTTCGTCGGGAAAGAGTTCCCGGCCTTCCCGTCGCATCTCAAGAGGAGGCCCTCTCAACAGGAATGGCGAGAGGAACTCCAGGGTTGTGCCACCATTCAGAGTCCCCCAGATGTCTCAGTTCATTCCAGAGGAACCTCTTTTCCCTTCACCGGCTCGTCTTTCACGCCGAGGATCGACTCACACCAAGGTGGCACGTGGCACAGACCAGAGGGAAAGCCTCGTGGGAAAGCCTCGAGGGACAGCCTCGAGGGAAAGCCACAGATCCCTTGATCCACGTGACAGGAAGCGTGACACTACTGCTGCAGCTCGGGCGGAAAGCGCACGTGCATGCCCCCACTCGAGACGAGGCCTGACTCCCCTGGGGAGACTCAGAAGCACCCCAAGATCCATGGCAACACTGGAGAGGAATCCTTAGGTTCCGGCCCCGACTCCACACAAGGTCTTAGGCCCCGGCATGGACGGGAGAGGAATCCCGAGTTGGCCCCTAGCAACTCGCATGGGGACTGGCCTTTCCTGAGGCCACCAGAGCGGGTCCCTGAGGTCCCCGTCGTAACTCGAGAAGACCTGCCGCAACTCGAGAAAATACAGGAGGTTCTCCCCTCCAGGCGAGATGAGGCCCATTTCCGCTGAGGCGTCTCAAGGCTGATCACACCTCACCTCTGGAACTTCGAAAGGGTCCTTCACACCCTTGGTGCAAATCAAGAAGTTCCCCGACATACCCGTCTCCACTCGAGAGGAAACGCGAAGGTCCCGCCCACATCCAGAGGAGCCCAGTTTCCGCCTCGTAGCTCGAGATGAGGGATCCTTTCCCTGCTTCGTCGGGAAAGAGTTCCCGGCGTTCCCGTCGCATCTCAAGAGGAGGCCCTCTCAAGAGGATCGACGAGAGGAACTCCAGGGTCGTGCCACCATTCCAAGAGTCCCCCAGATGTCTCAGTCCATTCCAGAGGAACCTCTTTTCCCTTCACCGGCTCGTCTGTCACGCAGAGGATCGACTCACACCAAGGTGGCACCTGGCACAGCCCTGTGGGAAAGCCTCTTGGGAAAGCCTCGAGGGGCAGCCTCGAGGGAAAGCCACAGATCCCTTGATCCACGTGACAGGAAGGGTGACACTCCTGCTGCAGCTTGGGAGGAAAGCGCACGTGCATGCCCCCACTCGAGACGAGGCCTGACTCCCCTGGGGAGACTCAGAAGCACCCCAAGATCCATGGCAACACTGGAGAGGAATCCTCAGGTTCCGGCCCCGACTCCACACAAGGTCTTAGGCCCCGGCATGGACGGGAGAGGAATCCCGAGAGGTCCCCTAGCAACTCGCATGGGGACTGGCCTTTCCTGAGGCACCAGAGCGGTTCCCTGAGGTCCCCGTCGTAACTCGAGAAGACCTGCCGCAACTCCAGAAAATCCAGGAGGTTCTACCCTCCAGGCGAGATGAGGCCCATTTCCGCTGAGGCGTCTCGAGGCTCATCACACCTCACCTCTGGAACTTCGAAAGGGTCCTTCACACCCTTGGTGCAAATCAAGAAGTTCCCCGACATACCCGTCTCCACTCGAGAGGAAACGCGAAGGACCCGCCCACATCCAGAGGAGCCCCGTTTCCGCCTCGTAGCTCGAGATGAGCGATCCTTTCCCTGCTTCGTCGGGAAAGAGTTCCCGGCCTTCCCGTCGCATCTCAAGAGGAGGCCCTCTCAACAGGAATGGCGAGAGGAACTCCAGGGTTGTGCCACCATTCAGAGTCCCCCAGATGTCTCAGTCCATTCCAGAGGAACCTCTTTTCCCTTCACCGGCTCGTCTTTCACGCCGAGGATCGACTCACACCAAGGTGGCACGTGGCACAGCCCTGTGGGAAAGCCTCGTGGGAAAGCCTCGAGGGACAGCCTCGAGGGAAATCCACAGATCCCTTGATCCATGTGACAGGAAGAGTGACACTACTGCTGCAGCTCGGGAGGAAAGCGCACGTGCATGCCCCCACTCGAGACGAGGCCTGACTCCCCTGGGGAGACTCAGAAGCACCCCAAGATCCATGGCAACACTGGAGAGGAATCCTCAGGTTCCGGCCCCGACTCCACACAAGGTCTTAGGCCCTGGCATGGACGGGAGAGGAATCCCGAGATGACCCCTAGCAACTCGCATGAGGACTGCCCTTTCCTGAGGCCACCAGAGCGGGTCCCTGAGGTCCCCGTCGTAACTCGAGAAGACCTGCCGCAACTCGAGAAAATCCAGGAGGTTCTCCCCTCCAGGCGAGATGAGGGCCATTTCCGCTGAGGCGTCTCGAGGCTGATCACACCTCACCTCTGGAACTTCGAAAGGGTCCTTCACACCCTTGGTGCAAATCAAGAAGTTCCCCGACATAACCGTCTCCACTCGAGAGGAAACACGAGTGTCTCGCCCACATCCAGAGGAGCCCCGTTTCCGCCTCGTAGCTCGAGATGAGGGATCCTTTCCCTGCTTCGTCGGGAAAGAGTTCCCGGCGTTCCCGTCGCATCTCAAGAGGAGGCCCTCTCAAGAGGATCGACGAGAGGAACTCCAGGGTCGTGCCACCATTCCAAGAGTCCCCCAGATGTCTCAGTCCATTCCAGAGGAACCTCTTTTCCCTTCACCGGCTCGTCTTTCACGCCGAGGATCGAGTCACACCAAGGTGGCACGTGGCACAGCCCTGTGGGAAAGCCTCGTGGGAAAGCCTCGAGGGACAGCCTCGAGGGAAAGCCACAGATCCCTAGATCCACGTGACAGGAAGCGTGACACTACTGTTTCAGCTCGGGAGGAAAGCGCACGTGCATGCCCCCACTCGAGACGAGGCCTGACTCCCCTGGGGAGACTCAGAAGCACCCCAAGATCCATGGCAACACTGGAGAGGAATCCTCAGGTGCCGGCCCCGACTCCACACAAGGTCTTAGGCCCCGGCATGGACGGGAGAGGAATCCCGACAGGGCCCCTAGCAACTCGCATGGGGACTGGCCTCTCCTGAGGCCACCAGAGCGGGTCCCTGAGGTCCCCGTCGTAACTCGAGAAGACCTGCCGCAACTCGAGAAAATCCAGGAGGTTCTCCCCTCCAGGCGAGATGAGGCCCATTTCCGCTGAGGCGTCTCGAGGCTGATCACACCTCACCTCTGGAACTTCGAAAGGGTCCTTCACACCCTTGGTGCAAATCAAGAAGTTCCCCGACATACCCGTCTCCACTCGAGAGGAAACACGAGGGTCCCGCCCACATCCAGAGGAGCCCCGTTTCCGCCTCGTAGCTCGAGATGAGGGATCCTTTCCCTGCTTCGTCGGGAAAGAGTTCCCGGCGTTCCCGTCGCATCTCAAGAGGAGGCCCTCTCAAGAGGATAGACGAGAGGAACTCCAGGGTCGTGCCACCATTCCAAGAGTCCCCCAGATGTCTCAGTCCATTCCAGAGGAACCTCTTTTCCCTTCACCGGCTCGTCTTTCACGCCGAGGATCGAGTCACACCAAGGTGGCACGTGGCACAGCCCTGTGGGAAAGCCTGGTGGGAAAGCCTCGAGGGACAGCCTCGAGCGAAAGCCTCGAGGGAAAGACACAGTTCCCTTGATCCACGTGACAGGAAGCGTGACACTACTGCTGCA
The DNA here is from genome assembly GCF_023091745.1 of Budorcas taxicolor. Classification (NCBI taxonomy): domain Eukaryota; kingdom Metazoa; phylum Chordata; class Mammalia; order Artiodactyla; family Bovidae; genus Budorcas; species Budorcas taxicolor. The sequence continues at coordinate 136,932,518 of NC_068935.1, read as the reverse complement.
GCTCGGGAGGAAAGCGCACGTGCATGCCCCCACTCGAGACGAGGCCTGACTCCCCTGGGGAGACTCAGAAGCACCCCAAGATCCATGGCAACACTGGAGAGGAATCCTCAGGTGCCGGCCCCGACTCCACACAAGGTCTTAGGCCCCGGCATGGACGGGAGAGGAATCCCGACAGGGCCCCTAGCAACTCGCATGGGGACTGGCCTCTCCTGAGGCCACCAGAGCGGGTCCCTGAGGTCCCCGTCGTAACTCGAGAAGACCTGCCGCAACTCGAGAAAATCCAGGAGGTTCTCCCCTCCAGGCGAGATGAGGCCCATTTCCGCTGAGGCGTCTCGAGGCTGATCACACCTCACCTCTGGAACTTCGAAAGGGTCCTTCACACCCTTGGTGCAAATCAAGAAGTTCCCCGACATACCCGTCTCCACTCGAGAGGAAACACGAGGGTCCCGCCCACATCCAGAGGAGCCCCGTTTCCGCCTCGTAGCTCGAGATGAGGGATCCTTTCCCTGCTTCGTCGGGAAAGAGTTCCCGGCGTTCCCGTCGCATCTCAAGAGGAGGCCCTCTCAAGAGGATCGACGAGAGGAACTCCAGGGTCGTGCCACCATTCCAAGAGTCCCCCAGATGTCTCAGTCCATTCCAGAGGAACCTCTTTTCCCTTCACCGGCTCGTCTTTCACGCCGAGGATCGAGTCACACCAAGGTGGCACGTGGCACAGCCCTGTGGGAAAGCCTCGTGGGAAAGCCTCGAGGGACAGCCTCGAGGGAAAGCCACAGATCCCTAGATCCACGTGACAGGAAGCGTGACACTACTGTTTAAGCACGGGAGGAAAGCGCACGTGCATGCCCCCACTCGAGACGAGGCCTGACTCCCCTGGGGAGACTCAGAAGCACCCCAAGATCCATGGCAACACTGGAGAGGAATCCTCAGTTTCTGGCCCCGACTCCACACAAGGTCTTAGGCCCCGGCATGGACGGGAGAGGAATCCCGAGATGACCCCTAGCAACTCGCATGGGGACTGCCCTTTCCTGAGGCCAACAGAGCGGGTCCCTGAGGTCCCCGTCGTAAATCGAGAAGACCTGCCACAACTCGAGAAAATCCCGGAGGTTCTCCCCTCTAGGCGAGATGAGGCCCATTTCCGCTGAGGCGTCTCGAGGCTGATCACACCTCACCTCTGGAACTTCGAAAGGGTCCTTCACACCCTTGGTGCAAATCAAGAAGTTCCCCGACATACCCGTCTCCACTTGAGAGGAAACGCGAGGGTCCCTCCCACATCCAGAGGAGCCCCGTTTCCGCCTCGTAGCTCGAGATGAGGGATCCTTTCCCTGCTTCGTCGGGAAAGAGTTCCCGGCCTTCCCGTCGAATCTCAAGAGGAGGCCCTCTCAACAGGAACGGCGAGAGGAACTCCAGGGTCGTGCCACCATTCCAAGTGTCCCCCAGATGTCTCAGTCCATTCCAGAGGAACCTCTTTTCCCTTCACCGGCTAGTCTTTCACGCCGAGGATCGACTCACACCAAGGTGGCACGTGGCACAGCCCTGTGGGAAAGCCTCGTGGGAAAGCCTCGAGGGACAGCCTCGAGGGAAAGCCACAGATCCCTTGATCCACGTGACAGGAAGCGTGACACTATTGCTGCAGCTCGGGAGGAAAGCGCACGTGCATGACCCCACTCGAGACGAGGCCTGATTCCCCTGGGGAGACTCAGAAGCACCCCAAGATCCATGGCAACACTGGAGAGGAATCCTCAGGTTCCGGCCCCGACTCCACACAAGGACTTAGGCCCCGGCATGGACGGGAGAGGAATCCCAAGTTGGACCCTAGCAACTCGCATGGGGACTGGCCTCTCCTGAGGCAACCAGAGCGGGTCCCTGAGGTCCCCGTCGTAACTCGAGAAGACCTGCCGCAACTCGAGAAAATCCAGGAGGTTCTCCCCTCCAGGCGAGATGAGGCCCATTTCCGCTGAGGCGTCTCGAGGCTGATCAAACCTCACCTCTGGAACTTCGAAAGGGTCCTTCACACCCTTGGTGCAAATCAAGAAGTTCCCCGACATACCCGTCTCCACTCGAGAGGAAACACGAGGGTCCCGCCCACATCCGGAGGAGCCCCGTTTCCGCCTCGTAGCTCGAGATGAGGGATCCTTTCCCTGCTTCGTCGGGAAAGAGTTTCCGGCCTTCCCGTCGCATCTCAAGAGGAGGCCCTCTCAACAGGAACGGCGAGAGGAACTCCAGGGTCGTGCCACCATTCCAAGAGTCCCCCAGATGTCTCAGTCCATTCCAGAGGAACCTCTTTTCCCTTCACCGGCTCGTCCTTCACGCCGAGGATCGACTCACACCAAGTGGCACGTGGCACAGCCCTGTGGGAAAGCCTCGTGGGAAAGCCTCGAGGAACAGCCTCGAGGGAAAGCCACAGATCCCTTGATCCACGTGACAGGAAGCGTGACACTACTGCTGCAGCTCGGGAGGAAAGCGCACGTGCATGCCCCCACTCCAGACGAGGCCTGACTCCCCTGGGGAGACTCAGAAGCACCCCAAGATCCATGGCAACGCTGGAAAGGAATCCTCAGTTTCCGGCCCCGACTTCATACAAGGTCTTAGGCCCCGGCATGGACGGGAGAGGAATCCCGAAATGGCCCCTAGCAACTAGCATGGGGACTGGCCTCTCCTGAGGCCAACAGAGCGGGTCCCTGAGGTCCCCGTCGTAACGCGAGAAGACCTGCCGCAACTCGAGAAAATCCAGGAGGTTCTCCCCTCCAGGCGAGATGAGGCCCATTTCCGCTGAGGCGTCTCCAGACTGATCACACCTCACCTCTGGAACTTCGAAAGGGTCCTTCACACCCTTGGTGCAAATCAAGAAGTTCCCCGACATACCCGTCTCCACTCGCGAGGAAACACGAGAGTCCCGCCCACATCCAGAGGAGCCCCGTTTCCGCCTCGTAGCTCGAGATGAGGGATCCTTTCCCTGCTTCGTCGGGAAAGAGTTCCCGTCGTTCCCGTCGCATCTCAAGAGGAGGCCCTCTCATCAGGAACGGCGAGAGGAACTCCACGGTCGTGCCACCATTCCCCGAGTCCCCCAGATATCTCAGTCCATTCCAGAGGAAACTCTTTACCCTTCACAGGCTCGTCCTTCACGCCGAGGATCGACTCACACCAAGGTGGCACGTGGCACAGCCCTGTGGGAAAGCCTCGAGGGAAAGCCTCGAGCGAAAGCCTCGAGGGAAAGCCACAGATCCCTTGATCCACGTGACAGGAAGCGTGACACTACTGCTGCAGCTCGGGAGGAAAGCGCACGTGCATGCCCCCACTCGAGACGAGGCCTGACTCCCCTGGGGAGACTCAGAAGCACCCCAAGATCCATGGCAACACTGGAGAGGAATCCTCAGGTTCCGGCCCCGACTCCACACAAGGTCTTAGGCCCCGGCATGGACGGGAGAGGAATCCCGAGATGACCCCTAGCAACTCGCATGGGGACTGCCCTTTCCTGAGGCCACCAGAGCGGGTCCCTGAGGTCCCCGTCGTAACTCGAGAAGACCTGCCGCAACTCCGGAAAATCCAGGAGGTTCTCCCCTCCAGGCGAGATGAGGCCCATTTCCGCTGAGGCGTCTCCAGGCTGATCACACCACAGCTCTGGAACTTCGAAAGGGTCCTTCACACCCTTGGTGCAAATCAAGAAGTTCCCCGACATACCCGTCTCCACTCGAGAGGAAACACGAGGGTCCCGCCCACATCCAGAGGAGCCCCGTTTCCGCCTCGTAGCTCGAGATGAGGGATCCTTTCCCTGCTTCTTCGGGAAAGAGTTCCCGGCGTTCCCGTCGCATCTCAAGAGGAGGCTCTCTCAGGAGGATCGACGAGAGGAACTCCAGGGTCGTGCCACCATTCCAAGAGTCCCCCAGATGTCTCAGTCCATTCCAGAGGAACCTCTTTTCCCTTCACCGGCTCGTCTTTCACGCCGAGGATCGACTCACACCACGGTGGCACGTGGAACAGCCCTGTGGGAAAGCCTCGTGGGAAAGCCTCGAGGGACAGCCTCGAGGGAAAGCCACGGATCCCTTTATCCACGTGACAGGAAGCGTGACACTACTGCTGTAGCTCGGGAGGAAAGCGCACGTGCATGCCCCCACTCGAGACGAGGCCTGACTCCCCTGCGGAGACTCAGAAGCACCCCAAGATCCATGGCAACACTGGAGAGGAATCCTCAGGTTCCGGCCCCGACTCCACACAAGGTCTTAGGCCCCAGCATGGACGGGAGAGGAATCCTGAGATGGCCCCTAGCAACTCGCATAGGGACTGGCCTCTCCTGAGGCCACCAGAGCGGGTCCCTGAGGTCCCCGTCGTAACTCGAGAAGACCTGCCGCAACTCGAGAAAATCCAGGAGGTTCTCCCCTCCAGGCGAGATGAGGCCCATTTCTGCTGAGGCGTCTCCAGGCTGATCACACCTCACCTCTGGAACTTCGAAAGGGTCCTTCACACCCTTGGTGCAAATCAAGAAGTTCCCCGACATACCCGTCTCCACTCGAGAGGAAACACGAGGGTCCCGCCCACATCCAGAGAAGCCCCGTTTCCACCTCGTAGCTCGAGATGAGGGATCCTTTCCCTTATTCGTCGGGAAAGAGTTCCCGGCGTTCCCGTCGCAACTCAAGAGGAGGCCCTCTCAACAGGAACGGTGAGAGGAACTCCAGGGTCGTGCCACCATTCCACGAGTCCCCCAGATATCTCAGTCCATTCCAGAGGAAACTCTTTACCCTTCACAGGCTCGTCCTCCACGCCGAGGATCGACTCACACCAAGGTGGCACGTGGCACAGCCCTGTGGGAAAGCCTCGAGGGAAAGCCTCGAGCGAAAGCCTCGAGGGAAAGACACAGATCCCTTGATCCACGTGACAGGAAGCGTGACACTACTGCTGCAGCTCGGGAGGAAAGCGCACGTGCATGCCCCCACTCGAGACGAGGCCTGACTCCCCTGGGGAGACTCAGAAGCACCCCAAGATCCATGGCAACACTGGAGAGGAATCCTCAGGTGCCGGCCCCGACTCCACACAAGGTCTTAGGCCCCGGCATGGACGGGAGAGGAATCCTGAGATGACCCCTAGCAACTCGCATGGGGACTGCCCTTTCCTGAGGCCACCAGAGCGGGTCCCTGAGGTCCCCGTCGTAACTCGAGAAGACCTGCCGCAACTCCAGAAAATCCAGGAGGTTCTCCCCTCCAGGCGAGATGAGGCCCCTTTCCGCTGAGGCGTCTCGAGGCTGATCACACCTCACCTCTGGAACTTCGAAAGGGTCCTTCACACCCTTGGTGCAAATCAAGAAGTTCCCCGACATACCCGTCTCCACTCGAGAGGAAACACGAGGGTCCCGCCCACATCCAGAGGAGCCCCGTTTCCGCCTCGTAGCTCGAGATGAGGGATCCTTTCCCTGCTTCGTCGGGAAAGAGTTCCCGGCGTTCCCGTCGCATCTCAAGAGGAGGCCCTCTCAAGAGGATAGACGAGAGGAACTCCAGGGTCGTGCCACCATTCCAAGAGTCCCCCAGATGTCTCAGTCCATTCCAGAGGAACCTCTTTTCCCTTCACCGGCTCGTCTTTCACGCCGAGGATCGACTCACACCAAGGTGGCACGTGGCACAGCCCTGTGGGAAAGCCTCGTGGGAAAGCCTCGAGGGACAGCCTCGAGGGAAAGCCACAGATCCCTAGATCCACGTGACAGGAAGCGTGACACTACTGTTTCAGCTCGGGAGGAAAGCGCACGTGCATGCCCCCACTCGAGACGAGGCCTGACTCCCCTGGGGAGACTCAGAAGCACCCCAAGATCCATGGCAACACTGGAGAGGAATCCTCAGGTGCCGGCCCCGACTCCACACAAGGTCTTAGGCCCCGTCATGGACGGGAGAGGAATCCCGACAGGGCCCCTAGCAACTCGCATGGGGACTGGCCTCTCCTGAGGCCACCAGAGCGGGTCCCTGAGGTCCCCGTCGTAACTCGAGAAGACCTGCCGCAACTCGAGAAAATCCAGGAGGTTCTCCCCTCCAGGCGAGATGAGGCCCATTTCCGCTGAGGCGTCTCGAGGCTGATCACACCTCACCTCTGGAACTTCGAAAGGGTCCTTCACACCCTTGGTGCAAATCAAGAAGTTCCCCGACATACCCGTCTCCACTCGAGAGGCAACACGAGGGTCCCGCCCACATCCAGAGGAGCCCCGTTTCCGCCTCGTAGCTCGAGATGAGGGATCCTTTCCCTGCTTCGTCGGGAAAGAGTTCCCGGCGTTCCCGTCGCATCTCAAGAGGAGGCCCTCTCAAGAGGATAGACGAGAGGAACTCCAGGGTCGTGCCACCATTCCAAGAGTCCCCCAGATGTCTCAGTCCATTCCAGAGGAACCTCTTTTCCCTTCACCGGCTCGTCTTTCACGCCGAGGATCGAGTCACACCAAGGTGGCACGTGGCACAGCCCTGTGGGAAAGCCTCGTGGGAAAGCCTCGAGGGACAGCCTCGAGGGAAAGCCACAGATCCCTAGATCCACGTGACAGGAAGCGTGACACTACTGTTTAAGCACGGGAGGAAAGCGCACGTGCATGCCCCCACTCGAGACGAGGCCTGACTCCCCTGGGGAGACTCAGAAGCACCCCAAGATCCATGGCAACACTGGAGAGGAATCCTCAGGTGCCGTCCCCGACTCCACACAAGGTCTTAGGACCCGGCATGGACGGGAGAGGAATGCCGACAGGGCCCCTAGCAACTCGCATGGGGACTGGCCTCTCCTGAGGCCACCAGAGCGGGTCCCTGAGGTCCCCGTCGTAACTCGAGAAGACCTGGCGCAACTCGAGAAAATCCAGGAGGTTCTCCCCTCCAGGCGAGATGAGGCCCATTTCTGCTGAGGCGTCTCGAGGCTGATCTCACCTCACCTTTGGAACTTCGAAAGGGTCCTTCACACCCTTGGTGCAAATCAAGAAGTTCCCCGACATACCCGTCTCCACTCGAGAGGAAACACGAGGGTCCCGCCCATATCCAGAGGAGCCCCGTTTCTGCCTCGTAGCTCGAGATGAGGGATCCTTTCCCTGCCTCGTCGGGAAAGAGTTCTCGGCGTTCCCGTCGCATCTCAAGAGGAGGCCCTCTCAACAGGAACAACGAGAGGAACTCCAGGGTCGTGCCACCATTCCAAGAGTCCCCCAGATGTCTCAGTCCATTCCAGAGGAACCCCTTTTCACTTCACCGGGTCGTCTTTCACGCCGAGGATCGACTCACACCAAGGTGGCACGTGGCACAGCCCTGTGGGAAAGCCTCGTGGGAATGCCTCAAGGGACAGCCACGAGGGAAAGCCACAGATCCCTTGATCCACGTGATAGGAAGCGTGACACTACTCCTGCAGCTCGGGAGGAAATCGCACCTGCATGCCCCCACTCGAGACTAAGCCTGACTCCCCTGAGGAGACTCAGAAGCACCCCAAGATCCATGGCAACACTGGAGAGGAATCCTCAGGTTCCGGACCCCACTCCACACAAGGTCTTAGGCCCCGGCATGGACGGGAGAGGAATCACGAGATGGCGCCTAGCAACTCGCATGGGGACTGGCCTCTCCTGAGGCCACTAGAGCGGGTCCCTGAGGTCCCAGTCGTAACTCGAGAAGACCTGCCGCAACTAGAGACAATCCAGGAGGTTCTCCCCTCCAGGCGAGATGAGGCCCATTTCCGCTGAGGCGTCTCGAGGCTGATCACACCTCACCTCTGGAACTTCGAAAGGGTCCTTCACACCCTTGGTGCAAATCAAGAAGTTCCCCAACATACCCGTCTCCAATCGAGAGGAAACACGAGGGTCCCGCCCACATGCAGAGGAGCCCCGTTTCCGCCTCGTAGCTCAAGATGACGGATCCTTTCCCTGCTTCATCGGGAAAGAGTTCCCGGCGTTCCCGTCGCATCTCAAGAGGAGGCCCTCTCAACAGGAACGGCGAGAGGAACTCCACGGTCGTGCCACCATTCCAAGAGTCGCCCAGATGTCTCATTCCATTCCAGAGGAACCTCTTTTCCCTTCACCGGCTCGTCTTTCACGCCGAGGATCGACTCACACCAAGGTGGCACGTGGCACAGCCCTGTGGGAAAGCCTCGTGGGAAAGCCTCGAGGGACAGCCTCGAGGGAAACCACAGATCCCTTAATCCATGTGACAGGAAGTGTGACACGACTGCTGCAGCACGGGAGGAAAGCGCACGTGCATGCCCCCACTCGAGACGAGGCCTGACTCCCATGGGGAGACTCAGAAGCACCCCAAGATCCATGGCATCACTGGAGAGGAATCCTCAGGTTCCGGCCCCGATTCCACACAAGGACTGAGGCCCCGGCATGGACGGGAGAGGAATCCCGAGAGGTCCCCTAGCAACTCGCATGGGGACTGGCCTTTCCTGAGGCCACCAGAGCGGGTCCCTGAGGTCCCCGTCGTAACTCGAGAAGACCTGCCGCAATTCGAGAAAATCCAGGAGGTTCTCCCCTCCAGGCGAGATGAGGCCCATTTCCGCTGAGGCGTCTCGAGGCTGATCACACCTCACTTCTGGAACTTCGAAAAGCTCCTTCACACCCTTGGTGCAAATCAAGAAGTTCCCCGACATACCCGTCTCCACTCGAGAGGAAACTCGAGGGTCCCGACCACAACCAGAGTAGCCCCGTTTCCGCCTCGTAGCTCGAGATGAGGGATCCTTTCCCTGCTTCATCGGGAAAGAGTTCCGGGCGTTCCGTCGCATCTCAAGAGGAGGCCCTCTCAACAGGAACGGCGAGAGGAACTCCAGGGTCGTGCCACCATTCAGAGTCCCCCAGATGTCTCAGTCCATTCCAGAGGAACCTCTTTTCCCTTCACCGGCTAGTCTTTCACGCCGAGGATCGACTCACACCAAGGTGGCACGTGGCACAGCCCTGTGGGAAAGCCTCGTGGGAAAGCCTCGAGGGACAGCCTCAAGGGAAAGCCACAGATCCCTAGATCCACGTGACAGGAAGAGTGACACTACTGCTTCAGCTCGGGAGGAAAGCGCACGTGCATGCCCCCACTCGAAACGAGGCCTGACTCCACTGGGGAGACTCAGAAGCACCCCAAGGTCCATGGCAACACTGGAGAGGAATCCTCAGGTTCCGGCCCCTACTCCACACAAGGTCTTAGGCCCTGGCATGGACGGGAGAGGAATCCCGAAATGGCCCCTAGCAACTCGCATGGGGACTGCCCTTTCCTGTAGCCACCAGAGCGGGTCCCTGAGGTCCCTGTTGTAACTCGAGAAGACCTGCCCCAACTCCAGAAAATCCAGGAGGTTCTCCCCTCCAGGCGAGATGAGGCCCATTTCCGCTGAGGCGTCTCGAGGCTGATTACACCTCACCTCTGGAACTTCGAAAGGGTCCTTCACACCCTTGGTGCAAATCAAGAAGTTCCCCGACAAAGCCGTCTCCACTCGAGAGGAAACACGAGGGTCCCGCCCACATCCAGAGGAGCCCCGTTTCCGCCTCGTAGCTCGAGATGAGGGATCATTTCCCTGCTTCGTCGGGAAAGAGTTCCCGGCGTTCCCGTCGCATCTCAAGAGGAGGCCCTCTCAAGAGGATAGACGAGAGGAACTCCAGGGTCGTGCCACCATTCCAAGAGTCCCCCAGATGTCTCAGTCCATTCCAGAGGAACCTCTTTTCCCTTCACCGGCTCGTCTTTCACGCCGAGGATCGAGTCACACCAAGGTGGCACGTGGCACAGCCCTGTGGGAAAGCCTCGTGGGAAAGCCTCGAGGGACAGCCTCGAGGGAAAGCCACAGATCCCTTGATCCACGTGACAGGAAGCGTGACACTATTGCTGCAGCTCGGGAGGAAAGCGCACGTGCATGACCCCACTCGAGACGAGGCCTGATTCCCCGGGGAGACTCAGAAGCACCCCAAGATCCATGGCAACACTGGAGAGGAATCCTCAGGTTCCGGCCCCGACTCCACACAAGGTCTTAGGCCCCGGCATGGACGGGAGAGGAATCCTGAGATGACACCTAGCAACTCGCATGGGGACTGCCCTTTCCTGAGGCCACCAGAGCGGGTCCCTGAGGTCCCCGTCGTAACTCGAGAAGACCTGCCGCAACTCGAGAAAATCCAGGAGGTTCTCCCCTCCAGGCGAGATGAGGCCCCTTTCCGCTGAGGCGTCTCGAGGCTGATCACACCTCACCTCTGGAACTTCGAAAGGGTCCTTCACACCCTTGGTGCAAATCAAGAAGTTCCCCGACATACCCGTCTCCACTCGAGAGGAAACACGAGGGTCCCGCCCACATCCAGAGGAGCCCCGTTTCCGCCTCGTAGCTCGAGATGAGGGATCCTTTCCCTGCTTCGTCGGGAAAGAGTTCCCGGCGTTCCCGTCGCATCTCAAGAGGAGGCCCTCTCAAGAGGATAGACGAGAGGAACTCCAGGGTCGTGCCACCATTCCAAGAGTCCCCCAGATGTCTCAGTCCATTCCAGAGGAACCTCTTTTCCCTTCACCGGCTCGTCTTTCACGCCGAGGATCGAGTCACACCAAGGTGGCACGTGGCACAGCCCTGTGGGAAAGCCTCGTGGGAAAGCCTCGAGGGACAGCCTCGAGGGAAAGCCACAGATCCCTAGATCCACGTGACAGGAAGCGTGACACTACTGTTTCAGCTCGGGAGGAAAGCGCACGTGCATGCCCCCACTCGAGACGAGGCCTGACTCCCCTGGGGAGACTCAGAAGCACCCCAAGATCCATGGCAACACTGGAGAGGAATCCTCAGGTGCCAGCCCCGACTCCACACAAGGTCTTAGGCCCCGGCATGGACGGGAGAGGAATCCCGACAGGGCCCCTAGCAACTCGCATGGGGACTGGCCTCTCCTGAGGCCACCAGAGCGGGTCCCTGAGGTCCCCGTCGTAACTCGAGAAGACCTGCCGCAACTCGAGAAAATCCAGGAGGTTCTCCCCTCCAGGCGAGATGAGGCCCATTTCCGCTGAGGCGTCTCGAGGCTGATCACACCTCACCTCTGGAACTTCGAAAGGGTCCTTCACACCCTTGGTGCAAATCAAGAAGTTCCCCGACATACCCGTCTCCACTCGAGAGGAAACACGAGGGTCCCGCCCACATCCAGAGGAGCCCCGTTTCCGCCTCGTAGCTCGAGATGAGGGATCCTTTCCCTGCTTCGTCGGGAAAGAGTTCCCGGCGTTCCCGTCGCATCTCAAGAGGAGGCCCTCTCAAGAGGATAGACGAGAGGAACTCCAGGGTCGTGCCACCATTCCAAGAGTCCCCCAGATGTCTCAGTCCATTCCAGAGGAACCTCTTTTCCCTTCACCGGCTCGTCTTTCACGCCGAGGATCGAGTCACACCAAGGTGGCACGTGGCACAGCCCTGTGGGAAAGCCTCGTGGGAAAGCCTCGAGGGACAGCCTCGAGGGAAAGCCACAGATCCCTAGATCCACGTGACAGGAAGCGTGACACTACTGTTTAAGCACGGGAGGAAAGCGCACGTGCATGCCCCCACTCGAGACGAGGCCTGACTCCCCTGGGGAGACTCAGAAGCACCCCAAGATCCATGGCAACACTGGAGAGGAATCCTCAGGTGCCGTCCCCGACTCCACACAAGGTCTTAGGCCCCGGCATGGACGGGAGAGGAATGCCGACAGGGCCCCTAGCAACTCGCATGGGGACTGCCCTTTCCTGAGGCCAACAGAGCGGATCCCTGAGGTCCCCGTCGTAAATCGAGAAGACCTGCCACAACTCGAGAAAATCCAGGAGGTTCTCCCCTCTAGGCGAGATGAGGCCCATTTCCGCTGAGGCGTCTCGAGGCTGATTACACCTCACCTCTGGAACTTCGAAAGGGTCCTTCACACCCTTGGTGCAAATCAAGAAGTTCCCCGACATACCCGTCTCCACTTGAGAGGAAACGCGAGGGTCCCTCCCACATCCAGAGGAGCCCCGTTTCCGCCTCGTAGCTCGAGATGAGGGATCCTTTCCCTGCTTCGTCGGGAAAGAGTTCCCGGCCTTCCCGTCGCATCTCAAGAGGAGGCCCTCTCAACAGGAACGGCGAGAGGAACTCCAGGGTCGTGCCACCATTCAGAGTCCCCCAGATGTCTCAGTCCATTCCAGAGGAACCTCTTTTCCCTTCACCGGCTAGTCTTTCAAGCCGAGGATCGACTCACACCAAGGTGGCACGTGGCACAGCCCTGTGGGAAAGCCTCGTGGGAAAGCCTCGAGGGACAGCCTCAAGGGAAAGCCACAGATCCCTAGATCCACGTGACAGGAAGAGTGACACTACTGCTGCAGCTCGGGAGGAAAGCGCACGTGCATGCCCCCACTCGAAACGAGGCCTGACTCCACTGGGGAGACTCAGAAGCACCCCAAGGTCCATGGCAACACTGGAGAGGAATCCTCAGGTTCCGGCCCCTACTCCACACAAGGTCTTAGGCCCTGGCATGGACGGGAGAGGAATCCCGAAATGGCCCCTAGCAACTCGCATGGGGACTGCCCTTTCCTGTAGCCACCAGAGCGGGTCCCTGAGGTCCCTGTTGTAACTCGAGAAGACCTGCCGCAACTCGAGAAAATCCAGGAGGTTCTCCCCTCCAGGCGAGATGAGGCCCATTTCCGCTGAGGCGTCTCGAGGCTGATCACACCTCACCTCTGGAACTTCGAAAGGGTCCTTCACACCCTTGGTGCAAATCAAGAAGTTCCCCGACAAAGCCGTATCCACTCGAGAGGAAACACGAGGGTCCCGCCCACATCCAGAGGAGCCCCGTTTCCGCCTCGTAGCTCGAGATGAGGGATCCTTTCCCTGCTTCGTCGGGAAAGAGTTCCCGGCGTTCCCGTCGCATCTCAAGAGGAGGCCCTCTCAAGAGGATAGACGAGAGGAACTCCAGGGTCGTGCCACCGTTCCAAGAGTCCCCCAGATGTCTCAGTCCATTCCAGAGGAACCTCTTTTCCCTTCACCGGCTCGTCTTTCACGCCGAGGATCGAGTCACACCAAGGTGGCACGTGGCACAGCCTCGAGGGACAGCCTCGAGGGAAAGCCACAGATCCCTTGATCCACGTGACAGGAAGCGTGACACTATTGCTGCAGCTCGGGAGGAAAGCGCACGTGCATGACCCCACTCGAGACGAGGCCTGATTCCCCTGGGGAGACTCAGAAGCACCCCAAGATCCATGGCAACACTGGAGAGGAATCCTCAGGTTCCGGCCCCGACTCCACACAAGGACTTAGGCCCCGGCATGGACGGGAGAGGAATCCCAAGTTGGCCCATAGCAACTCGCATGGGGACTGGCCTCTCCTGAGGCAACCAGAGCGGGTCCCTGAGGTCCCCGTCGTAACTCGAGAAGACCTGCCGCAACTCGGGAAAATCCAGGAGGTTCTCCCCTCCAGGCGAGATGAGGCCCATTTCCGCTGAGGCATCTCCAGGCTGATGACACCTCACCTCTGGAACTTCGAAAGGGTCCTTCACACCCTTGGTGCAAATCAAGAAGTTCCCCGACATACCCGTCTCCACTCGAGAGGAAACACGAGGGTCCCGCCCACAACCAGAGGAGCCCCGTTTCCGCCTCGTAGCTCGAGTTGAGGGATCCTTTCCCTGCTTCGTCGGGAAAGAGTTCCCGGCGTTCCCGTCGCATCTCAAGAGGAGGCCCTCTCAACAGGAACGGCGAGAGGAACTCCAGGGTCGTGCCACCATTCCACGAGTCCCCCAGATATCTCAGTCCATTCCAGAGGAAACTCTTTACCCTTCACAGGCTCGTCCTTCACGCCGAGGATCGACTCACACCAAGGTGGCACGTGGCACAGCCCTGTGGGAAAGCCTCGAGGGAAAGCCTCGAGCGAAAGCCTCGAGGGAAAGACACAGATCCCTTGATCCACGTGACAGGAAGCGTGACACTACTGCTGCAGCTCGGGAGGAAAGCGCACGTGCATGCCCCCACTCGAGACGAGGCCTGACTCCCCTGGGGAGACTCAGAAGCACCCCAAGATCCATGGCAACACTGGAGAGGAATCCTCAGGTTCCGGCCCCGACTCCAAACAAGGTCTTAGGCCCCGTCATGGACGGGAGAGGAATCCTGAGATGACCCCTAGCAACTCGCATGGGGACTGCCCTTTCCTGAGGCCACCAGAGCGGGTCCCTGAGGTCCCCGTCGTAACTCGAGAAGACCTGCCGCAACTCCAGAAAATCCAGGAGGTTCTCCCCTCCAGGCGAGATGAGGCCCCTTTCCGCTGAGGCGTCTCGAGGCTGATCACACCTCACCTCTGGAACTTCGAAAGGGTCCTTCACACCCTTGGTGCAAATCAAGAAGTTCCCCGACATACCCGTCTCCACTCGAGAGGAAACACGAGGGTCCCGCCCACATCCAGAGGAGCCCCGTTTCCGCCTCGTAGCTCGAGATGAGGGATCCTTTCCCTGCTTCGTCGGGAAAGAGTTCCCGGCGTTCCCGTCGCATCTCAAGAGGAGGCCCTCTCAAGAGGATAGACGAGAGGAACTCCAGGGTCGTGCCACCATTCCAAGAGTCCCCCAGATGTCTCAGTCCATTCCAGAGGAACCTCTTTTCCCTTCACCGGCTCGTCTTTCACGCCGAGGATCGAGTCACACCAAGGTGGCACGTGGCACAGCCCTGTGGGAAAGCCTCGTGGGAAAGCCTCGAGGGACAGCCTCGAGGGAAAGCCACAGATCCCTAGATCCACGTGACAGGAAGCGTGACACTACTGTTTCAGCTCGGGAGGAAAGCGCACGTGCATGCCCCCACTCGAGACGAGGCCTGACTCCCCTGGGGAGACTCAGAAGCACCCCAAGATCCATGGCAACACTGGAGAGGAATCCTCAGGTGCCGGCCCCGACTCCACACAAGGTCTTAGGCCCCGGCATGGACGGGAGAGGAATCCCGACAGGGCCCCTAGCAACTCGCATGGGGACTGGCCTCTCCTGAGGCCACCAGAGCGGGTCCCTGAGGTCCCCGTCGTAACTCGAGAAGACCTGCCGCAACTCGAGAAAATCCAGGAGGTTCTCCCCTCCAGGCGAGATGAGGCCCATTTCCGCTGAGGCGTCTCGAGGCTGATCACACCTCACCTCTGGAACTTCGAAAGGGTCCTTCACACCCTTGGTGCAAATCAAGAAGTTCCCCGACATACCCGTCTCCACTCGAGAGGAAACACGAGGGTCCCGCCCATATCCAGAGGAGCCCCGTTTCTGCCTCGTAGCTCGAGATGAGGGATCCTTTCCCTGCCTCGTCGGGAAAGAGTTCTCGGCGTTCCCGTCGCATCTCAAGAGGAGGCCCTCTCAACAGGAACAGCGAGAGGAACTCCAGGGTCGTGCCACCATTCCAAGAGTCCCCCAGATGTCTCAGTCCATTCCAGAGGAACCCCTTTTCACTTCACCGGGTCGTCTTTCACGCCGAGGATCGACTCACACCAAGGTGGCACGTGGCACAGCCCTGTGGGAAAGCCTCGTGGGAATGCCTCAAGGGACAGCCACGAGGGAAAGCCACAGATCCCTTGATCCACGTGATAGGAAGCGTGACACTACTCCTGCAGCTCGGGAGGAAATCGCACCTGCATGCCCCCACTCGAGACTAAGCCTGACTCCCCTGAGGAGACTCAGAAGCACCCCAAGATCCATGGCAACACTGGAGAGGAATCCTCAGGTTCCGGACCCCACTCCACACAAGGTCTTAGGCCCCGGCATGGACGGGAGAGGAATCACGAGATGGCGCCTAGCAACTCGCATGGGGACTGGCCTCTCCTGAGGCCACTAGAGCGGGTCCCTGAGGTCCCCGTCGTAACTCGAGAAGACCTGCCGCAACTAGAGACAATCCAGGAGGTTCTCCCCTCCAGGCGAGATGAGGCCCATTTCCGCTGAGGCGTCTCGAGGCTGATCACACCTCACCTCTGGAACTTCGAAAGGGTCCTTCACACCCTTGGTGCAAATCAAGAAGTTCCCCAACATACCCGTCTCCAATCGAGAGGAAACACGAGGGTCCCGCCCACATGCAGAGGAGCCCCGTTTCCGCCTCGTAGCTCAAGATGACGGATCCTTTCCCTGCTTCATCGGGAAAGAGTTCCCGGCGTTCCCGTCGCATCTCAAGAGGAGGCCCTCTCAACAGGAACGGCGAGAGGAACTCCACGGTCGTGCCACCATTCCAAGAGTCGCCCAGATGTCTCATTCCATTCCAGAGGAACCTCTTTTCCCTTCACCGGCTCGTCTTTCACGCCGAGGATCGACTCACACCAAGGTGGCACGTGGCACAGCCCTGTGGGAAAGCCTCGTGGGAAAGCCTCGAGGGACAGCCTCGAGGGAAACCACAGATCCCTTAATCCATGTGACAGGAAGTGTGACACGACTGCTGCAGCACGGGAGGAAAGCGCACGTGCATGCCCCCACTCGAGACGAGGCCTGACTCCCATGGGGAGACTCAGAAGCACCCCAAGATCCATGGCATCACTGGAGAGGAATCCTCAGGTTCCGGCCCCGATTCCACACAAGGACTGAGGCCCCGGCATGGACGGGAGAGGAATCCCGAGAGGTCCCCTAGCAACTCGCATGGGGACTGGCCTTTCCTGAGGCCACCAGAGCGGGTCCCTGAGGTCCCCGTCGTAACTCGAGAAGACCTGCCGCAATTCGAGAAAATCCAGGAGGTTCTCCCCTCCAGGCGAGATGAGGCCCATTTCCGCTGAGGCGTCTCGAGGCTGATCACACCTCACTTCTGGAACTTCGAAAAGCTCCTTCACACCCTTGGTGCAAATCAAGAAGTTCCCCGACATACCCGTCTCCACTCGAGAGGAAACTCGAGGGTCCCGACCACAACCAGAGTAGCCCCGTTTCCGCCTCGTAGCTCGAGATGAGGGATCCTTTCCCTGCTTCATCGGAAAAGAGTTCCGGGCGTTCCGTCGCATCTCAAGAGGAGGCCCTCTCAACAGGAACGGCGAGAGGAACTCCAGGGTCGTGCCACCATTCAGAGTCCCCCAGATGTCTCAGTCCATTCCAGAGGAACCTCTTTTCCCTTCACCGGCTAGTCTTTCACGCCGAGGATCGACTCACACCAAGGTGGCACGTGGCACAGCCCTGTGGGAAAGCCTCGTGGGAAAGCCTCGAGGGACAGCCTCAAGGGAAAGCCACAGATCCCTAGATCCACGTGACAGGAAGAGTGACACTACTGCTTCAGCTCGGGAGGAAAGCGCACGTGCATGCCCCCACTCGAAACGAGGCCTGACTCCACTGGGGAGACTCAGAAGCACCCCAAGGTCCATGGCAACACTGGAGAGGAATCCTCAGGTTCCGGCCCCTACTCCACACAAGGTCTTAGGCCCTGGCATGGACGGGAGAGGAATCCCGAAATGGCCCCTAGCAACTCGCATGGGGACTGCCCTTTCCTGTAGCCACCAGAGTGGGTCCCTGAGGTCCCTGTTGTAACTCGAGAAGACCTGCCCCAACTCCAGAAAATCCAGGAGGTTCTCCCCTCCAGGCGAGATGAGGCCCATTTCCGCTGAGGCGTCTCGAGGCTGATTACACCTCACCTCTGGAACTTCGAAAGGGTCCTTCACACCCTTGGTGCAAATCAAGAAGTTCCCCGACAAAGCCGTCTCCACTCGAGAGGAAACACGAGGGTCCCGCCCACATCCAGAGGAGCCCCGTTTCCGCCTCGTAGCTCGAGATGAGGGATCCTTTCCCTGCTTCGTCGGGAAAGAGTTCCCGGCGTTCCCGTCGCATCTCAAGAGGAGGCCCTCTCAAGAGGATAGACGAGAGGAACTCCAGGGTCGTGCCACCATTCCAAGAGTCCCCCAGATGTCTCAGTCCATTCCAGAGGAACCTCTTTTCCCTTCACCGGCTCGTCTTTCACGCCGAGGATCGAGTCACACCAAGGTGGCACGTGGCACAGCCCTGTGGGAAAGCCTCGTGGGAAAGCCTCGAGGGACAGCCTCGAGGGAAAGCCACAGATCCCTTGATCCACGTGACAGGAAGCGTGACACTATTGCTGCAGCTCGGGAGGAAAGCGCACGTGCATGACCCCACTCGAGACGAGGCCTGATTCCCCTGGGGAGACTCAGAAGCACCCCAAGATCCATGGCAACACTGGAGAGGAATCCTCAGGTTCCGGCCCCGACTCCACACAAGGTCTTAGGCCCCGGCATGGACGGGAGAGGAATCCTGAGATGACACCTAGCAACTCGCATGGGGACTGCCCTTTCCTGAGGCCACCAGAGCGGGTCCCTGAGGTCCCCGTCGTAACTCGAGAAGACCTGCCGCAACTCGAGAAAATCCAGGAGGTTCTCCCCTCCAGGCGAGATGAGGCCCCTTTCCGCTGAGGCGTCTCGAGGCTGATCACACCTCACCTCTGGAACTTCGAAAGGGTCCTTCACACCCTTGGTGCAAATCAAGAAGTTCCCCGACATACCCGTCTCCACTCGAGAGGAAACACGAGGGTCCCGCCCACATCCAGAGGAGCCCCGTTTCCGCCTCGTAGCTCGAGATGAGGGATCCTTTCCCTGCTTCGTCGGGAAAGAGTTCCCGGCGTTCCCGTCGCATCTCAAGAGGAGGCCCTCTCAAGAGGATAGACGAGAGGAACTCCAGGGTCGTGCCACCATTCCAAGAGTCCCCCAGATGTCTCAGTCCATTCCAGAGGAACCTCTTTTCCCTTCACCGGCTCGTCTTTCACGCCGAGGATCGAGTCACACCAAGGTGGCACGTGGCACAGCCCTGTGGGAAAGCCTCGTGGGAAAGCCTCGAGGGACAGCCTCGAGGGAAAGCCACAGATCCCTAGATCCACGTGACAGGAAGCGTGACACTACTGTTTCAGCTCGGGAGGAAAGCGCACGTGCATGCCCCCACTCGAGACGAGGCCTGACTCCCCTGGGGAGACTCAGAAGCACCCCAAGATCCATGGCAACACTGGAGAGGAATCCTCAGGTGCCGGCCCCGACTCCACACAAGGTCTTAGGCCCCGGCATGGACGGGAGAGGAATCCCGACAGGGCCCCTAGCAACTCGCATGGGGACTGGCCTCTCCTGAGGCCAACAGAGCGGATCCCTGAGGTCCCCGTCGTAACTCGAGAAGACCTGCCACAACTCGAGAAAATCCAGGAGGTTCTCCCCTCTAGGCGAGATGAGGCCCATTTCCGCTGAGGCGTCTCGAGGCTGATCACACCTCACCTCTGGAACTTCGAAAGGGTCCTTCACACCCTTGGTGCAAATCAAGAAGTTCCCCGACATACCCGTCTCCACTTGAGAGGAAACGCGAGGGTCCCTCCCACATCCAGAGGAGCCCCGTTTCCGCCTCGTAGCTCGAGATGAGGGATCCTTTCCCTGCTTCGTCGGGAAAGAGTTCCCGGCCTTCCCGTCGCATCTCAAGAGGAGGCCCTCTCAACAGGAACGGCGAGAGGAACTCCAGGGTCGTGCCACCATTCAGAGTCCCCCAGATGTCTCAGTCCATTCCAGAGGAACCTCTTTTCCCTTCACCGGCTAGTCTTTCAAGCCGAGGATCGACTCACACCAAGGTGGCACGTGGCACAGCCCTGTGGGAAAGCCTCGTGGGAAAGCCTCGAGGGACAGCCTCAAGGGAAAGCCACAGATCCCTAGATCCACGTGACAGGAAGAGTGACACTACTGCTGCAGCTCGGGAGGAAAGCGCACGTGCATGCCCCCACTCGAAACGAGGCCTGACTCCACTGGGGAGACTCAGAAGCACCCCAAGGTCCATGGCAACACTGGAGAGGAATCCTCAGGTTCCGGCCCCTACTCCACACAAGGTCTTAGGCCCTGGCATGGACGGGAGAGGAATCCCGAAATGGCCCCTAGCAACTCGCATGGGGACTGCCCTTTCCTGTAGCCACCAGAGCGGGTCCCTGAGGTCCCTGTTGTAACTCGAGAAGACCTGCCGCAACTCCAGAAAATCCAGGAGGTTCTCCCCTCCAGGCGAGATGAGGCCCATTTCCGCTGAGGCGTCTCGAGGCTGATCACACCTCACCTCTGGAACTTCGAAAGGGTCCTTCACACCCTTGGTGCAAATCAAGAAGTTCCCCGACAAAGCCGTATCCACTCGAGAGGAAACACGAGGGTCCCGCCCACATCCAGAGGAGCCCCGTTTCCGCCTCGTAGCTCGAGATGAGGGATCCTTTCCCTGCTTCGTCGGGAAAGAGTTCCCGGCGTTCCCGTCTCATCTCAAGAGGAGGCCCTCTCAACAGGAACGGCGAGAGGAACTCCAGGGTCGTGCCACCATTCCAAGAGTCCCCCAGATGTCTCAGTCCATTCCAGAGGAACCTCTTTTCCCTTCACCGGCTCGTCCTTCACGCCGAGGATCGACTCACACCAAGTGGCACGTGGCACAGCCCTGTGGGAAAGCCTCGTGGGAAAGCCTCGAGCGAAAGCCTCGAGGGAAAGCCACAGATCCCATGATCCACGTGACAGGAAGCGTGACACTACTGCTGCAGCTCGGGAGGAAAGTGCACGTGCATGCCCCCACTCGAGACGAGGCCTGACTCCCCTGGGGAGACTCAGAAGCACCCCAAGATCCATGGCAACGCTGGAAAGGAATCCTCAGTTTCCGGCCCCGACTTCATACAAGGTCTTAGGCCCCGGCATGGACGGGAGAGGAATCCCGAAATGGCCCCTAGCAACTCGCATGGGGACTGGCCTCTCCTGAGGCCAACAGAGCGGGTCCCTGAGGTCCCCGTCGTAAGTCGAGAAGACCTGCCGCAACTCGAGAAAATCCAGGAGGTTCTCCCCTCCAATCGACATGAGGCCCATTTCCGCTGAGGCGTCTCGAGGATGATCACACCTCACCTCTGGAACTTCGAAAGGGTCCTTCACACCCTTGGTGCAAATCAAGAAGTTCCCCGACATACCCGTCTCCACTCGCGAGGAAACACGAGAGTCCCGCCCACATCCAGAGGAGCCCCGTTTCCGCCTCGTAGCTCGAGATGAGGGATCCTTTCCCTGCTTCGTCGGGAAAGAGTTCCCGTCGTTCCCGTCGCATCTCAAGAGGAGGCCCTCTCATCAGGAACGGCGAGAGGAACTCCAGGGTCGTGCCACCATTCCACGAGTCCCCCAGATATCTCAGTCCATTCCAGAGGAAACTCTTTACCCTTCACAGGCTCGTCCTTCACCCCGAGGATCGACTCACACCAAGGTGGCACGTGGCACACCCTGTGGGAAAGCCTCGAGGGAAAGCCACAGATCCCTTGATCCACGTGACAGGAAGCGTGACACTACTGCTGCAGCTCGGGAGGAAAGCGCACGTGCATGCCCCCACTCGAGACGAGGCCTGACTCCCCTGGGGAGACTCAGAAGCACCCCAAGATCCATGGCAACACTGGAGAGGAATCCTCAGGTTCCGGCCCCGACTCCACACAAGGTCTTAGGCCCCGGCATGGACGGGAGAGGAATCCCGAGATGACCCCTATCAACTCGCATGGGGACTGCCCTTTCCTGAGGCCACCAGAGCGGGTCCCTGAGGTCCCCGTCGTAACTCGAGAAGACCTGCCGCAACTCCGGAAAATACAGGAGGTTCTCCCCTCCAGGCGAGATGAGGCCCATTTCCGCTGAAGCGTCTCGAGGCTGATCACACCTCACCTCTGGAACTTCGAAAGGGTCCTTCACACCCTTGGTGCAAATCAAGAAGTTCCCCGACATACCCGTCTCCACTCGAGAGGAAACACGTGGGTCCCGCCCACATCCAGAGGAGCCCCGTTTCCGCCTCGTAGCTCGAGATGAGGGATCCTTTCCCTGCTACTTCGGGAAAGAGTTCCCGGCGTTCCCGTCGCATCTCAAGAGGAGGCTCTCTCAGGAGGATCGACGAGAGGAACTCCAGGGTCGTGCCACCATTCCAAGAGTCCCCCAGATGTCTCAGTCCATTCCAGAGGAACCTCTTTTCCCTTCACCGGCTCGTCTTTCACGCCGAGGATCGACTCACACCACGGTGGCACGTGGAACAGCCCTGTGGGAAAGCCTCGTGGGAAATCCTCGAGGGACAGCCTCGAGGGAAAGCCACGGATCCCTTTATCCATGTGACAGGAAGCGTGACACTACTGCTGTAGCTCGGGAGGAAAGCGCACGTGCATGCCCCCACTCGAGACGAGGCCTGACTCCCCTGCGGAGACTCAGAAGCACCCCAAGATCCATGGCAACACTGGAGAGGAATCCTCAGGTTCCGGCCCCGACTCCACACAAGGTCTTAGGCCCCAGCATGGACGGGAGAGGAATCCCGAGATGGCCCCTAGCAACTCGCATAGGGACTGGCCTCTCCTGAGGCCACCAGACCGGGTCCCTGAGGTCCCCGTCGTAACTCGAGAAGACCTGCCGCAACTCGAGAAAATCCAGGAGGTTCTCCCCTCCAGGCGAGATGAGGCCCATTTCTGCTGAGGCGTCTCGAGGCTGATCACACCTCACCTCTGGAACTTCGAAAGGGTCCTTCACACCCTTGGTGCAAATCAAGAAGATCCCCGACATACCCGTCTCCACTCGAGAGGAAACACGAGGGTCCCGCCCACATCCAGAGAAGCCCCGTTTCCACCTCGTAGCTCGAGATGAGGGATCCTTTCCCTGCTTCGTCGGGAAAGAGTTCCCGTCGTTCCCGTCGCATCTCAAGAGGAGGCCCTCTCATCAGGAACGGCGAGAGGAACTCCAGGGTCGTGCCACCATTCCACGAGTCCCCCAGATATCTCAGTCCATTCCAGAGGAAACTCTTTACCCTTCACAGGCTCGTCCTTCACCCCGAGGATCGACTCACACCAAGGTGGCACGTGGCACACCCTGTGGGAAAGCCTCGAGGGAAAGCCACAGATCCCTTGATCCACGTGACAGGAAGCGTGACACTACTGCTGCAGCTCGGGAGGAAAGCGCACGTGCATGCCCCCACTCGAGACGAGGCCTGACTCCCCTGGGGAGACTCAGAAGCACCCCAAGATCCATGGCAACACTGGAGAGGAATCCTCAGGTTCCGGCCCCGACTCCACACAAGGTCTTAGGCCCCGGCATGGACGGGAGAGGAATCCCGAGATGACCCCTATCAACTCGCATGGGGACTGCCCTTTCCTGAGGCCACCAGAGCGGGTCCCTGAGGTCCCCGTCGTAACTCGAGAAGACCTGCCGCAACTCCGGAAAATACAGGAGGTTCTCCCCTCCAGGCGAGATGAGGCCCATTTCCGCTGAAGCGTCTCGAGGCTGATCACACCTCACCTCTGGAACTTCGAAAGGGTCCTTCACACCCTTGGTGCAAATCAAGAAGTTCCCCGACATACCCGTCTCCACTCGAGAGGAAACACGTGGGTCCCGCCCACATCCAGAGGAGCCCCGTTTCCGCCTCGTAGCTCGAGATGAGGGATCCTTTCCCTGCTACTTCGGGAAAGAGTTCCCGGCGTTCCCGTCGCATCTCAAGAGGAGGCTCTCTCAGGAGGATCGACGAGAGGAACTCCAGGGTCGTGCCACCATTCCAAGAGTCCCCCAGATGTCTCAGTCCATTCCAGAGGAACCTCTTTTCCCTTCACCGGCTCGTCTTTCACGCCGAGGATCGACTCACACCACGGTGGCACGTGGAACAGCCCTGTGGGAAAGCCTCGTGGGAAATCCTCGAGGGACAGCCTCGAGGGAAAGCCACGGATCCCTTTATCCATGTGACAGGAAGCGTGACACTACTGCTGTAGCTCGGGAGGAAAGCGCACGTGCATGCCCCCACTCGAGACGAGGCCTGACTCCCCTGCGGAGACTCAGAAGCACCCCAAGATCCATGGCAACACTGGAGAGGAATCCTCAGGTTCCGGCCCCGACTCCACACAAGGTCTTAGGCCCCAGCATGGACGGGAGAGGAATCCCGAGATGGCCCCTAGCAACTCGCATAGGGACTGGCCTCTCCTGAGGCCACCAGACCGGGTCCCTGAGGTCCCCGTCGTAACTCGAGAAGACCTGCCGCAACTCGAGAAAATCCAGGAGGTTCTCCCCTCCAGGCGAGATGAGGCCCATTTCTGCTGAGGCGTCTCGAGGCTGATCACACCTCACCTCTGGAACTTCGAAAGGGTCCTTCACACCCTTGGTGCAAATCAAGAAGATCCCCGACATACCCGTCTCCACTCGAGAGGAAACACGAGGGTCCCGCCCACATCCAGAGAAGCCCCGTTTCCACCTCGTAGCTCGAGATGAGGGATCCTTTCCCTGCTTCGTCGGGAAAGAGTTCCCGGCGTTCCCGTCGCATCTCAAGAGGAGGCCCTCTCAACAGGAACGGTGAGAGGAACTCCAGGGTCGTGCCACCATTCCACGAGTCCCCCAGATATCTCAGTCCATTCCAGAGGAAACTCTTTACCCTTCACAGGCTCGTCCTCCACGCCGAGGATCGACTCACACCAAGGTGGCACGTGGCACAGCCCTGTGGGAAAGCCTCCTGTGAAAGCCTCGAGCGAAAGCCTCGAGGGAAAGACACAGATCCCTTTATCCACGTGATAGGAAGCGTGACACTACTGCTGCAGCTCGGGAGGAAAGCGCACGTGCATGCCCCCACTCGAGACGAGGCCTGACTCCCCTGGGGAGACTCAGAAGCACCCCAAGATCCATGGCAACAATAGAGAGGAATCGTCAGGTTCCGGCCCCGAATCCACAAAAGGTCTTAGGCCCTGGCATGGACGGGAGAGGAATCCCGAGATGGCCCCAAGCAACTCGCATGGGGACTGGCCTCTCCTGAGGCCACCAGAGCGGGTCCCTGTGGTCCCCGTCGTAACTCGAGAAGACCTGCTGCAACTCCAGAAAATCCAGGAGGTTCTCCCCTCCAGGCGAGATGAGGCCCATTTCCGCTGAGGCGTCTTGAGGCTGATCACACCTCACCTCTGGAACTTGGAAAGGGTCCTTCACACCCTTGGTGCAAATCAAGAAGTTCCCCGACATACCCGTCTCCACTCGAGAGGAAACACGAGGGTCCCGCCCACATCCAGAGGAGCCCCGTTTCCGCTTCGTAGCTCGAGATGAGGGATCCTTTCACTGCTTCGTCGGGAAAGAGTTCCCGGCGTTCCCGTCGCATCTCAAGAGGAGGCTCTCTCAAGAGTATCGACGAGAGGAACTCCAGGGTCGTGCCACCATTCCAAGAGTCCCCCAGATGTCTCAGTCCATTCCAGAGGAACCTCTTTTCCCTTCACCGGCTCGTCTTTCACGCCGAGGATCGACTCACACCAAGGTGGCACGTGGCACAGCCCTGTGGGAAAGCCTCGTGGGAAAGCCTCGAGGGAAAGCCACAAATTACTTGATCCATGTGACAGGAAGCGTGACACTACTGCTGCAGCTCGGGAGGAAAGCGCACGTGCATGCCCCCACTCGAGACGAGGCCTGACTCCCCTGTGGAGACTCAGAAGCACCCCAAGATCCATGGCAACACTGGAGAGGAATCCTCAGGTTCCGGCCCCGACTCGAAACAAGGACTGAGGCCCTGGCATGGACGGGAGAGGAATCCCGAGAGGTCCCCTAGCAACTCGCAAGGGACTGGCCTTTCCTGAGGCCACCAGAGCGGGTCCCTGTGGTCCCCGTCATAACTCGAGAAGACCTGCCGCAACTCGAGAAAATCCAGGAGGTTCTCCCCTCCAGGCGAGATGAGGCCCATTTCCGCTGAGGCGTCTCGAGGCTGATCACACCTCACTTCTGGAACTTCGAAAGGGTCCTTCACAGCCTTGGTGCAAATCAAGAAGTTCCCCGACATACCCCTCTCCACTCGAGAGGAAACACGAGGGTCCCGCCCACATTCGGAGGAGCCCCGTTTCCGCCTCGTAGCTCGAGATGAGGGATCCTTTCCCTGCTTCGTCGGGAAAGAGATCCCGGCGTTCCCGTCGCGTCTCAAGAGGAGGCCCTCTCAAGAGGATCGACGAGAGGAACTCCAGGGTCGTGCCACCATTCCAAGAGTCCACCAGATGTCTCAGTCCATTCCAGAGGAACCTCTTTTCCCTTTACCGGCTCGTCTTTCACGCCGAGGATCGACTCACACCAAGGTGGCACGTGGCACAGCCCTGTGGGAAAGCCTCGTGGGAAAGCCTCGAGGGACAGCCTCGAGGGAAAGCCACAGATACCTTGATCCAGGTGACAGGAAGCGTGACACTACTGCTGCAGCTCGGGAGGAAAGCGCACGTGCATGCCCCCACTCGAGACGACGCCTGACTCCCCTGGGGAGACTCAGAAGCACCCCAAGATCCATGGCAACACTGGAGAGGAATCCTCAGGTTCCGGCCCCGACTCCACACAAAGTCTTAGGCCCCGGCATGGACGGGAGAGGAATCCTGAGATGGCCCCTAGCAACTCGCATGTTGACTGGCCTCTCCTGAGGCCACGAGAGCGGGTCCCTAAGGTCCCCGTCGTAACTCGAGAAGACCTGCCGCAACTCGAGAAAATCAAGGAGGTTCTCCCCTTCAGGCGAGATGAGGCCCATTTCTGCTGAGGCGTCTCGAGGCTGATCACACCTCACCTCTGGAACTTCGAAAGGGTCTTCACACCCTTGGTGCAAATCAAGAAATTCCCCGATATACCCGTCTCCACTCGAGAGGAAACACGAGGGTCCCGCCCACATCCAGAGGAGCCCCGTTTCCGCCTCGTAGCTCGAGATGAGGGATCCTTTCCCTGCTTCGTCGGGAAAGAGTTCCCGGCGTTCCCGTCGCATCTCAAGAGGAGGCCCTCTCAACAGGAACGGCGAGAGGAACTCCAGGGTCGTGCCACCATTCCAAGAGTCCCCCAGATGTCTCAGTCCATTCCAGAGGAACCACTTTAACCTTCACCGGCTCGTCTTTCACGCCGAGGATCGAATCACACCAAGGTGGCACGTGGCACAGCCCTGTGGGAAAGCCTCGTGGGAAAGCCTCGAGGGACAGCCTCGAGGGAAAGCCACAGATCCCTTGATCCACGTGACAGGAAGCGTGACACTGCTGCTGCAGCTCGGGAGGAAAGCGCACGTGCATGCCCCCACTCGAGACGAGGCCTGACTCCCCTGGGGAGACTCAGAAGCTCCCCAAGATCCATGGCAACACTGGAGAGGAATCCTCAGGTACCGGCCCCGACTTCACACAAGGACTGAGGCCCCGGCATGGACGGGAGAGGAATGCCGAGATTGCCCCTAGCAACTCGCATGGGGACTGGCCTCTCCTGAGGCCACCAGAGCGGGTCCCTGAGGTCCCCGTCGTAACTCGAGAAGACCTGCCGCAACTCGAGAAAATCCAGGAGGTTCTCCCCTCCAGGCGAGATGAGGCCCATGTCCGCTGAGGCGTCTCTAGACTGATCACACCTCACCTCTGGAACTTCGAAAGGGTCCTTCACACTCTTGGTGCAAATCAAGAAGTTCCCCGACATACCCGTCTCCACTCGAGAGGACACACGAGGGTCCCGCCCACATCCAGAGGAGCCCCGTTTCCGTCTCGTAGCTCGAGATGAGGGATCCTTTCCCTGCTTCGTCTAGAAAGAGTTCCCGACGTTCAGGTCGCATCTCAAGAGGTGGCCCTCTCAACAGGAATGGCCAGAGGAACTCCAGGGTCGTGCCACGATTCCAAGAGTCCCCCAGATGTCTCAGTCCATTCCACAGGAACCTCTTTTCCCTTCACCGGCTCGTCTTTCACGCCGAGGATCGACTCACACCAAGGTGGCACGTGGCACAGCCCTGTGGGAAAGCCTCGTGGGAAAGCCTCGAGCGAAAGCCTCGAGGGAAAGCCACAAATCCCTTGATCCACGTGACAGGAAGCGTGACACTACTGCTGTAGCACGGGAGGAAAGCGCACGTGCATTCCCCCGCTCGAGAAGAGGCCTGACTCCCCTGGGGAGACTCAGAAGCACCCCAAGATCCATGGCAACACTGGAGAGCAATCCTCAGGTTCCGGCCCCGACTCGACACAAGGACTGAGGCCCTGGCATGGACGGGAGAGGAATCCCGAGAGGTCCCCTAGCAACTCGCATGGGACTGGCCTTTCCTGAGGCCAACAGAGCGGGTCCCTGAGGTCCCCGTCATAACTCAAGAAGACCTGCCGCAACTCGAGAAAATCCAGGAGGTTCACCCCTCTAGGCGAGATGAGGCCCATTTCCGCTGAGGCGTCACGAGGCTGATCACACCTCACTTCTGGAACGTCGAAAGGGTCCTTCACACCCTTGGTGCAAATCAAGAAGTTCCCCGACCTACCCCTCTCCACTCAAGAGGAAACACGAGGGTCCCGCCCACACTCGGAGGAGCCCCGTTTCCGCCTCGTAGCACGAGATGTGGGATCCTTTCCCTGCTTCGTCGGGAAAGAGTTCCCGGCCTTCCCGTCGCATCTCAAGAGGAGGCCCTCTCAACAGGAACGGCGAGAGGAACTCCAGAGTCGTGCCACCATTCCAAGAGTCCCCCAGATGTCTCAGTCCATTCCAGAGGAAACTCTTTTCCCTTCACCGGCTCGTCCTTCACGCCGAGGATCGACTCACAACAAGGTGGCACGTGGCACAGCCCTGTGGGAAAGCCTCGTGGGAAAGCCTCGAGCGAAAGCCTGGAGGGAAACCACAGGTCCCTTGATCCACGTGACAGGAAGCGTGACACTACTGCTGCAGCTCGGGAGGAAAGCGCACGTGCATGCCCCCACTCGAGACGAGGCCTGACTCCCCTGGGGAGACTCAGAAGCACCCCAAGATCCATGGCAACACTGGAGAGGAATCCTCAGGTTCCGGCCCCGACTCCACACAAGGTCTTAGGCCCCGGCATGGACGGGAGAGGAATCCCGAGTTGGCCCCTAGCAACTCGCATGGGGACTGGCCTTTCCGGAGGCCACCAGAGCGGGTCCCTGAGGTCCCCGTCGTAACTCGAGAAGACCTGCCGCAACTCGAGAAAATCCAGGAGGTTCTCCCCTCCAGGCGAGATGAGGCCCATTGCCGCTGAGGGGTCTCCAGGCAGATTACACCTCACTTCTTGAACTTCGAAAGGGTCCTTCACAGCCTTGGTGCAAATCAAGAAGTTCCCCGACATACCCGTCTCCACTCGAGCGGAATCACGAGGGACCCGCCCACATCCAGAGGAGCCCCGTTTTCGCCTTGTAGCTCGAGATGAGGGATCCTTTCCCTGCTTTGTCGGGAAAGAGTTCCCGGCCTTCCCGTCGCATCTCAAGAGGAGTCCCTCTCAACAGGAACGGCGAGAGGAACTCCAGGGTCGTGGCACCATTCCAAGAGTCCCCCAGATGTCTCAGTCCATTACAGAGGAAACTCTTTTCCCTTCACCGGCTCGTGTTTCACGCCGAGGATCGACTCACACCAAGGTGGCACGTGGCACAGCCCTGTGGGAAAGCCTCGTGGGAAAGCCTCGAGGGACAGCCTCGAGGGAAAGCCACAGATCCCATGATCCATGTGACAGGAGGCGTGACACTACTGCTGCAGCACGGGAGGAAAGCGCACGTGCATGCCCACACTCGAGACGAGGCCTGACTCCCCTGGGGAGACTCAGAAGCACCCCAAGATCCATGGCAACACTGGAGAGGAATCCTCAGGTTCCGGCCCCGACTCCACACAAGGACTTAGGCCCCGGCATGGACGGGAGAGGAATCCCGAGATGGCCCCTAGCAACTCGCTAGAGGACTGGCCTTTCCTGAGGCCACCAGAGCGGGTACCTAAGGTCCCCGTCGTAACTCAAGAAGACCTGCCGCAACTCGAGAAAATCCAGGAGGTTCTCCCCTGCAGGTGAGATGAGGCCCATTTCCGCTGAGGCATCTCCAGGCTGATTACACCTCACCTCTGGAACTTCGAAAGGGTCCTTCACACCCTTGGTGCAAATCAAGAAGTTCCCCGACATACCCGTCTCCACTCGAGAGGAAACACGAGGGTCCCGCCCACATTCAGAGGAGCCCCGTTTCCGCCTCGTAGCTCGAGATGAGGGATCCTTTCCCTGCCTCGTCGGGAAAGAGTTCCCGGCATTCCCGTCGCATCTCAAGAGGAGGCCCTCTCAACAGGAACGGCGAGAGGAACTCCAGGGTTGTGCCACCATTCCAAGAGTCCCCCAGATGTCTCAGTCCATTCCAAGGAACCTCTTTTCCCTTCACCGGCTCGTCTTTCACGCCGAGGATCGACTCACACCAAGGTGGCACGTGGCACAGCCCTGTGGGAAATCCTCGTGGGAAAGCCTCGAGGGACAGCCTGGAGGGAAAGCCACAGATCCCTTGATCCACGTGACAGGAAGCGTGACACTAGTGCTGCAGCTCGGGAGGAAAGCGCACGTGCATGCCCCGACTCGAGACGAGGCCTGACTCCCCTGGGGAGACTCAGAAGCTCCCCAAGATCCATGGCAACACTGGAGAGGAATCCTCAGGTTCCGGCCCCGACTCCACACAAGGTCTTAGGCCCCGGCATGGACGGGAGAGGAATCCCGAGTTGGCCCCTAGCAACTCGCATGGGACTGGACTTTCCTGAGGCCACCAGAGCGGGTCCCTGAGGTCCCCGTCGTAACTCGAGAAGACCTGCCGGAACTCGAGAAAATCCAGGAGGTTCTCCCCTCCAGGCGAGATGAGGCCCATTGCCGCTGAGGCGACTCCAGGCTGATTACACCTCACTTCTGGAACTTCGAAAGGGTCCTTCACAGCCTTGGTGCAAATCAAGAAGTTCCCCGACATACCCGTCTCCACTCGAGAGGAATCACGAGGGTCCCGCCCACATCCAGAGGAGCCCCGTTTTCGCCTCGTAGCTCGAGATGAGGGATCCTTTCCCTGCTTCGTAGGGAAAGAGTTCCCGGCCTTCCCGTCGCATCTCAAGAGGAGGCCCTCTCAACAGGAATGGCGAGAGGAACTCCACGGTCGTGGCACCATTCCAAGAGTCCCCCAGATGTCTCAGTCCATTCCAGAGGAACCTCTTTTCCCTTCACCGGATCGTGTTTCACGCCGAGGATCGACTCACACCAAGGTGGCACGTGGCACAGCCCTGTGGGAAAGCCTCGTGGGAAAGCCTCGAGCAAAAGCCTGGAGGGAAACCACAGATCCCTTGATCCACGTGACAGGAAGCGTGACACTACTGCTGCAGCTCGGGGGGAAAGCGCACGTGCATGCCCCCACTCGAGACGAGGCCTGACTCCCCTGGGGAGACTCAGAAGCACCCCAAGATCCATGGCAACACTGGAGAGGAATCCTCATGTTCCGGCCCCGACTCCACACAAGGTCTTAGGCCCCAGCATGGACGGGAGAGGAATCCCGAGATGGCCCCTAGCAACTCGCATGGGGACTGGCCTTTCCTGAGGCCACAAGAGCGGGTCCCTGAGGTCCCCGTCGTAACTCGAGAAGACCTGCCGCAACTCGAGAAAATCCAGGAGGTTCTCCCCTCCAGGCAAGATGAGGCCCATTTCCGCTGAGGCGTCTCGTGGCTGATCACACCTCACCTCTGGAACTTCGAAAGGGTCCTACACACCCTTGGTGCAAATCAAGAAGTTCCCCGACATACCCGTCTCCACTCGAGAGGAAACGCGAGGGTCCCGCCCACATCCAGAGGAGCCCCGTTTCCGCCTCGTAGCTCGAGATGAGGGATCCTTTCCCTGCTTCGTCGGGAAAGAGTTCCCAGCCTTCCCGTCGCATCTCAAGAGGAGGCCGTCTCAACAGGAACGGCGAGAGGAACTCCAGGGTCGTGCCACCATTCCAAGAGTCCCCCAGATGCCTTAGTCCACTCCACAGGAACCTCTTTTCCCTTGACCGGCTCGTCTTTCACGCCAAGGATCGACTCACACCAAGGTGGCACGTGGCACAGCCCTGTGGGAAAGCCTCGTGGGAAAGCATCGAGGGACAGCTTCTAGGGAATCCACAGATCCCATGATCCATGTGACAGGAAGCGTGACACTACTGCTGCAGCACGGGATTTAAGCGCACCTGCATGCCCACACTCGAGACGAGGCCTGACTCCCCTGGGGAGACTCAGAAGCACCCCAAGATCCATGGCAACACTGGAGAGGAATCCTCAGGTTCCGGCCCCGACTCCACACATGGTCTTAGGCCCCGGCATGGACGGGAGAGGAATCCCGAGATGGCCCCTAGCAACTCGCTAGAGGACTGGCCTTTCCTGAGGCCACCAGAGCGGGTCCCTGAGGTCCCCGTCGGAACTCAAGAAGACCTGCCGCAACTCGAGAAAATCCAGGAGGATCTCCCCTGCAGGCAAGATGAGGCCCACTTCCGCTGAGGCGTCTCCTGGCTGATTACACCTCACCTCTGGAACTTCGAAAGGGTCCTTCACACCCTTGGTGCAAATCAAGAAGTTCCCCGACATACCCGTCTCCACTCGAGAGGAAACACGAGGGTCCTGCCCACATCCAGAAGAACCCCGTTTCCGCCTGGTAGCTCGAGATGAGGGATCCTTTCCCTGAAGAGGAGGCCCTCTCAACAGGAACGGCGAGAGGAACTCCAGGGTCGTGCCACCATTCCAAGAGTCCCCCAGATGCCTTAGTCCACTCCACAGGAACCTCTTTTCCCTTGACCGGCTCGTCTTTCACGCCGAGGATCGACTCACACCAAGGTGGCACGTGGCACAGCCCTGTGGGAAAGCCTCGTGGGAAAGCATCGAGGGACAGCTTCTAGGGAATCCACAGATCCCATGATCCATGTGACAGGAAGCGTGACACTACTGCTGCAGCACGGGATTTAAGCGCACCTGCATGCCCACACTCGAGACGAGGCCTGACTCCCCTGGGGAGACTCAGAAGCACCCCAAGATCCATGGCAACACTGGAGAGAAATCCTCAGGTTCCGGCCCCGACTCCACACAAGGACTGAAGCCCCGGCATGGACGGGAGAGGAATCCCGAGATGGCCCCTAGCAACTCGCTAGAGGACTGGCCTTTCCTGAGGCCACCAGAGCGGGTCCCTGAGGTCCCCGTCGGAACTCAAGAAGACCTGCCGCAACTCGAGAAAATCCAGGAGGATCTCCCCTGCAGGCAAGATGAGGCCCACTTCCGCTGAGGCGTCTCCTGGCTGATTACACCTCACCTCTGGAACTTCGAAAGGGTCCTTCACACCCTTGGTGCAAATCAAGAAGTTCCCCGACATACCTGTCTCCACTCGAGAGGAAACACGAGGGTCCCGCCCACATCCAGAAGAGCCCCGTTTCCGCCTCGTAGCTCGAGATGAGGGATCCTTTCCCTGCTTCTTCGGGAAAGAGTTCCCGTCGTTCCCGTCGCATCTCAAGACGAGGCCCTCTCAAGAGGATCGACGAGAGGAACTCCAGGGTTGTGGCACCATTCCAAGAGTCCCCCAGATGTCTCAGTCCATTCCAGAGGAACCTCTTATCCCTTCACCGGCTCGTCTTTCACGCCGAGGATCGACTCACACCAAGGTGGCACGTGGCACAGCCCTGTGGGAAAGCCTCGTGGGAAAGCCTCGAGGGACAGCCTCGAGGGAAACCACAGATCCCTTGATCCACGTGACAGGAAGCGTGACACTCCTGCTGCAGCTCGGGAGGCAAGCGCACGTGCATGCCCCCACTCGAGACGAGGCCTGACTCCCCTGGGGAGACTCAGAAGCACCCCAAGATCCATGGCAACACTGGAGAGGAATCCTCAGGTTCCGGCCCCGACTCCACACAAGGACTAAGGCCCCGGCATGGACGGGAGAGGAATCCCGAGAGGTCCCCTTGCAACTCGCATGGGGACTGGCCTTTCCTGAGGCCACAAGAGTGGGTCCCTGAGGTCCCTTTCGTAACTCGAGAAGACCTGTCGCAACTCGAGAAAATCCAGGAGGTTCTCCCCTCCAGGCGAGATGAGGCCCATTTCCGCTGAGGCGTCTCGAGGCTGATCACACCTCACCTCTGGAACTTCGAAAGGGTCCTTCACACCCTTGGTGCAAATCAAGAAATTCCCCGATATACCCGTCTCCACTCGAGAGGAAACACGAGCGTCCCGCCCAAATCCAGAGGAGCCCCGTTTCCGCCTCGTAGCTCGAGATGAGGGATCCTTTCCCTGCTTCGTCGGGAAAGAGTCGCCGGCGTTCCCGTCGCATCTCAAGAGAAGGCCCTCTCAAGAGGATCGATGAGAGGAACTCCAGGGTCGTGCCACCATTCCAAGAGTCCCCAAGATGTCTCAGTCCATTCCAGAGGAACCTCTTTTCCCTTCAGCGGCTCGTCTTTCACGCCGAGGATCGACTCACACCAAGGAGGCACGTGGCACAGCCCTGTGGGAAAGCCTCGTGGGAAAGCCTCGAGGGACAGCCTCGAGGGAAAGACACAGATTCCTTGATCCACGTGACGGGAAGCGTGATAATACTGCTTCAGCTCGGGAGGAAAGCGAACGTGCATGCCCCCACTCGAGACGAGGCCTGACTCCCCTGGGGAGACTCAGAAGCACCCCAAGATCCATGGCAACACAGGAGAGGAATCTTCAGGTTCCGGCCCCGACTCCACACAAGGACTAAGGCCCCGGCATGGACGGGAGAGGAATCCCGAGAGGTCCCCCAGCAACTCCCATGGGGACTGGCCTTTCCTGAGGCCAGCAGAGCGGGTCCCTGAGGTCCCCGTCGTATCCCGAGAAGACCTGCCGCAACTCGAGAAAATCCAGGAGGTTCTCCCCTCCAGGCGAGAAGAGGCCCATTTCCAATGAGGCGTCTCGAGGCTGATCACACGTCACTTCTGGAACTTCGAAGGGGTCCTTCACACCCTTGGTTCAAATCAAGAAGTTCGCCGACATACCCGTCTCCACTCGAGAGGAAACACGAGGGTCCCGCCCACATCCAGAGGAGCCCCGTTTCCGCCTCGTAGCTCGAGATGAGGGATCCTTTCCCTGCTTCGTCGGGAAAGAGTTCCCGGCGTTCCTGTCGCATCTCAAGAGGAGGCCCTCTCAACAGGATCAACGAGAGGAACTCCAGGGTCGTGCCACCATTCCAAGAGTCCCCCAGATGTCTCAGTCCATTCCAGAGGAAACTCTTTTCCCTTCACCGGCTCGTCTTTCATTCCGAGGATCGACTGACACCAAGGTGGCACGAGGCACAGCCCTTTGGGAAAGCCTCGTGGGAAAGCCTCGAGGGACAGCCTCGAGGGAAAGCCACAGATCCCTTGATCCACGTGATAGGAAGCGTGACACTACTCTTGCAGCTCGGGAGGAAAGCGCACGTGCAAGCCCCCACTCGAGACGAGGCCTGACTCCCCTGGGGAGACTCAGAAGCACCCCAAGATCCATGGCAACACTGGAGAGGAATCCTCAGGTTCCGGCCCCGACTCCACACAAGGACTGAGGCCCCGGCATGGAGGGAGAGGAATCCCGAGATGGCCCCTAGCAACTCGCATGGGGACTGGCCTCTCCTGAGGCCAACAGAGCTGGTCCCTGAGGTCCCTGTCGTAACTCGAGAAGACCTGCCGCAACTCGAGAAAATCCAGGAGGTTCTCCCCTCCAGGCGAGATGAGGCCCATTTCCGCTGAGGCATCTCGAGGCTGATCACACCTAACCTCTGGAACTTCGAAAGGGTCCTTCACACCCTTGGTGCAAATCAAGAAGTTCCCCGACATATCCGTCTCCACTCGAGAGGAAACACGAGGGTCCCGCCCACATCCAGAGGAGCCCCGTTTCCGCCTCGTAGCTCGAGATGAGGGATCCTATCCCTGCTTCATCGGGAAAGATTTCCCGGCCTTCCCATCGCATCTCAAGGGGAGGCCCTCTCAACAGGAACAGCGAGAGGAACTCCAGGGTCGTGCCACCATTCAAAGAGTCCCCCAGATGTCTCAGTCCATTCCAGAGGAAACTCTTTACCCTTCACCGGCTCGTCTTTCACGCCGAGGATCGACTCACACCAAGGTGGCACGTGGCACAGCCCTGTGGGAAAGCCTCGTGGGAAAGCCTCGAGGGACAGCCTCAAGGGAAAGCCACAGATCCCTTGATCCACGTGACAGGAAGCGTGACACTACTGCTGTACCTCGGGAGGAAAGCGCACGTGCATGCCCCCACTCGAGACGAGGCCTGACTCCCCTGGGGAGACTCAGAAGCACCCCAAGATCCATGGCAACACTGGAGAGGAATCCTCAGGTTCCGGCCCCGACTCCACACAATGTCTTAGGCCCCGGCATGGATGGGAGAGGAATCCCGCGATGGCCCCTAGCAACTCGCATGGGGACTGGCCTTACCTGAGGCCACCAGAGCGGGTCCCTGAGGTCCCCGTCGTAACTCGAGAAGACCTGCCGCAACTCGAGAAAATCCAGGAGGTTCTCCCCTCCAGGCGAGAGGAGCCCCATTTCCGCTGAGGCGTCTCGAGGCTGATCACACCTCAACTCTGGAACTTCGAAATGGTCCTTCACACCCTTGGTGCAAATCAGGAAGTTCCCCGACATACCTGTCTCCACCTGAGAGGAAACGCGAGGGTCCCGCCCACATCCAGAGGAGCCCCGTTTCCGCCTCGTAGCTCGAAATGAGGGATCCTTTCCCTGCTTCGTCGCTAAAGAGTTCCCGGCCTTCCCGTCGCATCTCAAGAGGAGGCCCTCTCAACAGGAACGGCGAGAGGAACTCCAGGGTCGTGCCACCATTCCAAGATTCCCCCAGATGTCTCAGTCCATTCCAGAGGAACCTCTTTTCCCTTCACCGGCTCGTCTTTCACGCCGAGGATCGACTCACACCAAGGTGGCACGTGGCACAGCCCTGTGGGAAAGCCTCGTGGGAAAGCCTCGAGGGACAGCCTCGAGGGAAAGACACAGATTCCTTGATCCACGTGACAGGAAGCGTGATAGTACTGCTTCAGCTCGGGAGGAAAGCGAACGTGCATGCCCCCACTCGAGACGAGGCCTGACTCCCCTGGGGAGACTCAGAAGCACCCCAAGATCCATGGCAACACAAGAGAGGAATCTTCAGGTTCCGGCCCCGACTCCACACAAGGACTAAGGCCCCGGCATGGACGGGAGAGGAATCCCGAGAGGTCCCCCAGCAACTCCCATGGGGACTGGCCTTTCCTGAGGCCAGCAGAGCGGGTCCCTGAGGTCCCCGTCGTATCCCGAGAAGACCTGCCGCAACTCGAGAAAATCCAGGAGGTTCTCCCCTCCAGGCGAGAAGAGGCCCATTTCCAATGAGGCGTCTCGAGGCTGATCACACGTCACTTCTGGAACTTCGAAGGTGTCCTTCACACCCTTGATTCAAATCAAGAAGTTCGCCGACATACCCGTCTCCACTCGAGAGGAAACACGAGGGTCCCGCCCACATCCAGAGGAGCCCCGTTTCCGCCTCGTAGCTCGAGATGAGGGATCCTTTCCCTGCTTCGTCGGGAAAGAGTTCCCGGCGTTCCTGTCGCATCTCAAGAGGAGGCCCTCTCAACAGGATCAACGAGAGGAACTCCAGGGTCGTGCCACCATTCCAAGAGTCCCCCAGATGTCTCAGTCCATTCCAGAGGAACCTCTTTTCCCTTCACCGGCTCGTCTTTCATTCCGAGGATTGACTCACACCAAGGTGGCACGAGGCACAGCCCTTTGGGAAAGCCTCGTGGGAAAGCCTCGAGGGACAGCCTCGAGGGAAAGCCACAGATCCCTTGATCCACGTGATAGGAAGCGTGACACTACTCTTGCAGCACGGGAGGAAAGCGCACGTGCAAGCCCCCACTCGAGACGAGGCCTGACTCCCCTGGGGAGACTCAGAAGCACCCCAAGATCCATGGCAACACTGGAGAGGAATCCTCAGGTTCCGGCCCCGACTCCACACAAGGACTGAGGCCCCGGCATGGAGGGAGAGGAATCCCGAGATGGCCCCTAGCAACTCGCATGGGGACTGGCCTCTCCTGAGGCCAACAGAGCTGGTCCCTGAGGTCCCTGTCGTAACTCGAGAAGACCTGCCGCAACTCGAGAAAATCCAGGAGGTTCTCCCCTCCAGGCGAGATGAGGCCCATTTCCGCTGAGGCGTCTCGAGTCTGATCACACCTAACCTCTGGAACTTCGAAAGGGTCCTTCACACCCTTGGTGCAAATCAAGAAGTTCCCCGACATACCAGTCTCCACTTGAGAGGAAACGCGAGGGTCCCTCCCACATCCAGAGGAGCCCCGTTTCCGCCTCGTAGCTCGAGATGAGGGATCCTTTCCCTGCTTCGTCGGGAAAGAGTTCCCGGCCTTCCCGTCGCATCTCAAGAGGAGGCCCTCTCAACAGGAACGGCGAGAGGAACTCCAGGGTCGTGCCACCAT
This sequence comes from Budorcas taxicolor, assembly GCF_023091745.1. Classification (NCBI taxonomy): domain Eukaryota; kingdom Metazoa; phylum Chordata; class Mammalia; order Artiodactyla; family Bovidae; genus Budorcas; species Budorcas taxicolor. Next base: position 136,894,537 of record NC_068935.1, on the reverse strand, counting down.
TCAGAGTCCCCCAGATGTCTCAGTCCATTCCAGAGGAACCTCTTTTCCCTTCATCGGCTAGTCTTTCAAGCCGAGGATCGACTCACACCAAGGTGGCACGTGGCACGGCCCTGTGGGAAAGCCTCGTGGGAGAGCCTCGAGCGAAAGACGCAGATCCCTTGATTTACGTGACAGGAAGAGTGACACTACTGTTGCAGCTCGGGTGGAAAGCGCACGTGCATGCCCCCACTCGAGACGAGGCCTGACTCCCCTGGGGAGACTCAGAAGCACCCCAAGATCCATGGCAACACTGGAGAGGAATCCTCAGGTTCCGCCCCGTCTCCACACAAGGACTGAGGCCCCGGAATGGACAGGAGAGGAATCCCGAGAGGTCCCCTAGCAACTCGCATGGGGACTGGCCTTTCCTGAGGCCACCTGAACGGGTCCCTGAGGTCCCCGTCGTAACTCAAGAAGACCTGCCGCAACTCGAGAAAATCCAGGAGGTTCTCCCCTCCAGGCGAGAGGAGCCCCATTTCCGCTGAGGCGTCTCGAGGCTGATCACACCTCAACTCTGGAACTTCGAAAGGGTCCTTCACACCCTTGGTGCAAATCAGGAAGTTCCCCGACATACCTGTCTCCACCTGAGAGGAAACGCGAGGGTCCCGCCCACATCCAGAGGAGCCCCGTTTCCGCCTCGTAGCTCGAGATGAGGGATCCTTTCCCTGCTTCGTCGCTAAAGAGTTCCCGGCCTTCCCGTCGCATCTCAAGAGGAGGCCCTCTCAACAGGAACGGCGAGAGGAACTCCAGGGTCGTGCCACCATTCCAAGATTCCCCCAGATGTCTCAGTCAATTCCAGAGGAACCTCTTTTCCCTTCACCGGCTCGTCTTTCACGCCGAGGATCGACTCACACCAAGGTGGCACGTGGCACAGCCCTGTGGGAAAGCCTCGTGGGAAAGCCTCGAGGGACAGCCTCGAGGGAAAGCCACAGATTCCTTGATCCACGTGACAGGAAGCGTGACACTACTGCTGCAGCTCGGGAGGCAAGCGCACGTGCATGTCCCCACTCGAGACGAGGCCTGACTCCCCTGGGGAGACTCAGAAGCACCCCAAGATCCATGGCAACACTGGAGAGGAATCCTCAGGTTCCATTCCCGACTACACACAAGGACTGAGGCCCCGGCATGGACGGGAGAGGAATCCCGAGAGGTCCCCTAGCAACTCGCATGGGGACTGGCCTTTCCTGAGGCCACAAGAGTGGGTCCCTGAGGTCCCCTTCGTAACTCGAGAAGACCTGCCGCAACTCGAGAAAATCCAGGAGGTTCTCCCCTCCAGGCGAGATGAGGCCCATTTCCGCTGAGGCGTCTCGAGGCTGATCACACCTCACCTCTGGAACTTCGAAAGGGTCCTACACACCCTTGGTGCAAATCAAGAAGTTCCCCGATATACCCGTCTCCACTCGAGAGGAAACACGAGGGTCCCGCCCAAATCCAGAGGAGCCCCGTTTCCGCCTCGTAGCTCGAGATGAGGGATCCTTTCCCTGCTTCGTCGCGAAAGAGTCGCCGGCGTTCCCGTCGCATCTCAAGAGGAGGCCCTCTCAACAGGAACGGTGAGAGGAACTCCAGGGTCGTGCCACCATTCCAAGAGTCCCCAAGATGTCTCAGTCCATTCCAGAGGAACCTCTTTTCCCTTCAGCGGCTCGTCTTTCACGCCGAGGATCGACTCACACCAAGGTGGCACGTGGCACAGCCCTGTGGGAAAGCCTCGTGGGAAAGCCTCAAGGGACAGCCTCGAGGGAAAGACACAGATTCCTTGATCCACGTGACGGGAAGCGTGATAATACTGCTTCAGTTCGGGAGGAAAGCGAACGTGCATGCCCCCACTTGAGACGAGGCCTGACTCCCCTGGGGAGACTCAGAAGCACCCCAAGATCCATGGCAACACAGGAGGGGAAACTTCAGGTTCCGGCCCCGACTCCACACAAGGACTGAGGCCCCGGCATGGACGGGAGAGGAATCCCGAGAGGTCCCCTAGCAACTCCCATGGGGACTGGCCTTTCCTGAGGCCAGCAGAGCGGGTCCCTGAGGTCCCCGTCGTATCCCGAGAAGACCTGCCGCAACTCGAGAAAATCCAGGAGGTTATCCCCTCCAGGCGAGAAGAGGCCCATTTCCAATGAGGCGTCTCGAGGCTGATCACACCTCAACTCTGGAACTTCGAAAGGGTCCTTCACACCCTTGGTGCAAATCAGGAAGTTCCCCGACATACCTGTCTCCACCTGAGAGGAAACGCGAGGGTCCCGCCCACATCCAGAGGAGCCCCGTTTCCGCCTCGTAGCTCGAGATGAGGGATCCTTTCCCTGCTTCGTCGCTAAAGAGTTCCCGGCATTCCCGGCGCATCTCAAGAGGAGGCCCTCTCAACAGGAACGGCGAGAGGAACTCCTGGGTCGTGCCACCATTCCAAGATTCCCCCAGATGTCTCAGTCAATTCCAGAGGAACCTCTTTTCCCTTCACCGGCTCGTCTTTCACGCCGAGGATCGACTCACACCAAGGTGGCACGTGGCACAGCCCTGTGGGAAAGCCTCGTGGGAAAGCCTCGAGGGACAGCCTCGAGGGAAAGCCACAGATTCCTTGATCCACGTGACAGGAAGTGTGACACTCCTGCTGCAGCTCGGGAGGCAAGCGCACGTGCATGCCCCCACTCGAGACGAGGCCTGACTCCCCTGGGGAGACTCAGAAGCACCCCAAGATCCATGGCAACACTGGAGAGGAATCCTCAGGTTCCGGCCCCGACTCCACACAAGGACTGAGGCCCCGGCATGGACGGGAGAGGAATCCCGAGAGGTCCCCTAGCAACTCGCATGGGGACTGGCCTTTCCTGAGGCCACAAGAGTGGGTCCCTGAGGTCCCCTTCGTAACTCGAGAAGACCTGCCGCAACTCGAGAAAATCCAGGAGGTTCTCCCCTCCAGGCGAGATGAGGCCCATTTCCGCTGAGGCGTCTCGAGGCTGATCACACCTCACCTCTGGAACTTCGAAAGGGTCCTTCACACCCTTGGTGCAAATCAAGAAATTCCCCGATATACCCGTCTCCACTCGAGAGGAAACACGAGGGTCCCGCCCAAATCCAGAGGAGCCCCATTTCCGCCTCGTAGCTCGAGATGAGGGATCCTTTCCCTACTTCGTCGCTAAAGAGTCGCCGGCGTTCCCGTCGCATCTCAAGAGGAGGCCCTCTCAACAGCAACGGTGAGAGGAACTCCAGGGTCGTGCCACCATTCCAAGAGTCTCCCAGATGTCTCAGTCCATTCCAGAGGAACCTCTTTTCCCTTCACCGGCTCGTCTTTCACGCCGAGGATCGACTCACACCAAGGAGGCACGTGGCACAGCCCTGTGGGAAAGCCTCGTGGGAAAGCCTCGAGGAACAGCCTCGAGGGAAAGCCACAGATCCCTTGATCCACGTGACAGGAAGCGTGACACTACTGCTGCAGCTCGGGAGGAAAGCGCACGTGCATGCCCCCACTCGAGACGAGGCCTGACTCCCCTGGGGAGACTCAGAAGCTCCCCAAGATCCAGGGCAACACGGGAGAGGAATCCTCAGGTTCCGGCCCCGACGCCACACAAGGTCTTAGGCCCCGGCATGGACGGGAGAGGAATCCCGAGATGGCCCCTAGCAACTCGCATGGCGACTGGCATTTCCTGAGGCCACCAGAGCGTGTCCCTGAGGTGCCCGTCGTAACTCGAGAAGACCTGCCGCAACTCGAGAAAATCCAGGAGGTTCTCCCCTCCAGGCGAGATGAGGCCCATTTCCGCTGAGGCGTCTCGAGGATGATCACACCTCACCTCTGGAACTTCGAAAGGGTCCTTCACACCCTTGGTGCAAATCAAGAAATTCCCCGACATACCCGTCTCCACTCGAGAGGAAACACGAGGGTCCCGCCCACATCCAGAGGAGCCCCGTTTCCGCCTCGTAGCTCGAGATGAGGGATCCTTTCCCTGCTTCGTCGGGAAAGAGTTCCCGGCGTTCCCGTCGCAACTCAAGAGGAGGCCCTCTCAAGAGGATCGATGAGAGGAACTCCAGGGTCGTGCCACCATTCCAAGAGTCCCCAAGATGTCTCAGTCCATTCCAGAGGAACCTCTTTTCCCTTCAGCGGCTCGTCTTTCACGCCGAGGATCGACTCACACCAAGGAGGCACGTGGCACAGCCCTGTGGGAAACCCTCGTGGGAAAGCCTCGAGGGACAGCCTCGAGGGAAAGACACAGATTCCTTGATCCACGTGACGGGAAGCGTGATAATACTGCTTCAGCTCGGGAGGAAAGCGAACGTGCATGTCCCCACTCGAGACGAGGCCTGACTCCCCTGGGGAGACTCAGAAGCACCCCAAGATCCATGGCAACACAGGAGAGGAATCTTCAGGTTCCGGCCCCGACTCCACACAAGGACTAAGGCCCCGGCATGGACGGGAGAGGAATCCCGAGAGGTCCCCCAGCAACTCCCATGGGGTCTGGCCTTTCCTGAGGCCAGCAGAGCGGGTCCGTGAGGTCCCCGTCGTATCCCGAGAAGACCTGCCGCAACTTGAGAAAATCCAGGAGGTTCTCCCCTCCAGGCGAGAAGAGGCCCATTTCCGCTGAGGCGTCTCGAGGCTGATCACACGTCACTTCTGGAACTTCGAAGGGGTCCTTCACACCCTTGGTTCAAATCAAGAAGTTCGCCGACATACCCGTCTCCACTCGAGAGGAAACACGAGGGTCCCGCCCACATTCAGAGGAGCCCCGTTTGCGCCTCGTAGCTCGCGATGAGGGATCCTTTCCCTGCTTCGTCGGGAACGAGTTCCCGGCATTCCCGTCGCTTCTCAAGAGGAGGCCCTCTCAACAGGAACGGCGAGAGGAACGCCAGGGTCGTGCCACCATTCCAAGAGTCCCCCAGATGTCTCAGTCCATTCCAGAGGAACCTCTTTTCCCTTCACCTGCTCGTCTTTCACGCTGAGGATCGACTAACACCAAGGTGGCACGTGGCACGGCCCTGTGGGAAAGCCTCGTGGGAGAGCCTCGAGCGAAAGACGCAGATCCCTTGATTTACGTGACAGGAAGAGTGACACTACTGTTGCAGCTCGGGTGGAAAGCGCACGTGCATGCCCCCACTCGAGACGAGGCCTGACTCCCCTGGGGAGACTCAGAAGCACCCCAAGATCCATGGCAACAGTGGAGAGGAATCCTCAGGTTCCGTCCCCGTCTCCACACAAGGACTGAGGCCCAGGAATGGACAGGAGAGGAATCCCGAGAGGTCCCCTAGCAACTCGCATGGGGACTGGCCTTTCCTGAGGCCACCTGAGCGGGTCCCTGAGGTCCCCGTCGTAACTCGAGAAGACCTGCCGCAACTCGAGAAAATCCAGGAGGTTCTCCCCTCCAGGCGAGAGGAGCCCCATTTCCGCTGAGGCGTCTCGAGGCTGATCACACCTCAACTCTGGAACTTCGAAAGGGTCCTTCACACCCTTGGTGCAAATCAGGAAGTTCCCCGACATACCTGTCTCCACCTGAGAGGAAACGCGAGGGTCCCGCCCACATCCAGAGGAGCCCCGTTTCCGCCTCGTAGCTCGAGATGAGGGATCCTTTCCCTGCTTCGTCGCTAAAGAGTTCCCGGCCTTCCCGTCGCATCTCAAGAGGAGGCCCTCTCAACAGGAACGGCGAGAGGAACTCCAGGGTCGTGCCACCATTCCAAGATTCCCCCAGATGTCTCAGTCAATTCCAGAGGAACCTCTTTTCCCTTCACCGGCTCGTCTTTCACGCCGAGGATCGACTCACACCAAGGTGGCACGTGGCACAGCCCTGTGGGAAAGCCTCGTGGGAAAGCCTCGAGGGACAGCCTCGAGGGAAAGCCACAGATTCCTTGATCCACGTGACAGGAAGCGTGACACTCCTGCTGCAGCTCGGGAGGCAAGCGCACGTGCATGTCCCCACTCGAGACGAGGCCTGACTCCCCTGGGGAGACTCAGAAGCACGCCAAGATCCGTGGCAACACTGGAGAGGAATCCTCAGGTTCCGGCCCCGACTCCACACAGGGTCTTAGGCCCCGGCATGGACTGGAGAGGAATCCCGAGATGGCCCCTAGCAACTCTCATGGGGACTGGCCTCTCCTGAGGCCACCAGAGCGGGTCCCTGAGTTCCCCGTCGTAACTCGAGAGGACCTGCCGCAACTCGAGAAAATCCAGGAGGTTCTCCCCTCCAGGCGAGAAGAGGCCCATTTCCGCTGAGGCGTCTCGAGGCTGATCACACCTCACCGCTGGAACTTCGAAAGGGTCCTTCACACCCTGGGTGCAAATCAAGAAGTTCCCCGACATACCCGTCTCCACACGAGAGGAAACACGAGGGTCCCGCCCACATCCAGAGGAGCCCCGTTTCCGCCTCAAAGCTCGAGATGAGGGATCCTTTCCCTGCTTCGTCGGGAAAGAGTTCCCGTCGTTCCTGTCGCATCTCGAGAGGAGGCCCTCTCAACAGAAACGGCGAGAGGAACTCCAGGGTCGTGCCACCATTCCAAGATTCCCCCAGATGTCTCAGTCAATTCCAGAGGAACCTCTTTTCCCTTCACCGGCTCGTCTTTCACGCCGAGGATCGACTCACACCAAGGTGGCACGTGGCACAGCCCTGTGGGAAAGCCTCGTGGGAAAGCCTCGAGGGACAGCCTCGAGGGAAAGCCACAGATTCCTTGATCCACGTGACAGGAAGTGTGACACTCCTGCTGCAGCTCGGGAGGCAAGCGCACGTGCATGCCCCCACTCGAGACGAGGCCTGACTCCCCTGGGGAGACTCAGAAGCACCCCAAGATCCATGGCAACACTGGAGAGGAATCCTCAGGTTCCGGCCCCGACTCCACACAAGGACTGAGGCCCCGGCATGGACGGGAGAGGAATCCCGAGAGGTCCCCTAGCAACTCGCATGGGGACTGGCCTTTCCTGAGGCCACAAGAGTGGGTCCCTGAGGTCCCCTTCGTAACTCGAGAAGACCTGCCGCAACTCGAGAAAATCCAGGAGGTTCTCCCCTCCAGGCGAGATGAGGCCCATTTCCGCTGAGGCGTCTCGAGGCTGATCACACCTCACCTCTGGAACTTCGAAAGGGTCCTTCACACCCTTGGTGAAAATCAAGAAATTCCCCGATATACCCGTCTCCACTCGAGAGGAAACACGAGGGTCCCGCCCAAATCCAGAGGAGCCCCATTTCCGCCTCGTAGCTCGAGATGAGGGATCCTTTCCCTACTTCGTCGCTAAAGAGTCGCCGGCGTTCCCGTCCCATCTCAAGAGGAGGCCCTCTCAACAGGAACGGTGAGAGGAACTCCAGGGTCGTGCCACCATTCCAAGAGTCTCCCAGATGTCTCAGTCCATTCCAGAGGAACCTCTTTTCCCTTCACCGGCTCGTCTTTCACGCCGAGGATCGACTCACACCAAGGAGGCACGTGGCACAGCCCTGTGGGAAAGCCTCGTGGGAAAGCCTCGAGGAACAGCCTCGAGGGAAAGCCACAGATCCCTTGATCCACGTGACAGGAAGCGTGACACTACTGCTGCAGCTCGGGAGGAAAGCGCACGTGCATGCCCCCACTCGAGACGAGGCATGACTCCCCTGGGGAGACTCAGAAGCTCCCCAAGATCCAGGGCAACACGGGAGAGGAATCCTCAGGTTCCGGCCCCGACGCCACACAAGGTCTTAGGCCCCGGCATGGACGGGAGAGGAATCCCGAGATGGCCCCTAGCAACTCGCATGGCGACTGGCATTTCCTGAGGCCACCAGAGCGTGTCCCTGAGGTGCCCGTCGTAACTCGAGAAGACCTGCCGCAACTCGAGAAAATCCAGGAGGTTCTCCCCTCCAGGCGAGATGAGGCCCATTTCCGCTGAGGCGTCTCGAGGCTGATCACACCTCACCTCTGGAACTTCGAAAGGGTCCTTCACACCCTTGGTGCAAATCAAGAAATTCCCCGACATACCCGTCTCCACTCGAGAGGAAACACGAGGGTCCCGCCCACATCCAGAGGAGCCCCGTTTCCGCCTCGTAGCTCGAGATGAGGGATCCTTTCCCTGCTTCGTCGGGAAAGAGTTCCCGGCGTTCCCGTCGCAACTCAAGAGGAGGCCCTCTCAAGAGGATCGATGAGAGGAACTCCAGGGTCGTGCCACCATTCCAAGAGTCCCCAAGATGTCTCAGTCCATTCCAGAGGAACCTCTTTTCCCTTCACCGGCTCGTCCTTCATGCCGAGGATCGACTCACACCAAGGTGGCACGTGGCACAGCCCTGTGGGAAAGCCTCGTGGGAAAGCCTCGAGCGAAAGCCTCGAGGGAAACCACAGATCCCTTGATCCACGTGACAGGAAGCGTGACACTACTGCTGCAGCTCGGGAGGAAAGCGCACGTGCAAGCCCCTACTCGAGACGAGGCCTGACTCCCTTGCAGGGACTCAGAAGCACCCCAAGATCCATGGCAACACTGGAGAGGAATCCTCAGGTTCCGGCCCCGACTCCACACAAGGAATGAGGCCCCGGCATGGACGGGAGAGGAATCCCGAGAGGTCCCCTAGCAACTCGCATGGGGACTGGCCTTTCTTGAGGCCACCAGAGCGGGTCCCTGAGGTCCCCGTCGTAACTCGGGAAGACCTGCCGCAACTCGAGAAAATCCAGGAGGTTCTCCCCTCCAGGCGAGATGAGGCCCATTTCCGCTGAGGCGTCCCGAGGCTGATCACACCTCACTTCTGGAACTTCAAAAGGGTCCTTCACACCCTTGGTGCAAATCAAGAAGATCCCCGAACTACCCGTCTCCACTCGAGAGGAAACACGAGGGTCCCACCCACATCCAGAGGAGCCCCGTTTCCGCCGTGTAGCTCGAGATGACGGATCCTTTCCCTGCTTCGTCGGGAAAGAGTTCCCGGCGTTCCCGTCGCATCTCAAGAGGAGGCCCTCTCAACAGGAACGGCGAGAGGAACTCCAGGGTAGTGCCACCATTCCAACAGTCCACCAGATGTCTCAGTCCATTCCAGAGGAACCTCTTTTCCCTTCACCGGCTCGACTTTCACGCCAAGGATCGAATCACACCATTGTAGCACGTGGCACAGCCATTTGGGAAAGCCTCGTGGGAAAGCCTCAAGGGACAGCCTCGAGGGAAAGACACAGATTCCTTGATCCACGTGACGGGAAGCGTGATAATACTGCTTCAGCTCGGGAGGAAAGCGAACGTGCATGCCCCCACTTGAGACGAGGCCTGACTCCCCTGGGGAGACTCAGAAGCACCCCAAGATCCATGGCAACACAGGAGGGGAAACTTCAGGTTCCGGCCCCGACTCCACACAAGGACTGAGGCCCCGGCATGGACGGGAGAGGAATCCCGAGAGGTCCCCTAGCAACTCCCATGGGGACTGGCCTTTCCTGAGGCCAGCAGAGCGGGTCCCTGAGGTCCCCGTCGTATCCCGAGAAGACCTGCCGCAACTCGAGAAAATCCAGGAGGTTATCACCTCCAGGCGAGAAGAGGCCCATTTCCAATGAGGCGTCTCGAGGCTGATCACACGTCACTTCTGGAACTTCGAAAGGGTCCTTCACACCCTTGGTGCAAATCAGGAAGTTCTCCGACATACCTGTCTCCACCTGAGAGGAAACGCGAGGGTCCCGCCCACATCCAGAGGAGCCCCGTTTCCGCCTCGTAGCTCGAGATGAGGGATCCTTTCCCTGCTTCGTCGCTAAAGAGTTCCCGGCCTTCCCGTCGCATCTCAAGAGGAGGCCCTCTCAACAGGAACGGCGAGAGGAACTCCAGGGTCGTGCCACCATTCCAAGATTCCCCCAGATGTCTCAGTCAATTCCAGAGGAACCTCTTTTCCCTTCACCGGCTCGTCTTTCACGCCGAGGATCGACTCACACCAAGGTGGCACGTGGCACAGCCCTGTGGGAAAGCCTCGTGGGAAAGCCTCGAGGGACAGCCTCGAGGGAAAGCCACAGATTCCTTGATCCACGTGACAGGAAGTGTGACACTCCTGCTGCAGCTCGGGAGGCAAGCGCACGTGCATGCCCCCACTCGAGACGAGGCCTGACTCCCCTGGGGAGACTCAGAAGCACCCCAAGATCCATGGCAACACTGGAGAGGAATCCTCAGGTTCCGGCCCCGACTCCACACAAGGACTGAGGCCCCGGCATGGACGGGAGAGGAATCCCGAGAGGTCCCCTAGCAACTCGCATGGGGACTGGCCTTTCCTGAGGCCACAAGAGTGGGTCCCTGAGGTCCCCTTCGTAACTCGAGAAGACCTGCCGCAACTCGAGAAAATCCAGGAGCTTCTCCCCTCCAGGCGAGATGAGGCCGATTTCCGTTGAGGCGTCTCGAGGCTGATCACACCTCACCTCTGGAACTTCGAAAGGGTCCTTCACACCCTTGGTGCAAATCAAGAAATTCCCCGATATACCCGTCTCCACTCGAGAGGAAACACGAGGGTCCCGCCCAAATCCAGAGGAGCCCCGTTTCCGCCTCGTAGCTCGAGATGAGGGATCCTTTCCCTGCTTCGTCGCTAAAGAGTCGCCGGCGTTCCCGTCGCATCTCAAGAGGAGGCCCTCTCATCAGGAACGTTGAGAGGAACTCCAGGGTCGTGCCACCATTCCAAGAGTCTCCCAGATGTCTCAGTCCATTCCAGAGGAACCTCTTTTCCCTTCACCGGCTCGTCTTTCACGCCGAGGATCGACTCACACCAAGGAGGCACGTGGCACAGCCCTGTGGGAAAGCCTCGTGGGAAAGCCTCGAGGAACAGCCTCGAGGGAAAGCCACAGATCCCTTGATCCACGTGACAGGAAGCGTGACACTACTGCTGCAGCTCGGGAGGAAAGCGCACGTGCATGCCCCCACTCGAGACGAGGCCTGACTCCCCTGGGGAGACTCAGAAGCTCCCCAAGATCCAGGGCAACACGGGAGAGGAATCCTCAGGTTCCGGCCCCGACGCCACACAAGGTCTTAGGCCCCGGCATGGACGGGAGAGGAATCCCGAGATGGCCCCTAGCAACTCGCATGGCGACTGGCATTTCCTGAGGCCACCAGAGCGTGTCCCTGAGGTGCCCGTCGTAACTCGAGAAGACCTGCCGCAACTCGAGAAAATCCAGGAGGTTCTCCCCTCCAGGCGAGATGAGGCCCATTTCCGCTGAGGCGTCTCGAGGCTGATCACACCTCACCTCTGGAACTTCGAAAGGGTCCTTCACACCCTTGGTGCAAATCAAGAAATTCCCCGACATACCCGTCTCCACTCGAGAGGAAACACGAGGGTCCCGTCCACATCCAGAGGAGCCCCGTTTCCGCCTCGTAGCTCGAGATGAGGGATCCTTTCCCTGCTTCGTCGGGAAAGAGTTCCCGGCGTTCCCGTCGCATCTCAAGAGGAGGCCCTCTCAAGAGGATCGATGAGAGGAACTCCAGGGTCGTGCCACCATTCCAAGAGTCCCCAAGATGTCTCAGTCCATTCCAGAGGAACCTCTTTTCCCTTCAGCGGCTCGTCTTTCACGCCGAGGATCGACTCACACCAAGGAGGCACGTGGCACAGCCCTGTGGGAAAGCCTCGTGGGAAAGCCTCGAGGGACAGCCTCGAGGGAAAGACACAGATTCCTTGATCCACGTGACGGGAAGCGTGATAATACTGCTTCAGCTCGGGAGGAAAGCGAACGTGCATGCCCCCACTCGAGACGAGGCATGACTCCCCTGGGGAGACTCAGAAGCACCCCAAGATCCATGGCAACACAGGAGAGGAATCTTCAGGTTCCGGCCCCGACTCCACACAAGGACTAAGGCCCCGGCATGGACGGGAGAGGAATCCCGAGAGGTCCCCCAGCAACTCCCATGGGGACTGGCCTTTCCTGAGGCCAGCAGAGCGGGTCCCTGTGGTCCCCGTCGTATCCCGAGAAGACCTGCCGCAACTTGAGAAAATCCAGGAGGTTCTCCCCTCCAGGCGAGAAGAGGCCCATTTCCGCTGAGGCGTCTCGAGGCTGATCACACGTCACTTCTGGAACTTCGAAGGGGTCCTTCACACCCTTGGTTCAAATCAAGAAGTTCGCCGACATACCCGTCTCCACTCGAGAGGAAACACGAGGGTCCCGCCCACATCCAGAGGAGCCCCGTTTGCGCCTCGTAGCTCGCGATGAGGGATCCTTTCCCTGCTTCGTCGGGAACGAGTTCCCGGCATTCCCCTCGCTTCTCAAGAGGAGACCCTCTCAACAGGAACGGCGAGAGGAACGCCAGGGTCGTGCCACCATTCCAAGAGTCCCCCAGATGTCTCAGTCCATTCCAGAGGAACCTCTTTTCCCTTCACCGGCTCGTCTTTCACGCTGAGGATCGACTAACACCAAGGTGGCACGTGGCACGGCCCTGTGGGAAAGCCTCGTGGGAGAGCCTCGAGCGAAAGACGCAGATCCCTTGATTTACGTGACAGGAAGAGTGACATTACTGTTGCAGCTCGGGTGGAAAGCGCACGTGCATGTCCCCACTCGAGACGAGGCCTGACTCCCCTGGGGAGACTCAGAAGCACCACAAGATCCATGGCAACACTGGAGAGGAATCCTGAGGTTCCATTCCCGACTCCACACAAGGACTGAGGCCCCGGCATGGACGGGAGAGGAATCCCGAGAGGTCCCCTAGCAACTCGCATGGGGAATGGCCTTTCCTGAGGCCACAAGAGTGGGTCCCTGAGGTCCCCTTCGTAACTCGAGAAGACCTGCCGCAACTCGAGAAAATCCAGGAGGTTCTCCCCTCCAGGCGAGATGAGGCCCATTTCCGCTGAGGCGTCTCGAGGCTGATCACACCTCACCTCTGGAACTTCGAAAGGGTCCTTCACACCCTTGGTGCAAATCAAGAAGTTCCCCGATATACCCGTCTCCACTCGAGAGGAAACACGAGGGTCCCGCCCAAATCCAGAGGAGCCCCGTTTCCGCCTCGTAGCTCGAGATGAGGGATCCTTTCCCTGCTTCGTCGCGAAAGAGTCGTCGGCGTTCCCGTCGCATCTCAAGAGGAGGCCCTCTCAACAGGAACGGTGAGAGGAACTCCAGGGTCGTGCCACCATTCCAAGAGTCCCCAAGATGTCTCAGTCCATTCCAGAGGAACCTCTTTTCCCTTCAGCGGCTCGTCTTTCACGCCGAGGATCGACTCACACCAAGGTGGCACGTGGCACAGCCCTGTGGGAAAGCCTCGTGGGAAAGCCTCAAGGGACAGCCTCGAGGGAAAGACACAGATTCCTTGATCCACGTGACGGGAAGCGTGATAATACTGCTTCAGCTCGGGAGGAAAGCGAACGTGCATGCCCCCACTTGAGACGAGGCCTGACTCCCCTGGGGAGACTCAGAAGCACCCCAAGATCCATGGCAACACAGGAGAGGAAACTTCAGGTTCCGGCCCCGACTCCACACAAGGACTGAGGCCCCGGCATGGACGGGAGAGGAATCCCGAGAGGTCCCCTAGCAACTCCCATGGGGACTGGCCTTTCCTGAGGCCAGCAGAGCGGGTCCCTGAGGTCCCCGTCGTATCCCGAGAAGACCTGCCGCAACTCGAGAAAATCCAGGAGGTTATCCCCTCCAGGCGAGAAGAGGCCCATTTCCAATGAGGCGTCTCGAGGCTGATCACACGTCACTTCTGGAACTTCGAAAGGGTCCTTCACACCCTTGGTGCAAATCAGGAAGTTCCCCGACATACCTGTCTCCACCTGAGAGGAAACGCGAGGATCCCGCCCACATCCAGAGGAGCCCCGTTTCCGCCTCGTAGCTCGAGATGAGGGATGTTTCCCTGCTTCGTCGCTAAAGAGTTCCCGGCCTTCCCGTCGCATCTCAAGAGGAGGCCCTCTCAACAGGAACGGCGAGAGGAACTCCAGGGTCGTGCCACCATTCCAAGATTCCCCCAGATGTCTCAGTCAATTCCAGAGGAACCTCTTTTCCCTTCACCGGCTCGTCTTTCACGCCGAGGATCGACTCACACCAAGGTGGCACGTGGCACAGCCCTGTGGGAAAGCCTCGTGGGAAAGCCTCGAGGGACAGCCTCGAGGGAAAGCCACAGATCCCTTGATCCACGTGACAGGAAGCGTGACACTCCTGCTGCAGCTCGGGAGGCAAGCGCACGTGCATGCCCCCACTCGAGACGAGGCCTGACTCCCCTGGGGAGACTCAGAAGCACCCCAAGATCCATGGCAACACTGGAGAGGAATCCTCAGGTTCCGGCCCCGACTCCACACAAGGACTGAGGCCCCGGCATGGACGGGAGAGGAATCCCGAGAGGTCCCCTAGCAACTCGCATGGGGACTGGCCTTTCCTGAGGCCACAAGAGTGGGTCCCTGAGGTCCCCTTCGTAACTCGAGAAGACCTGCCGCAACTCGAGAAAATCCAGGAGGTTCTCCCCTCCAGGCGAGATGAGGCCCATTTCCGCTGAGGCGTCTCGAGGCTGATCACACCTCACCTCTGGAACTTCGAAAGGGTCCTTCACACCCTTGGTGCAAATCAAGAAATTCCCCGATATACCCGTCTCCACTCGAGAGGAAACACGAGGGTCCCGCCCAAATCCAGAGGAGCCCCGTTTCCGCCTCATAGCTCGAGATGAGGGATCCTTTCCCTACTTCGTCGCTAAAGAGTCGCCGGCGTTCCCGTCGCATCTCAAGAGGAGGCCCTCTCAACAGGAACGGTGAGAGGAACTCCAGGGTCGTGCCACCATTCCAAGAGTCTCCCAGATGTCTCAGTCCATTCCAGAGGAACCTCTTTTCCCTTCACCGGCTCGTCTTTCACGCCGAGGATCGACTCACACCAAGGAGGCACGTGGCACAGCCCTGTGGGAAAGCCTCGTGGGAAAGCCTCGAGGAACAGCCTCGAGGGAAAGCCACAGATCCCTTGATCCACGTGACAGGAAGCGTGACACTACTGCTGCAGCTCGGGAGGAAAGCGCACGTGCATGCCCCCACTCGAGACGAGGCCTGACTCCCCTGGGGAGACTCAGAAGCTCCCCAAGATCCAGGGCAACACGGGAGAGGAATCCTCAGGTTCCGGCCCCGACGCCACACAAGGTCTTAGGCCCCGGCATGGACGGGAGAGGAATCCCGAGATGGCCCCTAGCAACTCGCATGGCGACTGGCATTTCCTGAGGCCACCAGAGCGTGTCCCTGAGGTGCCCGTCGTAACTCGAGAAGACCTGCCGCAACTCGAGAAAATCCAGGAGGTTCTCCCCTCCAGGCGAGATGAGGCCCATTTCCGCTGAGGCGTCTCGAGGCTGATCACACCTCACCTCTGGAACTTCGAAAGGGTCCTTCACACCCTTGGTGCAAATCAAGAAATTCCCCGACATACCCGTCTCCACTCGAGAGGAAACACGAGGGTCCCGCCCACATCCAGAGGAGCCCCGTTTCCGCCTCGTAGCTCGAGATGAGGGATCCTTTCCCTGCTTCGTCGGGAAAGAGTTCCCGGCGTTCCCGTCGCAACTCAAGAGGAGGCCCTCTCAAGAGGATCGATGAGAGGAACTCCAGGGTCGTGCCACCATTCCAAGAGTCCCCAAGATGTCTCAGTCCATTCCAGAGGAACCTCTTTTCCCTTCAGCGGCTCGTCTTTCACGCCGAGGATCGACTCACACCAAGGAGGCACGTGGCACAGCCCTGTGGGAAAGCCTCGTGGGAAAGCCTCGAGGGACAGCCTCGAGGGAAAGACACAGATTCCTTGATCCACGTGACGGGAAGCGTGATAATACTGCTTCAGCTCGGGAGGAAAGCGAACGTGCATGCCCCCACTCGAGATGAGGCCTGACTCCCCTGGGGAGACTCAG
The DNA here is from genome assembly GCF_023091745.1 of Budorcas taxicolor. NCBI lineage: Eukaryota > Metazoa > Chordata > Mammalia > Artiodactyla > Bovidae > Budorcas > Budorcas taxicolor. The sequence continues at coordinate 136,878,798 of NC_068935.1, read as the reverse complement.
AAGCACCCCAAGATCCATGGCAACACAGGAGAGGAATCTTCAGGTTCCGGCCCCGACTCCACACAAGGACTGAGGCCCCGGCATGGACGGGAGAGGAATCCCGAGAGGTCCCCTAGCAACTCCCATGGGGACTGGCCTTTCCTGAGGCCAGCAGAGCGGGTCCCTGAGGTCCCCGTCGTATCCCGAGAAGACCTGCCGCAACTCGAGAAAATCCAGGAGGTTATCACCTCCAGGCGAGAAGAGGCCCATTTCCAATGAGGCGTCTCGAGGCTGATCACACGTCACTTCTGGAACTTCGAAAGGGTCCTTCACACCCTTGGTGCAAATCAGGAAGTTCTCCGACATACCTGTCTCCACCTGAGAGGAAACACGAGGGTCCCGCCCAAATCCAGAGGAGCCCCGTTTCCGCCTCGTAGCTCGAGATGAGGGATCCTTTCCCTGCTTCGTCGCTAAAGAGTCGCCGGCGTTCCCGTCGCATCTCAAGAGGAGGCCCTCTCATCAGGAACGGTGAGAGGAACTCCAGGGTCGTGCCACCATTCCAAGAGTCTCCCAGATGTCTCAGTCCATTCCAGAGGAACCTCTTTTCCCTTCACCGGCTCGTCTTTCACGCCGAGGATCGACTCACACCAAGGTGGCACGTGGCACAGCCCTGTGGGAAAGCCTCGTGGGAAAGCCTCGAGGAACAGCCTCGAGGGAAAGCCACAGATCCCTTGATCCACGTGACAGGAAGCGTGACACTACTGCTGCAGCTCGGGAGGAAAGCGCACGTGCATGCCCCCACTCGAGACGAGGCCTGACTCCCCTGGGGAGACTCAGAAGCTCCCCAAGATCCAGGGCAACACTGGAGAGGAATCCTCAGGTTCCGGCCCCGACGCCACACAAGGTCTTAGGCCCCGGCATGGACGGGAGAGGAATCCCGAGATGGCCCCTAGCAACTCTCATGGGGACTGGCCTCTCCTGAGGCCACCAGAGCGGGTCCCTGAGTTCCCCGTCGTAACTCGAGAGGACCTGCCGCAACTCGAGAAAATCCAGGAGGTTCTCCCCTCCAGGCGAGATGGGGCCCATTTCCGCTGAGGCGTCTCGAGGCTGATCACACCTCACCGCTGGAACTTCGAAAGGGTCCTTCACACCCTGGGTGCAAATCAAGAAGTTCCCCGACATACCCGTCTCCACACGAGAGGAAACACGAGGGTCCCGCCCAAATCCAGAGGAGCCCCGTTTCCGCCTCGTAGCTCGAGATGAGGGATCCTTTCCCTGCTTCGTCGCTAAAGAGTCGCCGGCGTTCCCGTCGCATCTCAAGAGGAGGCCCTCTCATCAGGAACGGTGAGAGGAACTCCAGGGTCGTGCCACCATTCCAAGAGTCTCCCAGATGTCTCAGTCCATTCCAGAGGAACCTCTTTTCCCTTCACCGGCTCGTCTTTCACGCCGAGGATCGACTCACACCAAGGAGGCACGTGGCACAGCCCTGTGGGAAAGCCTCGTGGGAAAGCCTCGAGGAACAGCCTCGAGGGAAAGCCACAGATCCCTTGATCCACGTGACAGGAAGCGTGACACTACTGCTGCAGCTCGGGAGGAAAGCGCACGTGCATGCCCCCACTCGAGACGAGGCCTGACTCCCCTGGGGAGACTCAGAAGCTCCCCAAGATCCAGGGCAACACGGGAGAGGAATCCTCAGGTTCCGGCCCCGACGCCACACAAGGTCTTAGGCCCCGGCATGGACGGGAGAGGAATCCCGAGATGGCCCCTAGCAACTCGCATGGCGACTGGCATTTCCTGAGGCCACCAGAGCGTGTCCCTGAGGTGCCCGTCGTAACTCGAGAAGACCTGCCGCAACTCGAGAAAATCCAGGAGGTTCTCCCCTCCAGGCGAGATGAGGCCCATTTCCGCTGAGGCGTCTCGAGGCTGATCACACCTCACCTCTGGAACTTCGAAAGGGTCCTTCACACCCTTGGTGCAAATCAAGAAATTCCCCGACATACCCGTCTCCACTCGAGAGGAAACACGAGGGTCCCGTCCACATCCAGAGGAGCCCCGTTTCCGCCTCGTAGCTCGAGATGAGGGATCCTTTCCCTGCTTCGTCGGGAAAGAGTTCCCGGCGTTCCCGTCGCATCTCAAGAGGAGGCCCTCTCAAGAGGATCGATGAGAGGAACTCCAGGGTCGTGCCACCATTCCAAGAGTCCCCAAGATGTCTCAGTCCATTCCAGAGGAACCTCTTTTCCCTTCAGCGGCTCGTCTTTCACGCCGAGGATCGACTCACACCAAGGAGGCACGTGGCACAGCCCTGTGGGAAAGCCTCGTGGGAAAGCCTCGAGGGACAGCCTCGAGGGAAAGACACAGATTCCTTGATCCACGTGACGGGAAGCGTGATAATACTGCTTCAGCTCGGGAGGAAAGCGAACGTGCATGCCCCCACTCGAGACGAGGCATGACTCCCCTGGGGAGACTCAGAAGCACCCCAAGATCCATGGCAACACAGGAGAGGAATCTTCAGGTTCCGGCCCCGACTCCACACAAGGACTAAGGCCCCGGCATGGACGGGAGAGGAATCCCGAGAGGTCCCCCAGCAACTCCCATGGGGACTGGCCTTTCCTGAGGCCAGCAGAGCGGGTCCCTGTGGTCCCCGTCGTATCCCGAGAAGACCTGCCGCAACTCGAGAAAATCCAGGAGGTTCTCCCCTCCAGGCGAGAAGAGGCCCATTTCCAATGAGGCGTCTCGAGGCTGATCACACGTCACTTCTGGAACTTCGAAGGGGTCCTTCACACCCTTGGTTCAAATCAAGAAGTTCGCCGACATACCCGTCTCCACTCGAGAGGAAACACGAGGGTCCCGCCCACATCCAGAGGAGCCCCGTTTGCGCCTCGTAGCTCGCGATGAGGGATCCTTTCCCTGCTTCGTCGGGAACGAGTTCCCGGCATTCCCCTCGCTTCTCAAGAGGAGACCCTCTCAACAGGAACGGCGAGAGGAACGCCAGGGTCGTGCCACCATTCCAAGAGTCCCCCAGATGTCTCAGTCCATTCCAGAGGAACCTCTTTTCCCTTCACCGGCTCGTCTTTCACGCTGAGGATCGACTAACACCAAGGTGGCACGTGGCACGGCCCTGTGGGAAAGCCTCGTGGGAGAGCCTCGAGCGAAAGACGCAGATCCCTTGATTTACGTGACAGGATGAGTGACATTACTGTTGCAGCTCGGGTGGAAAGCGCACGTGCATGTCCCCACTCGAGACGAGGCCTGACTCCCCTGGGGAGACTCAGAAGCACCACAAGATCCATGGCAACACTGGAGAGGAATCCTGAGGTTCCATTCCCGACTCCACACAAGGACTGAGGCCCCGGCATGGACGGGAGAGGAATCCCGAGAGGTCCCCTAGCAACTCGCATGGGGAATGGCCTTTCCTGAGGCCACAAGAGTGGGTCCCTGAGGTCCCCTTCGTAACTCGAGAAGACCTGCCGCAACTCGAGAAAATCCAGGAGGTTCTCCCCTCCAGGCGAGATGAGGCCCATTTCCGCTGAGGCGTCTCGAGGCTGATCACACCTCACCTCTGGAACTTCGAAAGGGTCCTTCACACCCTTGGTGCAAATCAAGAAGTTCCCCGATATACCCGTCTCCACTCGAGAGGAAACACGAGGGTCCCGCCCAAATCCAGAGGAGCCCCATTTCCGCCTCGTAGCTCGAGATGAGGGATCCTTTCCCTGCTTCGTCGCGAAAGAGTCGTCGGCGTTCCCGTCGCATCTCAAGAGGAGGCCCTCTCAACAGGAACGGTGAGAGGAACTCCAGGCTCGTGCCACCATTCCAAGAGTCCCCAAGATGTCTCAGTCCATTCCAGAGGAACCTCTTTTCCCTTCAGCGGCTCGTCTTTCACGCCGAGGATCGACTCACACCAAGGTGGCACGTGGCACAGCCCTGTGGGAAAGCCTCGTGGGAAAGCCTCAAGGGACAGCCTCGAGGGAAAGACACAGATTCCTTGATCCACGTGACGGGAAGCGTGATAATACTGCTTCAGCTCGGGAGGAAAGCGAACGTGCATGCCCCCACTTGAGACGAGGCCTGACTCCCCTGGGGAGACTCAGAAGCACCCCAAGATCCATTGCAACACAGGAGAGGAAACTTCAGGTTCCGGCCCCGACTCCACACAAGGACTGAGGCCCCGGCATGGACGGGAGAGGAATCCCGAGAGGTCCCCTAGCAACTCCCATGGGGACTGGCCTTTCCTGAGGCCAGCAGAGCGGGTCCCTGAGGTCCCCGTCGTATCCCGAGAAGACCTGCCGCAACTCGAGAAAATCCAGGAGGTTATCCCCTCCAGGCGAGAAGAGGCCCATTTCCAATGAGGCGTCTCGAGGCTGATCACACGTCACTTCTGGAACTTCGAAAGGGTCCTTCACACCCTTGGTGCAAATCAGGAAGTTCCCCGACATACCTGTCTCCACCTGAGAGGAAACGCGAGGATCCCGCCCACATCCAGAGGAGCCCCGTTTCCGCCTCGCAGCTCGAGATGAGGGATGTTTCCCTGCTTCGTCGCTAAAGAGTTCCCGGCCTTCCCGTCGCATCTCAAGAGGAGGCCCTCTCAACAGGAACGGCGAGAGGAACTCCAGGGTCGTGCCACCATTCCAAGATTCCCCCAGATGTCTCAGTCAATTCCAGAGGAACCTCTTTTCCCTTCACCGGCTCGTCTTTCACGCCGAGGATCGACTCACACCAAGGTGGCACGTGGCACAGCCCTGTGGGAAAGCCTCGTGGGAAAGCCTCGAGGGACAGCCTCGAGGGAAAGCCACAGATCCCTTGATCCACGTGACAGGAAGCGTGACACTCCTGCTGCAGCTCGGGAGGCAAGCGCACGTGCATGCCCCCACTCGAGACGAGGCCTGACTCCCCTGGGGAGACTCAGAAGCACCCCAAGATCCATGGCAACACTGGAGAGGAATCCTCAGGTTCCGGCCCCGACTCCACACAAGGACTGAGGCCCCGGCATGGACGGGAGAGGAATCCCGAGAGGTCCCCTAGCAACTCGCATGGGGACTGGCCTTTCCTGAGGCCACAAGAGTGGGTCCCTGAGGTCCCCTTCGTAACTCGAGAAGACCTGCCGCAACTCGAGAAAATCCAGGAGGTTCTCCCCTCCAGGCGAGATGAGGCCCATTTCCGCTGAGGCGTCTCGAGGCTGATCACACCTCACCTCTGGAACTTCGAAAGGGTCCTTCACACCCTTGGTGCAAATCAAGAAATTCCCCGATATACCCGTCTCCACTCGAGAGGAAACACGAGGGTCCCGCCCAAATCCAGAGGAGCCCCGTTTCCGCCTCATAGCTCGAGATGAGGGATCCTTTCCCTACTTCGTCGCTAAAGAGTCGCCGGCGTTCCCGTCGCATCTCAAGAGGAGGCCCTCTCAACAGGAACGGTGAGAGGAACTCCAGGGTCGTGCCACCATTCCAAGAGTCTCCCAGATGTCTCAGTCCATTCCAGAGGAACCTCTTTTCCCTTCACCGGCTCGTCTTTCACGCCGAGGATCGACTCACACCAAGGAGGCACGTGGCACAGCCCTGTGGGAAAGCCTCGTGGGAAAGCCTCGAGGAACAGCCTCGAGGGAAAGCCACAGATCCCTTGATCCACGTGACAGGAAGCGTGACACTACTGCTGCAGCTCGGGAGGAAAGCGCACGTGCATGCCCCCACTCGAGACGAGGCCTGACTCCCCTGGGGAGACTCAGAAGCTCCCCAAGATCCAGGGCAACACTGGAGAGGAATCCTCAGGTTCCGGCCCCGACGCCACACAAGGTCTTAGGCCCCGGCATGGACGGGAGAGGAATCCCGAGATGGCCCCTAGCAACTCGCATGGCGACTGGCATTTCCTGAGGCCACCAGAGCGTGTCCCTGAGGTGCCCGTCGTAACTCGAGAAGACCTGCCGCAACTCGAGAAAATCCAGGAGGTTCTCCCCTCCAGGCGAGATGAGGCCCATTTCCGCTGAGGCGTCTCGAGGCTGATCACACCTCACCTCTGGAACTTCGAAAGGGTCCTTCACACCCTTGGTGCAAATCAAGAAATTCCCCGACATACCCGTCTCCACTCGAGAGGAAACACGAGGGTCCCGCCCACATCCAGAGGAGCCCCGTTTCCGCCTCGTAGCTCGAGATGAGGGATCCTTTCCCTGCTTCGTCGGGAAAGAGTTCCCGGCGTTCCCGTCGCAACTCAAGAGGAGGCCCTCTCAAGAGGATCGATGAGAGGAACTCCAGGGTCGTGCCACCATTCCAAGAGTCCCCAAGATGTCTCAGTCCATTCCAGAGGAACCTCTTTTCCCTTCAGCGGCTCGTCTTTCACGCCGAGGATCGACTCACACCAAGGAGGCACGTGGCACAGCCCTGTGGGAAAGCCTCGTGGGAAAGCCTCGAGGGACAGCCTCGAGGGAAAGACACAGATTCCTTGATCCACGTGACGGGAAGCGTGATAATACTGCTTCAGCTCGGGAGGAAAGCGAACGTGCATGCCCCCACTCGAGATGAGGCCTGACTCCCCTGGGGAGACTCAGAAGCACCCCAAGATCCATGGCAACACAGGAGAGGAATCTTCAGGTTCCGGCCCCGACTCCACACAAGGACTAAGGCCCCGGCATGGACGGGAGAGGAATCCCGAGAGGTCCCCCAGCAACTCCCATGGGGACTGGCCTTTCCTGAGGCCAGCAGAGCGGGTCCCTGAGGTCCCCGTCGTATCCCGAGAAGACCTGCCGCAACTCGAGAAAATCCAGGAGGTTCTCCCCTCCAGGCGAGAAGAGGCCCATTTCCAATGAGGCGTCTCAAGGCTGATCACACGTCACTTCTGGAACTTCGAAGGGGTCCTTCACACCCTTGGTTCAAATCAAGAAGTTCGCCGACATACCCGTCTCCACTCGAGAGGAAACACGAGGGTCCCGCCCACATCCAGAGGAGCCCCGTTTCCGCCTCGTAGCTCGAGATGAGGGATCCTTTCCCTGCTTCGTCGGGAAAGAGTTCCCGGCGTTCCTGTCGCATCTCAAGAGGAGGCCCTCTCAACAGGATCAACGAGAGGAACTCCAGGGTCGTGCCACCATTCCAAGAGTCCCCCAGATGTCTCAGTCCATTCCAGAGGAAACTCTTTTCCCTTCACCGGCTCGTCTTTCATTCGGAGGATCGACTGACACCAAGGTGGCACGAGGCACAGCCCTTTGGGAAAGCCTCGTGGGAAAGCCTCGAGGGACAGCCTCGAGGGAAAGCCACAGATCCCTTGATCCACGTGATAGGAAGCGTGACACTACTCTTGCAGCTCGGGAGGGAAGCGCACGTGCAAGCCCCCACTCGAGACGAGGCCTGACTCCCCTGGGGAGACTCAGAAGCACCCCAAGATCCATGGCAACACTGGAGAGGAATCCTCAGGTTCCGGCCCCGACTCCACACAAGGACTGAGGCCCCGGCATGGAGGGAGAGGAATCCCGAGATGGCCCCTAGCAACTCGCATGGGGACTGGCCTTACCTGAGGCCACCAGAGCGGGTCCCTGAGGTCCCCGTCGTAACTCGAGAAGACCTGCCGCAACTCGAGAAAATCCAGGAGGTTCTCCCCTCCAGGCGAGATGAGGCCCATTTCCGCTGAGGCGTCTCGAGGCTGATCACACCTCACTTCTGGAATTTGGAAAGGGTCCTTCACACCCTTGGTGCAAATCAAGAAGTTGCCAGACAAAACCGTCTCCACTCGAGAGGAAACACGAGGGTCCCGCCCACATCCAGAGGAGCCCCGTTTCCGCCTCGTAGCTCGAGATGAGGGATCCTTTCCCTGCTTCGTCGGGAAAGAGCTCCCGGCGTTCCTGTCGCATCTCAAGAGGAGGCCCTCTCAACAGGATCAACGAGAGGAACTCCAGGGTCGTGCCACCATTCCAAGAGTCCCCCAGATGTCTCAGTCCATTCCAGAGGAACCTCTTTTCCCTTCACCGGCTCGTCCTTCACGCCGAGGATCGACTCACACCAAGGTGGCACGTGGCACACGCCTGTGGGAAATCCTCGTGGGAAAGCCTCGAGGGACAGCCTCGAGGGAAACCACAGATCCCTTGATCCACGTGACAGGAAGCGTGACACTACTGCTGCAGCTCGGGAGGAAAGCGCACGTGCAAGCCCCCACTCGAGACGAGGCGTGACTCCCCTGGGGAGACTCAGAAGCACCCCAAGATCCATGACAACACTGGAGAGGAATCCTCAGATTCCGGCCCCGACTTCACACAAGGACTGAGACCCCGGCATGGACGGGAGAGGAATCCCGGGATGTCCCCTAGCAACTCGCATGGCGACTGGCCTTTCCTGAGGCCACCAGAGCGGGTCCCTGAGGTCCCCGTCGTAACTCGAGAAGACCTGCCGCAACTCGAGAAAATCCAGGAGGTTCTCCCCTCCAGGCGAGATGAGGCCCATTTCCGCTGAGGCGTCTCGAGGCTGATCACACCTCACCTCTGGAACTTCGAAAGGGTCCTTCACACCCTTGGTGCAAATCAAGAAGTTCCCCGACATACCCGTCTCCACTCAAGAGGAAACACGAGGGTCCCGCCCACATCCAGAGGAGCCCCGTTTCCGCCTCGTAGCTCGAGATGAGGGATCCTTTCCCTGCTTCGTCGGGAAAGAGTTCCCGGCGTTCCCGTCGCATCTCATGAGGTGGCCCTCTCAACAGGAATGGCGAGAGGAACTGCAGGGTCGTGCCACCATTCCAAGATTCCCCCAGATGTCTCAGTCCATTCCAGATGAACCTCTTTTCCCTTCACCGGCTCGTCTTTCACGCCGAGGATCGACTCACACCAAGGTGGCGCGTGGCACAGCCCTGTGGGAAAGCCTCGTGGGAAAGCCTCGAGGGACAGCCTCGAGGGAAAGCCACAGATCCCTTTATCCACGTGACAGGAAGCGTGACACTACTGCTGCAGCTCGGGAGGAAATCGCACGTGCATGCCCCCACTCGAGACGAGGCCTGACTTCCCTGGGGAGACTCAGAAGCACGCCAAGATCCGTGGCAACACTGGAGAGGAATCCTCAGGTTCCGGCCCCGACTCCACACAGGGTCTTAGGCCCCGGCATGGACTGGAGAGGAATCCCGAGATGGCCCCTAGCAACTCTCATGGGGACTGGCCTCTCCTGAGGCCACCAGAGCGGGTCCCTGAGTTCCCCGTCGTAACTCGAGAGGACCTGCCGCAACTCGAGAAAATCCAGGAGGTTCTCCCCTCCAGGCGAGATGAGGCCCATTTCCGCTGAGGCGTCTCGAGGCTGATCACACCTCACCGCTGGAACTTCGAAAGGTTCCTTCACACCCTGGGTGCAAATCAAGAAGTTCCCCGACATACCCGTCTCCACACGAGAGGAAACACGAGGGTCCCGCCCACATCCAGAGGAGCCCCGTTTCCGCCTCAAAGCTCGAGATGAGGGATCCTTTCCCTGCTTCGTCGGGAAAGAGTTCCCGTCGTTCCTGTCGCATCTCAAGAGGAGGCCCTCTCAACAGGAACGGCGAGAGGAACTCGAGGGTCGTGCCACCATTCCAAGAGTCCCCCAGATGTCTCAGTCCATTCCAGAGGAACTTCATTTCCCTTCACCGGCTCGTCCTTCATGCCGAGGATCGACTCACACCAAGGTGGCACGTGGCACAGCCCTGTGGGAAAGCCTCGTGGGAAAGCCTCGAGCGAAAGCCTCGAGGGAAACCACAGATCCCTTGATCCACGTGACAGGAAGCGTGACACTACTGCTGCAGCTCGGGAGGAAAGCGCACGTGCAAGCCCCTACTCGAGACGAGGCCTGACTCCCTTGCAGGGACTCAGAAGCACCCCAAGATCCATGGCAACACTGGAGAGGAATCCTCAGGTTCCGGCCCCGACTCCACACAAGGACTGAGGCCCCGGCATGGACGGGAGAGGAATCCCGAGAGGTCCCCTAGCAACTCGTATGGGGACTGGCCTTTCTTGAGGCCACCAGAGCGGGTCCCTGAGGTCCCCGTCGTAACTCGGGAAGACCTGCCGCAACTCGAGAAAATCCAGGAGGTTCTCCCCTCCAGGCGAGATGAGGCCCATTTCCGCTGAGGCGTCTCCAGGCTGATCACACCTCACCTCTGGAACTTCGAAAGATTCCTTCACACCCTTGGTGCAAATCAAGAAGTTCCCCGACATACCAGTCTCCACTCGAGAGGAAACACGAGGGTCCCGCCCACATCCAGAGGAGCCCCGTTTCCGCCTCCTAGCTCGAGATGAGGGATCCTTTCCCTGCCTCGTAGGGAAAGAGTTCCCGGCCTTCCCTTCGCATCTCAAGAGGAGGCCCTCTCAAGAGGAACGGCGAAGGAACTCCAGGGTCGTGCCACCATTCCAAGAGTCCCCCAGATGTCTCAGTCCATTCCAGAGAAACCTCTTTTCCCTTCACCGGCTCGTCTTTCACGCCGAGGATCGACTCACACCAAGGTGGCGCGTGGCACAGCCCTGTGGGAAAGCCTCGTGGGAAAGCCTCGAGGGACAGCCTCGAGGGACAGCCACAAATCCCTTGATCCAGGTGACAGGAAGCGTGACACTACTGCTGCAGCTTGGGAGAAAGCGCACGTGCATGCCCCCACTCGAGACGAGGCCTGACTCCACTGGGGAGACTCAGAAGCACCCCAAAATCCATGGCAACACAAGAGAGGAATCCTCAGGTTCCAGCCCCGACTCCACACAAGGTCTTAGGCCCCGGCATGGACGGGAGAGGAATCCCGAGATGGCCTCTAGCAACTCGCATGGGTTCTGGCCACTCCTGAGGCCACCAGAGCGAGTCCCTGAGGTCCCCGTCGTAACTCGAGAAGACCTGGCGCAACTCGAGAAAATCCAGGAGGTTCTCCCCTCCAGGCGAGATGAGGCCCATTTCCGCTGAGGCGTCTCGAGGCTGATCACACCTCACCTTTGGAACTTCGAAAGGGTCCTTCACACCCTTGGTGCAAATCATGAAGTTCCCCGACATACCCGTCTCCACTCGAGAGGAAACACGAGGGTCCCGCCCACATCCAGAGGAGCCCCGTTTCCGCCTCGTAGCTCGAGATGAGGGATCCTTTCCCTGCTTCGTCGGGAAAGAGTTCCCGACGTTCCCGTCGCACCTCAAGAGGTGGCCCTCTCAATAGGAACGGCGAGAGGAACTCCAGGGTCGTGCCACCATTCCAAGAGTCCCCCAGATGTCTCAGTCCATTCCAGAGGAACCTCTTTTCCCTTCACCGGCTCCTCTTTCACGCCGAGGATCGACTCACACCAAGGTGGCGCGTGGCACAGCCCTGTGGGAAAGCCTGGTGGCAAACACTCGAGCGAAAGCCTCGAGGGAAAGCCACAGATTCCTTGATCCACGTGACAGGAAGCGTGACACTACTGCTGCAGCTCGGGAGGAAAGCGCACGTGCATGCCCCCACTCGAGACGAGGCCTGACTCTCCTGGGGAGACTCAGAAGCACCCCAAGATCCATGGCAACACTGGAGAGGAATCCTCAGGTTCCGGCCCCGTCTCCAAACAAGGACTGAGGCCCCGATATGGACGGGAGAGGAATCCCGAGAGGTCCCCTAGCAACTCGCATGGGGACTGGCCTTTCCTGAGGCCACCAGAGCGGGTCCCTGAGGTCACCGTCGTTACAGGAGAAGACCTGCCGCAACTCGAGAAAATCCAGGAGGTTCTCCCCTCCAGGCGAGATGAGGCCCATTTCCGCTGAGGCGTCTCGAGGCTGATCACATCTCACCTCTGGAACTTCGAAAGGGTCCTTCACACCCTTGGTGCAAATCAAGAAGTTCCCCGACATACCCGTCTCCACTCGAGAGGAAACACGAGGGTCCCGCCCACATCCAGAGGAGCCCCGTTTCCGCCTCGTAGCTCGAGATGAGGGATCCTTTCCCTACTTCGTCGGGAAAGAGTTCCCGACGTTCCCGTCGCACCTCAAGAGGTGGCCCTCTCAACAGGAACGGCGAGAGGAACTCCAGGGTCGTGCCACCATTCCAAGAGTCCCCCAGATGTCTCAGTCCATTCCAGAGGAACCTCTTTTCCCTTCACCGGCTCGTCTTTCACGCCGAGGATCGACTCACACCATTGTGGCACGTGGCACAGCCCTTTGGGAAAGCCTCGTGGGAAAGCCTCGAGGGACAGCCTCGAGGGAAAGCCACAGATCCCTTGATCCACGTGACAGGAAGCGTGACACTACTGCTGCAGCTCGGGAGGAAATCACACGTGCCTGCCCCCACTCGAGACGAGGCCTGACTCCCCTGGGGAGACTCAGAAGCACCCCAAGATCCGTGGCAACACTGGAGAGGAATCCTCAGGTTCCAGCCCCGACTCCACGCAAGGTGTTAGGCCCCGGCATGGACGGGAGAGGAACCCCGAGAGGTCCCCTAGCAACTCGCATGGGGACTGGCCTTTCCTGAGGCCACCAGAGCGGGTCCCTGAGGTCCCCGTCGTTACTCGAGAAGACCTGTCGCAACTCGGGAAAATCCAGGAGGTTCTCCCCTCCAGGCGAGATGAGGCCCATTTCCGCTGAGGCGTCTAGAGGCTGATCACACCTCACCTCTGGAACTTCGAAAGGGTCTTCACACCCTTGGTGCAAATCAAGAAGTTCCCCGACATACCCGTCTCCACTCGAGAGGAAACACGAGGGTCCCGCCCACATCCAGAGGAGCCCCGTTTCCGCCTCGTAGCTCGAGATGAGGGATCCTTTCCCTGCTTCATCGGGAAAGAGTTCCCGGCGTTCCCGTCGCATCTCAAGAGGAGGCCGTCTCAAGAGGAACGGCGAGAGGAACTCCAGGGTCGTGCCACCATTCCAAGAGTCCCCCAGATGTCTCAGTCCATTCCAGAGGAACCTCTTTTCCCTTCACCGGCTCGTCTTTCACGCCGAGGATGGACTCACACCAAGGTGGCACGTGGCACAGCCCTGTGGGAAAGCCTCGTGGGAAAGCCTCGAGGGACAGCTTCGAGGGAAAGCCACAGATCCCTTGATCCACGTGACAGGAAGCGTGACACTACTGCTGCAGCTCGGGAGGAAAGCACACGTGCATGCCCCCACTCGAGACGAGACCTGACTCCCCTGGGGAGACTCAGAAGCACCCCAAGATCCATGGCAACACTGGAGAGGAATCCTCAGGTTCCGGCCCCGACTCCACACAAGGTCTTAGGCCCCGGCATGGACGGGAGAGGAATCCCGAGATGGCCCCTAGCAACTCGCATGGGGACTGGCCTCTCCTGAGGCCAAGAGAACGAGTCCCTGAGGTCCCCGTCGTAAATCGAGAAGACCTGCCGCAACTCGAGAAAATCCAGGAGGTTCTCCCCTCCAGGCGAGATGAGGCCCATTTCCGCTGAGGCGTCTCGAGGCTGATCACACCTCACCTCTGGAACTTCGAAAGGGACCTTCACACCCATGGTGCAAATCAAGAAGTTCCCTGACATACCCGTCTCCACTCGAGATTAAACACGAGGGTCCCGCCCACATCCAGAGGAGACCCGTTTCCGCCTCGTAGCTCGAGATGAGGGACCCTTTCTCTGCTTCGTCGGGAAAGAGTTCCCGGCGTTCCCGTCGCATCTCAAGAGGAGGCCCTTTCAACAGGAACGGCGAGAGGAACTCCAGGGTCGTGCCACCATTCCAAGAATCCCCCAGATGTCTCAGTCCATTCCAGAGGAACCTCTTTTCCCTTCACCGGCTCGTCTTTCACGCCGAGGATGGACTCACACCAAGGTGGCACGTGGCACAGCCCTGTGGGAAAGCCTCGTGGGAAAGCCACAGATCCCTTGATCCACGTGATAGGAAGCGTGACACTATTGCTGCAGCTCCGGAGGAAAGTGCACGTGCATGCCCCCACTAGAGACGAGGCCTGACTCCCCTTGGGAGACTCAGAAGCACCCCAAAATCCATGGCAACACAAGAGAGGAATCCTCAGGTTCCGGCCCCGACTCCACTCAAGGTCTTAGGCCCCGGCATGGACGGGAGAGGAATCCTGAGATGGCCCCGAGCAAATCGCATGGGGACTGGCCTCTCCTGAGGCCACCAGAGCGGGTCCCTGAGGTCCCCGTCGTAAATCGAGAAGACCTGCCGCAACTCGAGAAAATCCAGGAGGTTCTCCCCTCCAGGCGAGATGAGGCCCATTTCCGCTGAGGCGTCTCCAGACTGATCACACCTCACCTCTGGAACTTCGAAAGGGTCCTTCACACCCTTGGTGCAAATCAAGAAGTTCCCCGACATACCCGTCTCCACTCGAGAGGACACACGAGGGTCCTGCCCACATCCAGAGGAGCCCCGTTTCCGCCTCGTAGCTCGAGATGAGGGATCCTTTCCCTGCTTCGTCGAGAAAGAGTTCCCGACGTTCAGGTCGAATCTCAAGAGGTGGCCCTCTCAACAGGAATGGCCAGAGGAACTCCAGGGTCGTGCCACCATTCCAAGAGTCCCCCAGATGTCTCAGTCCATTCCAGAGGAACCTCTTTTCCCTTCACCGGCTCGTCTTTCACGCCGAGGATCGACTCACACAAAGGTGGCGCGTGGCACAGCCCTGTGGGAAAGCCTAGGGGGAAAGCCTTGAGCGAAAGCCTCGAGGGAAAGCCACAGATCCCTTTATCCATGTGACAGGAAGCGTGACACTACTGCTGCAGCTCGGGATGAAAGCTCACGTGCATGCCCAACTCGAGACGAGGCCTGACTCCCCTGGGGAGACTCAGAAGCACCCAAAGATCCATGGCAACACTGGAGAGGAATCCTCGGGTTCCGGCCCCGACTCCACACAAGGACTGAGGCCCCGGCATGGATGGGAGAGGAATCCCGAGATGGCCCCTAGCAACTCGCATGGGGACTGGCCTCTCCTGAGGCCACCAGAGCGGGTCCCTGAGGTCCCCGTCGTAACTCGAGAAGACCTGCCGCAACTCGAGAAAATCCAGGAGGTTCTCCCCTCCAGGCGAGATGAGGCCCATTTCCGCTGAGGCGTCTCGAGGCTGATCACACCTCACCTCTGGAACTTCGAAAGGGTCCTTCACACCCTTGGTTCAAATCAAGAAGTTCCCCGACCTCGCCGTCTCCACTCGAGAGGAATCACGAGGATCCCGCCCACATCCAGAGGAGCCCCGTTTCGGCCTCGTAGCTCGAGATGAGGGATCCTTTCCCTGCTTCGTCGGGAAAGAGTTCCCGGCGTTCCCGTAGCATCTCAATAGGAGGCCCTCTCAACAGGAACGGCGAGAGGAACTCCAGGGTCGTGCCACCATTCCAAGAGTCCCCCAGATATCTCAGTCCATTCCAGAGGAAACTCTTTACCCTTCACCGGCTCTTCGTTCACGCCGAGGATCGACTCACACCAAGGTGGCACGTGGCACAGCCCTGTGGGATATCCTCGTGGGAAAGCCTTCCACGAAAGCCTCGAGGGAAACCACAGTTCCCTTGATCCACGTGACAGGAAGCGTGACACTACTGCTGCAGCTCGGGAGGAAAGCGCTCATTCAAGCCCCCACTCGAGACGAGGCCTGACTCCTCTGGGGAGACTCAGAAGCACCCCAAGATCCATGGCAACACTGGAGAGGAATCCTCAGGTTCCGGCCCCGACTCCACACAAGGTCTTAGGCCCCGGCATGGACGGGAAAGGAATCCCGAGATGGCCCCTTGCAACTCGCATGGGGACTGGCCTTTCCTGAGGCCACCAGAGCGGGTCCCTGAGGTCCCCGTCGTAACTCGAGAAGACCTGCCGCAACTCGAGAAAATCCAGGAGGTTCTCCCCTCCAGGCGAGATGAGGCCCATTTCCGCTGAGGCGTCTCGAGGCTGATCACACCTCACCTCTGGAACTTCGAAAGGGACCTTCACACCCATGGTGCAAATCAAGAAGTTCCCTGACATACCCGTCTCCACTCGAGAGGAAACACGAGGGTCCCGCCCACATCCAGAAGAGCCCCATTTCCGCCTCGTAGCTCGAGATGAGGGATCCTTTCCCTGCTTCGTCGGGAAAGAGTTCCCGGCGTTCCCGTCGCATCTCAAGAGGAGGCCCTCTCAACAGGAACGGCGAGAGGAATTCCAGGGTCGTGCCACCATTCCAAGAGTCCCCCAGATGTCTCAGTCGATTCCAGAGGAACCTCTCTTCCCTTCATCGGCTCTTCGTTCACGCCGAGGATCGACTCACCCCAAGGTGGCACGTGGCACAGCCCTGTGGGAAAGCCTCGTGGGAAAGCCACAGATTCCTTGATCCACGTGACAGGAAGCGTGACACTACTGCTGCAGCTCGGGAGGAAATTGCACGTGCATGTCCCCACTCGAGACGAGGCCTGACTCCCCTGGGGAGACTCAGAAGCACCCCAAGATCCATCGCAACACTGGAGAGGAATCCTCGGGTTCCGGCTCCGACTCCACACAAGGACTGAGGCCCCGGCATGGACGGGAGAGGAATCCCGAGAGGTCCCCTAGCAACACGCATGGGGACTGGCCTCTCCTGAGGCCACCAGAGCGGGTCCCTGAGGTCCCCGTCGTAACTCGAGAAGACCTGCCGCAACTCGAGAAAATCCAGGAGGTTCTCCCCTCCAGGCGAGATGAGGCCCATTTCCGCTGAGGGGTCTCCAGGCTGATCACACCTCACCTCTGGAACTTCGAAAGGGTCCTTCACACCCTTGGTGCAAATCAAGAAGTTCCCCGACATACCCGTCTCCACTCGAGAGGAAACACGAGGGTCCCGCCCACATCCAGAGGAGCCCCGTTTCCGCCTCGGAGCTCGAGATGAGGGATCCTTTCCCTGCTTCGTCGGGAAAGAGTTCCCGGCGTTCGCGGCGCATCTCAAGAGGAGGCCCTCTCAACAGGAACGGCGAGAGGAACTCCAGGGTCGTGCCACCATTCCAAGAGTCCCCCAGATGTCTCAGTCGATTCCAGAGGAACCTCTCTTCCGTTCACCGGCTGGTCTTTCATGCCGAGGATCGACTCACACCAAGGTGGCACGTGGCACAGCCCTCTGGGAAAGCTTCGTGGGAAAGCCTCGAGGGACAGCCTCGAGGGAAAGCCACAGATTCCTTGATCCACGTGACAGGAAGCGTGACACTACTGCTGCAGCTCGGGAGGAAAGTGCACGTGCATGCCCCCACTCGAGACGAGGCCTGACTCCCCTGGGTGGACTCAGAAGCACCCCTAGATCCATGGCAACACTGGAGAGGAATCCTCGGGTTCCGGCCCCGACTCCCCACAAGGACTGAGGCCCCGGCATGGACGGGAGAGGAATCCCGAGAGGTCCCCTAGCAACACGCATGGGGACTGGCCTCTCCTGAGGCCACCAGAGCGGGTCCCTGAGGTCCCCGTCGTAACTCGAGAAGACCTGCCGCAACTCGAGAAAATCCAGGAGGTTCTCCCCTCCAGGCGAGATGAGGCCCATTTCCGCTGAGGCGTCTCCAGGCTGATCACACCTCACCTCTGGAACTTCGAAAGGGTCCTTCACAGCCTTGGTGCAAATCAAGAAGTTCCCCGATATACCCCTCTCCACTCAAGAGGAAACACGAGGGTCCCGCCCACATTCGTAGGAGCCCCGTTTCCGCCTCGTATCTCGAGATGAGGGATCCTTTCCCTGCTTCGTCGGGAAAGAGTTCCCTGCGTTCCCGTCGCATCTCAAGAGGAGCCCCTCTCAACCGGAACGGCGAGAGGAACTCCAGGGTCGTGCCACCATTCCAAGAGTCCCCCAGATGTCTCAGTCCATTCCAGAGGAACCTCTTTTCCCTACAACAGCTCGTCTTTCACGCCGAGGATCGACTCACACCAACGAGGCACGTGGCGCAGCCCTGTGGGAAAGCCTCGCGGGAAAGCCTCGAGGGACAGCCTCTAGGGAATGCCACAGATCCCTTGATCCACGTGACAGGAAGCATGACACTACTGCTGCAGCTCGGGAGGAAAGCGCTCATGCAAGCCCCCACTCGAGACGAGGCCTGACTCCGCTGGGGAGACTCAGAAGTACCCCAAGATCCATGGCAACACTGGAGAGGAATCCTCAGGTTCCGGCCCCGACTCCACACAAGGTCTTAGGCCCCGGCATGGACGGGAGAGAATTCCCGAGATGGCCCCTTGCAACTCGCATGGCGACTGGCCTTTCCTGAGGCCACCAGAGCGGGTCCCTGAGGTCCCCGTCGTAACTCGAGAAGACCTGCCGCAACTCGAGAAAATCCAGGAGGTTCTCCCCTCCAGGCGAGATGAGGCCCATTTCCGCTGAGGCGTGTCGAGGCTGATCACACCTCACCTCTGGAACTTCGAAAGGGTCCTTCATACCCTTGGTGCAAATCAAGAAGTTCCCCGACATACCCGTCTCCACTCGAGAGGAAACACGAGGGTCCCGCCCACATCCAGAGGAGCCTCGTTTCCGCCTCGTAGCTCGAGATGAGGGATCCTTTCCCTTCTTCATCGGGAAAGAGTTCCCGGCATTCCCGTCGCATCTCAAGAGGAGGCCCTCTCAAGAGGATCGACGAGAGGAACTCCAGGGTCGTGCCACCATTCCAAGAGTCCCCCAGATGTCTCAGTCCATTCCAGAGGAACCTCTTTTCCCTTCACCGGCTCATCTTTCACGCCGAGGATCGACTCACACCAAGGTGGCACGTGGCACAGCCCTGTGGGAAAGCCTCGTGGGAAAGCCTGGAGGGACAGCCTCGAGGAAAGCCACAGATCCCTTGATCCACGTGACAGGAAGCGTGACACTACTGCTGCAGCTCGGGAGGAAAGCGCACGTGCATGCCCCCACTCGAGACGAGGCCTGACTCCCCTGGGGAGACTCAGAAGCACCCCAAGATCCATGGCAACACTGGAGAGGAATCCTCAGGTTCCGGCCCCGACACCACACAAAGTCTTAGGCCCCGGCATGGACGGGAGAGGAATCCCGAGATGGCCCCTAGCAACTCGCATGGGGACTGGCCTCTCCTGAGGCCACCAGATCGGGTCCCTGAGGTCCCCGTCGTAACTCGAGAAGACCTGCCGCAACTCGAGAAAATCCAGGAGGTTCTCCCCTCCAGGCGAGATGAGGCCCATTTCTGTTGAGGCGTCTCGAGGCTGATCACACCTCACCTCTGGAACTTCGAAAGGGTCCTTCACACCCTTGGTGCAAATCAAGAAGTTCCCCGACATACCCGTCTCCACTCAAGAGGAAACACGAGGGTCCCGCCCACATCCGGAGGAGCCCCATTTCTGCCTGGTAGCCGAGATGAGGGATCCTTTCCCTGCTTCGTCGGGAAAGAGTTCCCGGCGTTCCCGTCGCATCTCAAGAGGAGGCCCTCTCAACAGGAACGGCGAGAGGAACTCCAGGTTCGTGCCACGATTCCAAGAGTCCCCCAGATGTTTCAGTCGATTCCAGAGGAACCTCTTTTCCCTTCACCGGCTCTTCGTTCACGCCGAGGATCGACTCAAACGAAGATGGCACGTGGCACAGCCCTGTGGGAAAGCTTCGTGGGAAAGCCTCGAGGGACCGCCTCGAGGGTAAGCCACAGATTCCTTGATCCACGTAACTGGAAGCGTGACACTACTGCTGCAGCTCGGGAGGAAAGCACACGTGCATGCCCCCACACGAGACGAGGCCTGACTCCCCTGGGGAGACTCAGAAGCACCCCAAAATCCATGGCAACACAGGAGAGGAATCCTCAGTTTCCGGCCCCGACTCCACAGAAGGTCTTAGGCCCCGGCATGGACGGGAGAGGAATCCCGAGATGGCCCCTATGAACTCGCCTGGGGACTGGCCTTTCCTGAGGCCACCAGAGCGGGTCCCTGGGGTCCCCATCGTAACTCGAGAAGACCTGCCGCAACTCGAGAAAATCCAGGAGGTTCTCCCCTCCAGGCGAGATGAGGCCCATTTCCGCTGAGGCGTCTCGAGGCTGATCACACCTCACCTCTGGAACTTCAAAAGGGTCCTTCACACCCTTGGTGCAAATCAAGAAGTTCCCCGACATACCCGTCTCCACTCGAGAGGAAACACGAGGGTCCCGCCCACATCCAGAGGAGCCCCTATCCGCCTCGTAGCTCGAGATGAGGGATCCTTTCCCTGCTTCGTCGGGAAAGAGTTCCCGGCGTTCCCGTCGCATCTCAAGAGGAGGCCCTCTCAACAGGAACGGCGAGAGGAACTCCAGGGTCGTGCCACCATTCCAAGAGTCCCCCAGATGTCTCAGTCCATTCCAGAGGAATCTCTTTTCCCTTTACCGGCTCGTCTTTCACGCCGAGGATCGACTCACACCAAGGTGGCACGTGGCACAGTCCAGTGGGAAAGCGTCGTGGGAAAGCCTCGAGCGAAAGCCTCGAGGGAAAGCCACAGAATCCTTGATCCACATGACAGGAGCGTGACACTGCTGCTGCAGCTCGGGAGGAAACCGCACGTGCATGCCCCCACTCGAGACGAGGCCTGACTCCCCTGGGGAGACTCAGAAGCACCCCAAGATCCATGGCAACACTGGAGAGGAATCCTCAGGTTCCGGCCCCGACTCCACACAAGGACTGAGGCCCCGGCATGGACGGGAGAGGAAACCCGAGAGGTCACATAGCCACTCGCATGGGGACTGGCCTTTCCTGAGGCCACCAGAGCGGGTCCCTGAGGTCCCAGTCGTAACTCGAGAAGACCTGCTGCAACTCGAGAAAATCCATGAGGTTCTCCCCTCCAGGCGAGATGAGGCCCATTTCCGCTGAGGCATCTCGAGGCTGATGACACCTCACCTCTGGAACTTCGAAAGGGTCCTTCACACCCTTGGTGCAAATCAAGAAGTTCCCCGACATACCCGTCTCCACTCGAGAGGAAACACGAGGGTCCCGCCCACATCCAGAGGAGCCCCGTTTCCGCCTCGTAGCTCGAGATGAGGGATCCTTTCCCTGCTTCGTCGGGAAAGAGTTCGTGGCGTTCCCGTCGCATCTCAAGAGGAGGCCCTCTCAACAGGAACGGCGAGAGGAACTCCAGGGTCGTTCCACCATTCCAAGAGTCCCCCAGATGTCTCAGTCCATTCCAGAGGATCCTCTTTTCCCTTCACCGGCTCGTCTTTCAGGCCGAGGATCGACTCACACCAAGGTGACAGGTGGCACAGCCCTGTGGGAAAGCTTCGTGGGAAAGCCTCGAGGGAAACCGCAGATCCCTTGATCCACGTGACAGGTGGCGAGCCACTACTGCTGCAGCTCGGGAGGAAAGCGCACGTGCATGCCCCCACTCGAGACGAGGCCTGACTCCCGTGGGGAGACTCAGAAGCACCCCAAGATCCATGGCAACACTGGAGAGGAATCCTCAGGTTCCGGCCCCGAATCCACACAAGGACTGAGGCCCCAGCATGGACGGGAGAGGAATCCCGAGAGGTCCCCTAGCAACTCGCCTGGGGACTGGCCTTTCCTGAGGCCACCAGAACGGGTCCCTGAGGTCCCCGTCGTAACTCGAGAAGACCTGCCGCAACTCGAGAAAATGCAGGAGGTTCTCCCCTCCAGGCGAGATGAGGCCCATTTCCGCTGAGGCGTCTCGAGGCTGATCACACCTCACCTTTGGAAATTCGAAAGGGTCCTTCACTCCCTTGGTGCAAATCAAGAAGTTCCCCGACATACCCGTCTCCACTCGAGAGGAAACACGAGGGTCCCGCCCACATCCAGAGGAGCCCCGTTTCCGCCTCGTAGCTCGAGATGAGGGATCCTATCCCTGCTTCGTCGGTAAAGAGTTCCCGGCGTTCCGGTCGCATGTCAAGAGGAGGACCTCTCAACAGGAATGGCGAGAGGAACTTCAGGGTCGTGCAACCATTCCAAGAGTCCCCCAGAGGTCTCAGTCCATTAAAGAGGAACCACTTTTCCCTTCACCGGCTCGTCTTTCACGCCGAGGATCGACTCACACCAAGGTGGCACGTGGCACAACCCTGTGGGAAAGGTTCGTAGGAAAGCCTGGAGGGACAGCCTCGAGGGAAAGCCACAGATCCCTTGATCCACGTGATAGGAAGCGTGACACTACTGCTGCAGCTCGGGAGGAAAGTGCCCGTGCATGCCCCCACTCGATACGAGGCCTGACTCCCCTGGGGAGACTCAGAAGCACCCCAAGATCCATGGCAACACTGGAGAGGAATCCTCAGGTTCCAGCCCCGACTCCACACAAGGTCTTAGGCCCCGGCATGGACGGGAGAGGAATCCCGAGATGGCCCCTAGCAACTCGCATGGGGACTGGCCTCTCCTGAGGCCACCAGAGCGGGTCCCTGACGTCCCCGTCGTAACTCAAGAAGACCTGCCGCAACTCGAGAAAATCCAGGAGGTTCTCCCCTCCGGGCGAGATGAGGCCCATTTCCGCTGAGGCGTCTCGAGGCTGATCACACCTCACCTCTGGAACTTCGAAAGGGTCTTTCACACCCTTGGTGCAAATCAAGAAGTTCCCCGACATACCAGTCTCCACTCGAGAGGAAACACGAGGGTCCCGCCCACATCCAGAGGAGCCCCGTTTCCGCCTCGTAGCTCGAGATGAGGGATCCTTTCCCTGCTTCGTCGGGAAAGAGTTCCCGGCCTTCCCGTCGCATCTCAAGAGGAGGCCCTCTCATCAGGAACGGCGAGAAGAACTCCAGGGTCGTGCCACCATTCCAAGAGCCCCCAGATGTCTCAGTCCATTCCAGAGGAACCTCTTTTCCCTTCAACGGCTCCTCTTTCACGACGAGGATCGACTCACACCAAGGTGGCACGTGGCACAGCCCTGTGGAAAAGCCTCGTGGGAAAGACTCGAGGGAAACCCGCAGATCCCTTGATCCACGTGACAGGAAGCGTGACAGTACTGCTGCAGCTTGGGAGGAAAGCGCACGTGCATGCCCCCACTCAAGTCGAGGCCTGACTCCCCTGGGGAGACTCAGAAGCACCTCAAGTTCCATGGCAACACTGGAGAGGAATTCCGGCCCCGTCTCCACACAAGGACTGAGGCCCCGGCATGGACGGGAGAGGAATCCCGAGAGGTCCACTAGCAACTCGCCTGGGGACTGGCCTTTCCTGAGGCCACCAGAGCGGGTCCCTGAGGTCCCCGTCGTAACTCGAGATGACCTGCCGCAACTCGAGAAAATCCAGGAGGTTCTCCCCTCCAGGCGAGATGAGGCCCATTTCCGCTGAGGCGTCTCGAGGCTGATCACACCTCACCT
Organism: Budorcas taxicolor; assembly: GCF_023091745.1. Taxonomy (NCBI): domain Eukaryota; kingdom Metazoa; phylum Chordata; class Mammalia; order Artiodactyla; family Bovidae; genus Budorcas; species Budorcas taxicolor. Next base: position 136,855,777 of record NC_068935.1, on the reverse strand, counting down.
TTGGAACTTTGAAAGGGTCCTTCACACCCTTGGTGCAAATCAAGAAGTTCCCCGACATACCCGTCTCCACTCCAGAGGAAACGCGAGGTTCCCTCCCACATCCAGAGGAGCCTCGTTTCCGCCTCGTAGCTCGAGATGAGGGATCCTTTCCCTGCTTCCTCGGGAAAGAGTTCCCGGCCTTCCCGTCGCATCTCAAGAGGAGGCCCTCTCAACAGGAACGGCGAGAGGAACTCCAGGGTCGTGCCACCATTCCAAGAGTCCCCCAGATGCCTCAGTCCATTCCAGAGGAACCACTTTTCCCTTCACCGGCTCGTCTTTCACGCCGAGGATCGACTCACAACAAGGTGGCACGTGGCACAGCCCTGTGGGAAAGCCTCGTGGGAAAGCCTCGAGCCAAAGACTCGAGGGAAAGCCAGAGATCCCTTGATCCACGTGACAGGAAGCGTGACACTACTCCTGCAGCTCGGGAGGAAAGCGCACGTGCATGCCCCCACTCGAGACGAGGCCTGACTCCCCTGGGGAGACTCAGAAGCACCTCAAAATCCATGGCAACACTGGAGAGGAATCCTCAGGTTCCGGCCCCGACTCCACACAAGGTCTTAGGCCCCGGCATGGACGGGAGGGGAATCCAGAGATGGCCCCTAGCAACTCGCATGGGGACTGGCCTATCCTGAGGCCACCAGAGCGGGTCACTGTGGTGCCCGTCGTAACTCGAGAAGACCTGCCTCAACTCGAGAAAATCCAGGAGGTTCTCCCCTCCAGGCGAGATGAGGCCCATTTCCGCTGAGGTGTCTCGAGGCTGATCACACCTCACCTCTGGAACTGCGAAAGGGTCCTTCACACCCTTGGTCCAAATCAAGAAGTTCCCCGACATACCCGTCTCCACTCGAGAGGAAACACGAGGGTCCCGCCCACATCCAGAGGAGCCCCGTTTCGGCCTCGTAGCTCGAGATGAGGGATCCTTTCCCTGCTTCGTCGGGAAAGAGTTCCCGGCCTTCCCGTCGCATCTCAAGAGGAGGCCCTCTCAACAGGAACGGCGAGAGGAACTCCAGGGTCGTGCCACCATTCCAAGAGTCCCCCAGATGTCTCAGTCCATTCCAGAGGAACCTCTTTTCCCTTCACCGGCTCGTCTTTCACGCCGAGGATCGACTCACACCAAGGTGGCACGTGGCACAGCCCTGTGGGAAAGCCTCGTGGGAAAGCCTCGAGGGACCGCCTCGAGGTAAAGCCACAGATCCCTTGATCCACGTGACAGGAAGCGTGACACTACTCCTGCAGCTCGGGAGGAAAGCGCACGTGCATGCCCCCACTCGAGACGAGGCCTGACTCCCCTGGGGAGACTCAGAAGCACCCCAAGATCCATGGCAACACTGGAGAGGAATCCTCAGGATCCGGCCCCGACTCCACACAAGGTCTTAGGCCCCGGCATGGACGGGAGAGGAATCCCGAGAGGACCCCTTGCAACTCGTATGGGTACTGGCCTTTCCTGAGGCCACCAGAGCGGGTCCCTGAGGTCCCCGTCGTTACTCGAGAAGACCTGCCGCAACTCGAGAAAATCCAGGAGGTTCTCCCCTCCAGGGGAGATGAAGCCCATTTCCGCTGAGGCGTCTCGAGGCTGATCACACCTCACCTCTGAAACATCGAAAGGGTCCTTCACACCCTTGGTGCGAATCAAGAAGTTCCCCGACATACCCGTTTCCACTCGAGAGGAAACACGAGGGTCCCGCCCACATCCAGAGGAGCCCCGTTTCCGCCTCGTAGCTCGAGATGAGGGATCCTTTCCCTGCATCGTCGGGAAAGAGTTCCCGGCTTTCCCGTCGCATCTCAAGAGGAGGCCCTCTCAACAGGAACGGCGACAGGAACTCCAGGGTCGTGCCACCATTCCAAGAGTCCCCCAGATGTCTCAGTCCATTCCAGAGGATCCTCTTTTCCCTTCACCGGCTCGTCTTTCACGCCGAGGTTCGACTCACACCATTGTGGCACGTGGCACAGCCCTGTGGGAAAGCCTCGTCGGAAATCTTCGAGGGAAACCCGCAGATCCCTTGATCCACGTGACAGGAAGCGTGACAGTACTGCTGCAGCTCGGGAGGAAAGCGCACGTGCATGCCACCACTCGAGACGAGGGCTGACTCCCCTGGGGATACTCAGAAGCACCCCAAGTTCCATGGCAACACTGGAGAGGAATCCTCAGGTTCCGGCCCCGTCTCCACACAAGGACTGAGGCCCCGGCATGGACGGGAGAGGAATCCCGAGATGGCCCCTAGCAACTCGCATGGGGACTGGTCTCTCCTGAGGCCACCAGAGCGGGTCCCTGAGGTCCCCGTCGTAAATCGAGAAGACCTGCCGCAACTCGAGAAAATCCAGGAGGTTCTCCCCTCCAGGCGAGATGAGGCCCATTTCCGCTGAGGCGTCTCCAGACTGATCACACCTCACCTCTGGAACTTCGAAAGGGTCCTTCACACCCTTGGTGCAAATCAAGAAGTTCCCCGACATACCCGTCTCCACTCGAGAGGAAACACGAGGGTCCCGCCCACATCCAGAGGAGCCCCGATTCCGCCTCGTAGCTCGAGATGAGGGATCCTTTCCCTGCTTCGTCGGGAAAGAGTTCCCGGCGTCCCCGTCGCATCTCAAGAGGTGGCGCTCTCAACAGGAATGGCGAGAGGAACTGCAGGGTCATGCCACCATTCCAAGAGTCCCCCAGATGTCTCAGTCCATTCCAGAGGAACCTCTTTTCCCTTCACCGGCTCGTCTTTCACGCCGAGGATCGACTCACACCAAGGTGGCACGTGGCACAGCCCTGTGGGAAAGCCTCGTGGGAAAGCCTCAAGCCAAAGCCTCGAGGGAAAGCCACAGATCCCTTGATCCACGTGACAGGAAGCGTGACACTACTGCTGCAGCTCGGGAGGAAAGCGCACGTGCATGCCCCCATTCAAGACGATGCCTGACTCCCCTGGGGAGACTCAGAAGCACCCCAAGATCCATGGCAACACTGGAGAGGAATCCTCAGGTTCCGGCTCCGACTCCACACAAGGTCTTAGGCCCCGGCATGGACGGGAGAGGAATCCCGAGAGGTCCCCTAGCAACTCACATGGGGACTGGCCTTTCCTGAGGCCACCAGAGCGGGTCCCTGAGGGCCCCGTCGTAACTCGAGAAGACCTGCCGCAACTCGAGAAAATCCAGGAGGTTCTCCCCTCCAGGCGAGATGAGGCCCATTTCTGTTGAGGCGTCTCGAGGCTGATCACACCTCACCTCTGGAACTTCGAAAGGGTCCTTCACACCCTTGGTGCAAATCAAGAAGTTCCCCGACATACCCGTCTCCACTCAAGAGGAAACACGAGGGTCCCGCCCACATCCGGAGGAGCCCCATTTCTGCCTGGTAGCCGAGATGAGGGATCCTTTCCCTGCTTCGTCGGGAAAGAGTTCCCGGCGTTCCCGTCGCATCTCAAGAGGAGGCCCTCTCAACAGGAACGGCGAGAGGAACTCCAGGTTCGTGCCACGATTCCAAGAGTCCCCCAGATGTTTCAGTCGATTCCAGAGGAACCTCTTTTCCCTTCACCGGCTCTTCGTTCACGCCGAGGATAGACTCAAACGAAGATGGCACGTGGCACAGCCCTGTGGGAAAGCTTCGTGGGAAAGCCTCGAGGGACCGCCTCGAGGGTAAGCCACAGATTCCTTGATCCACGTAACTGGAAGCGTGACACTACTGCTGCAGCTCGGGAGGAAAGCACACGTGCATGCCCCCACACGAGACGAGGCCTGACTCCCCTGGGGAGACTCAGAAGCACCCCAAAATCCATGGCAACACAGGAGAGGAATCCTCAGTTTCCGGCCCCGACTCCACAGAAGGTCTTAGGCCCCGGCATGGACGGGAGAGGAATCCCGAGATGGCCCCTATGAACTCGCCTGGGGACTGGCCTTTCCTGAGGCCACCAGAGCGGGTCCCTGGGGTCCCCATCGTAACTCGAGAAGACCTGCCGCAACTCGAGAAAATCCAGGAGGTTCTCCCCTCCAGGCGAGATGAGGCCCATTTCCGCTGAGGCGTCTCGAGGCTGATCACACCTCACCTCTGGAACTTCAAAAGGGTCCTTCACACCCTTGGTGCAAATCAAGAAGTTCCCCGACATACCCGTCTCCACTCGAGAGGAAACACGAGGGTCCCGCCCACATCCAGAGGAGCCCCTATCCGCCTCGTAGCTCGAGATGAGGGATCCTTTCCCTGCTTCGTCGGGAAAGAGTTCCCGGCGTTCCCGTCGCATCTCAAGAGGAGGCCCTCTCAACAGGAACGGCGAGAGGAACTCCAGGGTCGTGCCACCATTCCAAGAGTACCCCAGATGTCTCAGTCCATTCCAGAGGAATCTCTTTTCCCTTTACCGGCTCGTCTTTCATGCCGAGGATCGACTCACACCAAGGTGGCACGTGGCACAGTCCAGTGGGAAAGCGTCGTGGGAAAGCCTCGAGCGAAAGCCTCGAGGGAAAGCCACAGAATCCTTGATCCACATGACAGGAGCGTGACACTGCTGCTGCAGCTCGGGAGGAAACCGCACGTGCATGCCCCCACTCGAGACGAGGCCTGACTCCCCTGGGGAGACTCAGAAGCACCCCAAGATCCATGGCAACACTGGAGAGGAATCCTCAGGTTCCGGCCCCGACTCCACACAAGGACTGAGGCCCCGGCATGGACGGGAGAGGAAACCCGAGAGGTCACATAGCCACTCGCATGGGGACTGGCCTTTCCTGAGGCCACCAGAGCGGGTCCCTGAGGTCCCAGTCGTAACTCGAGAAGACCTGCTGCAACTCGAGAAAATCCATGAGGTTCTCCCCTCCAGGCGAGATGAGGCCCATTTCCGCTGAGGCATCTCGAGGCTGATGACACCTCACCTCTGGAACTTCGAAAGGGTCCTTCACACCCTTGGTGCAAATCAAGAAGTTCCCCGACATACCCGTCTCCACTCGAGAGGAAACACGAGGGTCCCGCCCACATCCAGAGGAGCCCCGTTTCCGCCTCGTAGCTCGAGATGAGGGATCCTTTCCCTGCTTCGTCGGGAAAGAGTTCGTGGCGTTCCCGTCGCATCTCAAGAGGAGGCCCTCTCAACAGGAACGGCGAGAGGAACTCCAGGGTCGTTCCACCATTCCAAGAGTCCCCCAGATGTCTCAGTCCATTCCAGAGGATCCTCTTTTCCCTTCACCGGCTCGTCTTTCAGGCCGAGGATCGACTCACACCAAGGTGACAGGTGGCACAGCCCTGTGGGAAAGCTTCGTGGGAAAGCCTCGAGGGAAACCGCAGATCCCTTGATCCACGTGACAGGTGGCGAGCCACTACTGCTGCAGCTCGGGAGGAAAGCGCACGTGCATGCCCCCACTCGAGACGAGGCCTGACTCCCGTGGGGAGACTCAGAAGCACCCCAAGATCCATGGCAACACTGGAGAGGAATCCTCAGGTTCCGGCCCCGAATCCACACAAGGACTGAGGCCCCAGCATGGACGGGAGAGGAATCCCGAGAGGTCCCCTAGCAACTCGCCTGGGGACTGGCCTTTCCTGAGGCCACCAGAACGGGTCCCTGAGGTCCCCGTCGTAACTCGAGAAGACCTGCCGCAACTCGAGAAAATGCAGGAGGTTCTCCCCTCCAGGCGAGATGAGGCCCATTTCCGCTGAGGCGTCTCGAGGCTGATCACACCTCACCTTTGGAAATTCGAAAGGGTCCTTCACTCCCTTGGTGCAAATCAAGAAGTTCCCCGACATACCCGTCTCCACTCGAGAGGAAACACGAGGGTCCCGCCCACATCCAGAGGAGCCCCGTTTCCGCCTCGTAGCTCGAGATGAGGGATCCTATCCCTGCTTCGTCGGGAAAGAGTTCCCGGCGTTCCGGTCGCATGTCAAGAGGAGGACCTCTCAACAGGAATGGCGAGAGGAACTTCAGGGTCGTGCAACCATTCCAAGAGTCCCCCAGAGGTCTCAGTCCATTAAAGAGGAACCACTTTTCCCTTCACCGGCTCGTCTTTCACGCCGAGGATCGACTCACACCAAGGTGGCACGTGGCACAACCCTGTGGGAAAGGTTCGTAGGAAAGCCTGGAGGGACAGCCTCGAGGGAAAGCCACAGATCCCTTGATCCACGTGATAGGAAGCGTGACACTACTGCTGCAGCTCGGGAGGAAAGTGCCCGTGCATGCCCCCACTCGATACGAGGCCTGACTCCCCTGGGGAGACTCAGAAGCACCCCAAGATCCATGGCAACACTGGAGAGGAATCCTCAGGTTCCAGCCCCGACTCCACACAAGGTCTTAGGCCCCGGCATGGACGGGAGAGGAATCCCGAGATGGCCCCTAGCAACTCGCATGGGGACTGGCCTCTCCTGAGGCCACCAGAGCGGGTCCCTGACGTCCCCGTCGTAACTCAAGAAGACCTGCCGCAACTCGAGAAAATCCAGGAGGTTCTCCCCTCCGGGCGAGATGAGGCCCATTTCCGCTGAGGCGTCTCGAGGCTGATCACACCTCACCTCTGGAACTTCGAAAGGGTCTTTCACACCCTTGGTGCAAATCAAGAAGTTCCCCGACATACCAGTCTCCACTCGAGAGGAAACACGAGGGTCCCGCCCACATCCAGAGGAGCCCCGTTTCCGCCTCGTAGCTCGAGATGAGGGATCCTTTCCCTGCTTCGTCGGGAAAGAGTTCCCGGCCTTCCCGTCGCATCTCAAGAGGAGGCCCTCTCATCAGGAACGGCGAGAAGAACTCCAGGGTCGTGCCACCATTCCAAGAGCCCCCAGATGTCTCAGTCCATTCCAGAGGAACCTCTTTTCCCTTCAACGGCTCCTCTTTCACGACGAGGATCGACTCACACCAAGGTGGCACGTGGCACAGCCCTGTGGAAAAGCCTCGTGGGAAAGACTCGAGGGAAACCCGCAGATCCCTTGATCCACGTGACAGGAAGCGTGACAGTACTGCTGCAGCTTGGGAGGAAAGCGCACGTGCATGCCCCCACTCAAGTCGAGGCCTGACTCCCCTGGGGAGACTCAGAAGCACCTCAAGTTCCATGGCAACACTGGAGAGGAATTCCGGCCCCGTCTCCACACAAGGACTGAGGCCCCGGCATGGACGGGAGAGGAATCCCGAGAGGTCCACTAGCAACTCGCCTGGGGACTGGCCTTTCCTGAGGCCACCAGAGCGGGTCCCTGAGGTCCCCGTCGTAACTCGAGATGACCTGCCGCAACTCGAGAAAATCCAGGAGGTTCTCCCCTCCAGGCGAGATGAGGCCCATTTCCGCTGAGGCGTCTCGAGGCTGATCACACCTCACCTTTGGAACTTTGAAAGGGTCCTTCACACCCTTGGTGCAAATCAAGAAGTTCCCCGACATACCCGTCTCCACTCCAGAGGAAACGCGAGGTTCCCTCCCACATCCAGAGGAGCCTCGTTTCCGCCTCGTAGCTCGAGATGAGGGATCCTTTCCCTGCTTCCTCGGGAAAGAGTTCCCGGCCTTCCCGTCGCATCTCAAGAGGAGGCCCTCTCAACAGGAACGGCGAGAGGAACTCCAGGGTCGTGCCACCATTCCAAGAGTCCCCCAGATGCCTCAGTCCATTCCAGAGGAACCACTTTTCCCTTCACCGGCTCGTCTTTCACGCCGAGGATCGACTCACAACAAGGTGGCACGTGGCACAGCCCTGTGGGAAAGCCTCGTGGGAAAGCCTCGAGCCAAAGACTCGAGGGAAAGCCAGAGATCCCTTGATCCACGTGACAGGAAGCGTGACACTACTCCTGCAGCTCGGGAGGAAAGCGCACGTGCATGCCCCCACTCGAGACGAGGCCTGACTCCCCTGGGGAGACTCAGAAGCACCTCAAAATCCATGGCAACACTGGAGAGGAATCCTCAGGTTCCGGCCCCGACTCCACACAAGGTCTTAGGCCCCGGCATGGACGGGAGGGGAATCCAGAGATGGCCCCTAGCAACTCGCATGGGGACTGGCCTATCCTGAGGCCACCAGAGCGGGTCACTGTGGTGCCCGTCGTAACTCGAGAAGACCTGCCTCAACTCGAGAAAATCCAGGAGGTTCTCCCCTCCAGGCGAGATGAGGCCCATTTCCGCTGAGGTGTCTCGAGGCTGATCACACCTCACCTCTGGAACTGCGAAAGGGTCCTTCACACCCTTGGTCCAAATCAAGAAGTTCCCCGACATACCCGTCTCCACTCGAGAGGAAACACGAGGGTCCCGCCCACATCCAGAGGAGCCCCGTTTCGGCCTCGTAGCTCGAGATGAGGGATCCTTTCCCTGCTTCGTCGGGAAAGAGTTCCCGGCCTTCCCGTCGCATCTCAAGAGGAGGCCCTCTCAACAGGAACGGCGAGAGGAACTCCAGGGTCGTGCCACCATTCCAAGAGTCCCCCAGATGTCTCAGTCCATTCCAGAGGAACCTCTTTTCCCTTCACCGGCTCGTCTTTCACGCCGAGGATCGACTCACACCAAGGTGGCACGTGGCACAGCCCTGTGGGAAAGCCTCGTGGGAAAGCCTCGAGGGACCGCCTCGAGGTAAAGCCACAGATCCCTTGATCCACGTGACAGGAAGCGTGACACTACTCCTGCAGCTCGGGAGGAAAGCGCACGTGCATGCCCCCACTCGAGACGAGGCCTGACTCCCCTGGGGAGACTCAGAAGCACCCCAAGATCCATGGCAACACTGGAGAGGAATCCTCAGGATCCGGCCCCGACTCCACACAAGGTCTTAGGCCCCGGCATGGACGGGAGAGGAATCCCGAGAGGACCCCTTGCAACTCGTATGGGTACTGGCCTTTCCTGAGGCCACCAGAGCGGGTCCCTGAGGTCCCCGTCGTTACTCGAGAAGACCTGCCGCAACTCGAGAAAATCCAGGAGGTTCTCCCCTCCAGGGGAGATGAAGCCCATTTCCGCTGAGGCGTCTCGAGGCTGATCACACCTCACCTCTGAAACATCGAAAGGGTCCTTCACAGCCTTGGTGCGAATCAAGAAGTTCCCCGACATACCCGTTTCCACTCGAGAGGAAACACGAGGGTCCCGCCCACATCCAGAGGAGCCCCGTTTCCGCCTCGTAGCTCGAGATGAGGGATCCTTTCCCTGCATCGTCGGGAAAGAGTTCCCGGCTTTCCCGTCGCATCTCAAGAGGAGGCCGTCTCAAGAGGAACGGCGAGAGGAACTCCAGGGTCGTGCCACCATTCCAAGAGTCCCCCAGATGTCTCAGTCCATTCCAGAGGATCCTCTTTTCCCTTCACCGGCTCGTCTTTCACGCCGAGGTTCGACTCACACCATTGTGGCACGTGGCACAGCCCTGTGGGAAAGCCTCGTGGGAAAGCCTCGAGGGACAGCCTCGAGGGAAAGCCACAGATCCCTTGATCCACGTGACAGGAAGCGTGACACTACTGCTGCAGCTCGGGAGGAAAGCGCACGTGCATGCCCCCACTCGAGACGAGGCCTGACTCCCCTGGGGAGACTCAGAAGCACCCCAAGATCCATGGCAACACTGGAGAGGAATCCTCAGTTTCCGGCCCCGACTCCACAGAAGGTCTTAGGCCCCGGCATGGACGGGAGAGGAATCCCGAGATGGCCCCTAGCAACTCGCATGGGGACTGGTCTCTCCTGAGGCCACCAGAGCGGGTCCCTGAGGTCCCCGTCGTAAATCGAGAAGACCTGCCGCAACTCGAGAAAATCCAGGAGGTTCTCCCCTCCAGGCGAGATGAGGCCCATTTCCGCTGAGGCGTCTCCAGACTGATCACACCTCACCTCTGGAACTTCGAAAGGGTCCTTCACACCCTTGGTGCAAATCAAGAAGTTCCCCGACATACCCGTCTCCACTCGAGAGGAAACACGAGGGTCCCGCCCACATCCAGAGGAGCCCCGTTTCCGCCTCGTAGCTCGAGATGAGGGATCCTTTCCCTGCTTCGTCGGGAAAGAGTTCCCGGCGTCCCCGTCGCATCTCAGGAGGTGGCGCTCTCAACAGGAATGGCGAGAGGAACTGCAGGGTCGTGCCACCATTCCAAGAGTCCCCCAGATGTCTCAGTCCATTCCAGAGGAACCTCTTTTCCCTTCACCGGCTCGTCTTTCACGCCGAGGATCGACTCACACCAAGGTGGCACGTGGCACAGCCCTGTGGGAAAGCCTCGTGGGAAAGCCTCAAGCCAAAGCCTCGAGGGAAAGCCACAGATCCCTTGATCCACGTGACAGGAAGCGTGACACTACTGCTGCAGCTCGGGAGGAAAGCGCACGTGCATGCCCCCATTCAAGACGATGCCTGACTCCCCTGGGGAGACTCAGAAGCACCCCAAGATCCATGGCAACACTGGAGAGGAATCCTCAGGTTCCGGCTCCGACTCCACACAAGGTCTTAGGCCCCGGCATGGACGGGAGAGGAATCCCGAGAGGTCCCCTAGCAACTCACATGGGGACTGGCCTTTCCTGAGGCCACCAGAGCGGGTCCCTGAGGGCCCCGTCGTAACTCGAGAAGACCTGCCGCAACTCGAGAAAATCCAGGAGGTTCTCCCCTCCAGGCGAGATGACGCCCATTTCCACTGAGGCGTCTCGAGGCTGATCACACCTCACCTCTGGAACTTCGAAAGGGTCTTTCACACCCTTGGTGCAAATCAAGAAGTTCCCCGACATACCCGTCTCCACTCGATAGGAAACGCGAGGGTCCCGCCCACATCCAGAGGAGCCCCGTTTCCGGCTCGTAGCTCGAGATGAGGGATCCTTTCCCTGCTTCGTCGGGAAAGAGTTCCCGGCGTTCCCGTCGCATCTCAAGAGGAGGCCCTCTCAACAGGAACGGCGAGAGGAACTCCAGGGTCGTGCCACCATTCCAAGAGTCCCCCAGATGTCTCAGTCCATTCCAGAGGAACCTCTTTTCCCTTCACCGGCTCGTCTTTCACGTCGAGGATAGACTCACACCAAGGTGGCACGTGGCACAGCCCTGTGGGAAAGCCTCGTGGGAAAGCCTCGAAAGAAAGCTTCGAGGGAAAGCCACAGATCCCTTGATCCACGTGACAGGAAGAGTGACACGACTGCTGCAGCTTGGGAGGAAAGCGCACGAGCATGCCCCCAACGAGACGAGGCCTGACTCCCCTGGGGAGACTCAGAAGCACCCCAAGATCCATGGCAACCCTGGAGAGGAATCCTCAGGTTCCGGCCCCGACTCCACACAATGTCTTAGGCCCCGGCATGGACGGGAGAGAAATCCCGAGAGGTCCCCTAGCAACTCGCATGGGGACTGGCCTTTCCTGAGGCCACCAGAGCGGGTCCCTGAGGTCCCCGTCGTAACTCGAGAAGATCTGCCACAACTCGCGAAAATCCAGGAGGTTCTCCCCTCCAGGCGAGATGAGACCCATTTCCGCTGAGGCGTCTCGAGGCTGATCACACCTCACCTCTGGAACTTCGAAAGGGTCCTTCACACCCTTGGTGCAAATCAAGAAGTTCCCCGACATACCCGTCTCCACTCGAGAGGAAACGCGAGGGTCCCGCCCACATCCAGAGGAGCCCCGTTTCCTCCTCGTATCTCGAGATGAGGGATCCATTCCCTGCTTCGTCGGGAAAGAGTTCCCGGCGTTCCCGTCGCATCTCAAGAGGAGGCCCTCTCAACAGGAACGGCGAGAGGAATTCCAGGGTCGTGCCACCATTCCAAGAGTCCCCCAGATGTCTCAGTCGATTCCAGAGGAACCTCTCTTCCCTTCACCGGCTCTTCGTTCACGCCGAGGATCGACTCACACCAAGGTGGCACGTGGCACAGCCCTCTGGGAAAGCCTCGTGTGAAAGCCTCGAGGGACAGCCTCGAGGGAAAGCCACAGATTCCTTGATCCACGTGACAGGAAGCGTGACATTACTGCTGCAGCTCGGGAGGAAAGTGCACGTGCATGCCCCCACTCGAGACGAGGCCTGACTCCCCTGGGGGGACTCAGAAGCACCCCTAGATCCATGGCAACACTGGAGAGGAATCCTCGGGTTCCGGCCCCGACTCCCCACAAGGACTGAGGCCCCGGCATGGACGGGAGAGGAATCCCGAGAGGTCCCCTAGCAACACTCATGGGGACTGGCCTCTCCTGAGGCCACCAGAGCGGATCCCTGAGGTCCCCGTCGTAACTCGAGAAGACCTGCCGCAACTCGAGAAAATCCAGGAGGTTCTCCCCTCCAGGCGAGATGAGGCCCATTTCCGCTGAGGAGTCTCGAGGCTGATCACACCTCACTTCTGGAACGTCGAAAGGGTCCTTCACAGCCTTGGTGCAAATCAAGAAGTTCCCCAATATACCCCTCTCCACTCAAGAGGAAACACGAGGGTCCCGCCCACATTCGGAGGAGCCCCGTTTCCGCCTCGTAGCTCGAGATGAGGGATCCTTTCCCTGCTTCATCGGGAAAGAGTTCCTGGCGTTCCCGTCGCATCTCAAGAGGAGGCCGTCTCAAGAGGAACGGCGAGAGGAACTCCAGGGTCGTGCCACCATTCCAAGAGTCCCCCAGATGTCTCAGTCCATTCCAGAGGAACCTCTTTTCCCTTCACCGGCTCGTCTTTCACGCCGAGGATCGACTCACACCAAGGTGGCACGTGGCACAGCCCTGTGGGAAAGCCTCGTGGGAAAGCCTCGAGGGACAGCCTCGAGGGAAAGCCACAGATCCCTTGATCCACGTGACAGGAAGCGTGACACTACTGCTGCAGCTCGGGAGGAAAGCGCACGTGCATGCCCCCACTCGAGACGAGGCCTGACTCCCCTGGGGAGACTCAGAAGCACCCCAAGATCCATGGCAACACTGGAGAGGAATCCTCAGTTTCCGGCCCCGACTCCACAGAAGGTCTTAGGCCCCGGCATGGACGGGAGAGGAATCCCGAGATGGCCCCTAGCAACTCGCATGGGGACTGGTCTCTCCTGAGGCCACCAGAGCGGGTCCCTGAGGTCCCCGTCGTAAATCGAGAAGACCTGCCGCAACTCGAGAAAATCCAGGAGGTTCTCCCCTCCAGGCGAGATGAGGCCCATTTCCGCTGAGGCGTCTCCAGACTGATCACACCTCACCTCTGGAACTTCGAAAGGGTCCTTCACACCCTTGGTGCAAATCAAGAAGTTCCCCGACATACCCGTCTCCACTCGAGAGGAAACACGAGGGTCCCGCCCACATCCAGAGGAGCCCCGTTTCCGCCTCGTAGCTCGAGATGAGGGATCCTTTCCCTGCTTCGTCGGGAAAGAGTTCCCGGCGTCCCCGTCGCATCTCAGGAGGTGGCGCTCTCAACAGGAATGGCGAGAGGAACTGCAGGGTCGTGCCACCATTCCAAGAGTCCCCCAGATGTCTCAGTCCATTCCAGAGGAACCTCTTTTCCCTTCACCGGCTCGTCTTTCACGCCGAGGATCGACTCACACCAAGGTGGCACGTGGCACAGCCCTGTGGGAAAGCCTCGTGGGAAAGCCTCAAGCCAAAGCCTCGAGGGAAAGCCACAGATCCCTTGATCCACGTGACAGGAAGCGTGACACTACTGCTGCAGCTCGGGAGGAAAGCGCACGTGCATGCCCCCATTCAAGACGATGCCTGACTCCCCTGGGGAGACTCAGAAGCACCCCAAGATCCATGGCAACACTGGAGAGGAATCCTCAGGTTCCGGCTCCGACTCCACACAAGGTCTTAGGCCCCGGCATGGACGGGAGAGGAATCCCGAGAGGTCCCCTAGCAACTCACATGGGGACTGGCCTTTCCTGAGGCCACCAGAGCGGGTCCCTGAGGGCCCCGTCGTAACTCGAGAAGACCTGCCGCAACTCGAGAAAATCCAGGAGGTTCTCCCCTCCAGGCGAGATGACGCCCATTTCCACTGAGGCGTCTCGAGGCTGATCACACCTCACCTCTGGAACTTCGAAAGGGTCTTTCACACCCTTGGTGCAAATCAAGAAGTTCCCCGACATACCCGTCTCCACTCGATAGGAAACGCGAGGGTCCCGCCCACATCCAGAGGAGCCCCGTTTCCGGCTCGTAGCTCGAGATGAGGGATCCTTTCCCTGCTTCGTCGGGAAAGAGTTCCCGGCGTTCCCGTCGCATCTCAAGAGGAGGCCCTCTCAACAGGAACGGCGAGAGGAACTCCAGGGTCGTGCCACCATTCCAAGAGTCCCCCAGATGTCTCAGTCCATTCCAGAGGAACCTCTTTTCCCTTCACCGGCTCGTCTTTCACGTCGAGGATAGACTCACACCAAGGTGGCACGTGGCACAGCCCTGTGGGAAAGCCTCGTGGGAAAGCCTCGAAAGAAAGCTTCGAGGGAAAGCCACAGATCCCTTGATCCACGTGACAGGAAGAGTGACACGACTGCTGCAGCTTGGGAGGAAAGCGCACGAGCATGCCCCCAACGAGACGAGGCCTGACTCCCCTGGGGAGACTCAGAAGCACCCCAAGATCCATGGCAACCCTGGAGAGGAATCCTCAGGTTCCGGCCCCGACTCCACACAATGTCTTAGGCCCCGGCATGGACGGGAGAGAAATCCCGAGAGGTCCCCTAGCAACTCGCATGGGGACTGGCCTTTCCTGAGGCCACCAGAGCGGGTCCCTGAGGTCCCCGTCGTAACTCGAGAAGATCTGCCACAACTCGCGAAAATCCAGGAGGTTCTCCCCTCCAGGCGAGATGAGACCCATTTCCGCTGAGGCGTCTCGAGGCTGATCACACCTCACCTCTGGAACTTCGAAAGGGTCCTTCACACCCTTGGTGCAAATCAAGAAGTTCCCCGACATACCCGTCTCCACTCGAGAGGAAACGCGAGGGTCCCGCCCACATCCAGAGGAGCCCCGTTTCCTCCTCGTATCTCGAGATGAGGGATCCATTCCCTGCTTCGTCGGGAAAGAGTTCCCGGCGTTCCCGTCGCATCTCAAGAGGAGGCCCTCTCAACAGGAACGGCGAGAGGAATTCCAGGGTCGTGCCACCATTCCAAGAGTCCCCCAGATGTCTCAGTCGATTCCAGAGGAACCTCTCTTCCCTTCACCGGCTCTTCGTTCACGCCGAGGATCGACTCACACCAAGGTGGCACGTGGCACAGCCCTCTGGGAAAGCCTCGTGTGAAAGCCTCGAGGGACAGCCTCGAGGGAAAGCCACAGATTCCTTGATCCACGTGACAGGAAGCGTGACATTACTGCTGCAGCTCGGGAGGAAAGTGCACGTGCATGCCCCCACTCGAGACGAGGCCTGACTCCCCTGGGGGGACTCAGAAGCACCCCTAGATCCATGGCAACACTGGAGAGGAATCCTCGGGTTCCGGCCCCGACTCCCCACAAGGACTGAGGCCCCGGCATGGACGGGAGAGGAATCCCGAGAGGTCCCCTAGCAACACTCATGGGGACTGGCCTCTCCTGAGGCCACCAGAGCGGATCCCTGAGGTCCCCGTCGTAACACGAGAAGACCTGCCGCAACTCGAGAAAATCCAGGAGGTTCTCCCCTCCAGGCGAGATGAGGCCCATTTCCGCTGAGGAGTCTCGAGGCTGATCACACCTCACTTCTGGAACGTCGAAAGGGTCCTTCACAGCCTTGGTGCAAATCAAGAAGTTCCCCAATATACCCCTCTCCACTCAAGAGGAAACACGAGGGTCCCGCCCACATTCGGAGGAGCCCCGTTTCCGCCTCGTAGCTCGAGATGAGGGATCCTTTCCCTGCTTCATCGGGAAAGAGTTCCCGGCGTTCCCGTCGCATCTCAAGAGGAGGCCGTCTCAAGAGGAACGGCGAGAGGAACTCCAGGGTCGTGCCACCATTCCAAGAGTCCCCCAGATGTCTCAGTCCATTCCAGAGGAACCTCTTTTCCCTTCACCGGCTCGTCTTTCACGCCGAGGATCGACTCACACCAAGGTGGCACGTGGCACAGCCCTGTGGGAAAGCCTCGTGGGAAAGCCTCGAGGGACAGCCTCGAGGGAAAGCCACAGATCCCTTGATCCACGTGACAGGAAGCGTGACACTACTGCTGCAGCTCGGGAGGAAAGCGCACGTGCATGCCCCCACTCGAGACGAGGCCTGACTCCCCTGGGGAGACTCAGAAGCACCCCAAGATCCATGGCAACACTGGAGAGGAATCCTCAGTTTCCGGCCCCGACTCCACAGAAGGTCTTAGGCCCCGGCATGGACGGGAGAGGAATCCCGAGATGGCCCCTAGCAACTCGCATGGGGACTGGTCTCTCCTGAGGCCACCAGAGCGGGTCCCTGAGGTCCCCGTCGTAAATCGAGAAGACCTGCCGCAACTCGAGAAAATCCAGGAGGTTCTCCCCTCCAGGCGAGATGAGGCCCATTTCCGCTGAGGCGTCTCCAGACTGATCACACCTCACCTCTGGAACTTCGAAAGGGTCCTTCACACCCTTGGTGCAAATCAAGAAGTTCCCCGACATACCCGTCTCCACTCGAGAGGAAACACGAGGGTCCCGCCCACATCCAGAGGAGCCCCGTTTCCGCCTCGTAGCTCGAGATGAGGGATCCTTTCCCTGCTTCGTCGGGAAAGAGTTCCCGGCGTCCCCGTCGCATCTCAGGAGGTGGCGCTCTCAACAGGAATGGCGAGAGGAACTGCAGGGTCGTGCCACCATTCCAAGAGTCCCCCAGATGTCTCAGTCCATTCCAGAGGAACCTCTTTTCCCTTCACCGGCTCGTCTTTCACGCCGAGGATCGACTCACACCAAGGTGGCACGTGGCACAGCCCTGTGGGAAAGCCTCGTGGGAAAGCCTCAAGCCAAAGCCTCGAGGGAAAGCCACAGATCCCTTGATCCACGTGACAGGAAGCGTGACACTACTGCTGCAGCTCGGAAGGAAAGCGCACGTGCATGACCCCATTCAAGACGATGCCTGACTCCCCTGGGGAGACTCAGAAGCACCCCAAGATCCATGGCAACACTGGAGAGGAATCCTCAGGTTCCGGCTCCGACTCCACACAAGGTCTTAGGCCCCGGCATGGACGGGAGAGGAATCCCGAGAGGTCCCCTAGCAACTCACATGGGGACTGGCCTTTCCTGAGGCCACCAGAGCGGTTCCCTGAGGGCCCCGTCGTAACTCGAGAAGACCTGCCGCAACTCGAGAAAATCCAGGAGGTTCTCCCCTCCAGGCGAGATGACGCCCATTTCCACTGAGGCGTCTCGAGGCTGATCACACCTCACCTCTGGAACTTCGAAAGGGTCTTTCACACCCTTGGTGCAAATCAAGAAGTTCCCCGACATACCCGTCTCCACTCGATAGGAAACGCGAGGGTCCCGCCCACATCCAGAGGAGCCCCGTTTCCGGCTCGTAGCTCGAGATGAGGGATCCTTTCCCTGCTTCGTCGGGAAAGAGTTCCCGGCGTTCCCGTCGCATCTCAAGAGGAGGCCCTCTCAACAGGGACGGCGAGAGGAACTCCAGGGTCGTGCCACCATTCCAAGAGTCCCCCAGATGTCTCAGTCCATTCCAGAGGAACCTCTTTTCCCTTCACCGGCTCGTCTTTCACGTCGAGGATAGACTCACACCAAGGTGGCACGTGGCACAGCCCTGTGGGAAAGCCTCGTGGGAAAGCCTCGAAAGAAAGCTTCGAGGGAAAGCCACAGATCCCTTGATCCACGTGACAGGAAGAGTGACACGACTGCTGCAGCTTGGGAGGAAAGCGCACGAGCATGCCCCCAACGAGACGAGGCCTGACTCCCCTGGGGAGACTCAGAAGCACCCCAAGATCCATGGCAACCCTGGAGAGGAATCCTCAGGTTCCGGCCCCGACTCCACACAATGTCTTAGGCCCCGGCATGGACGGGAGAGAAATCCCGAGAGGTCCCCTAGCAACTCGCATGGGGACTGGCCTTTCCTGAGGCCACCAGAGCGGGTCCCTGAGGTCCCCGTCGTAACTCGAGAAGATCTGCCACAACTCGCGAAAATCCAGGAGGTTCTCCCCTCCAGGCGAGATGAGACCCATTTCCGCTGAGGCGTCTCGAGGCTGATCACACCTCACCTCTGGAACTTCGAAAGGGTCCTTCACACCCTTGGTGCAAATCAAGAAGTTCCCCGACATACCCGTCTCCACTCGAGAGGAAACGCGAGGGTCCCGCCCACATCCAGAGGAGCCCCGTTTCCTCCTCGTATCTCGAGATGAGGGATCCATTCCCTGCTTCGTCGGGAAAGAGTTCCCGGCGTTCCCGTCGCATCTCAAGAGGAGGCCCTCTCAACAGGAACGGCGAGAGGAATTCCAGGGTCGTGCCACCATTCCAAGAGTCCCCCAGATGTCTCAGTCGATTCCAGAGGAACCTCTCTTCCCTTCACCGGCTCGTCTTTCACGCCGAGGATCGACTCACACCAAGGTGGCACGTGGCACAGCCCTGTGGGAAAGCCTCGTGGGAAAGCCTCAAGCCAAAGCCTCGAGGGAAAGCCACAGATCCCTTGATCCACGTGACAGGAAGCGTGACACTACTGCTGCAGCTCGGAAGGAAAGCGCACGTGCATGACCCCATTCAAGACGATGCCTGACTCCCCTGGGGAGACTCAGAAGCACCCCAAGATCCATGGCAACACTGGAGAGGAATCCTCAGGTTCCGGCTCCGACTCCACACAAGGTCTTAGGCCCCGGCATGGACGGGAGAGGAATCCCGAGAGGTCCCCTAGCAACTCACATGGGGACTGGCCTTTCCTGAGGCCACCAGAGCGGTTCCCTGAGGGCCCCGTCGTAACTCGAGAAGACCTGCCGCAACTCGAGAAAATCCAGGAGGTTCTCCCCTCCAGGCGAGATGACGCCCATTTCCACTGAGGCGTCTCGAGGCTGATCACACCTCACCTCTGGAACTTCGAAAGGGTCTTTCACACCCTTGGTGCAAATCAAGAAGTTCCCCGACATACCCGTCTCCACTCGATAGGAAACGCGAGGGTCCCGCCCACATCCAGAGGAGCCCCGTTTCCGGCTCGTAGCTCGAGATGAGGGATCCTTTCCCTGCTTCGTCGGGAAAGAGTTCCCGGCGTTCCCGTCGCATCTCAAGAGGAGGCCCTCTCAACAGGGACGGCGAGAGGAACTCCAGGGTCGTGCCACCATTCCAAGAGTCCCCCAGATGTCTCAGTCCATTCCAGAGGAACCTCTTTTCCCTTCACCGGCTCGTCTTTCACGTCGAGGATAGACTCACACCAAGGTGGCACGTGGCACAGCCCTGTGGGAAAGCCTCGTGGGAAAGCCTCGAAAGAAAGCTTCGAGGGAAAGCCACAGATCCCTTGATCCACGTGACAGGAAGAGTGACACGACTGCTGCAGCTTGGGAGGAAAGCGCACGAGCATGCCCCCAACGAGACGAGGCCTGACTCCCCTGGGGAGACTCAGAAGCACCCCAAGATCCATGGCAACCCTGGAGAGGAATCCTCAGGTTCCGGCCCCGACTCCACACAATGTCTTAGGCCCCGGCATGGACGGGAGAGAAATCCCGAGAGGTCCCCTAGCAACTCGCATGGGGACTGGCCTTTCCTGAGGCCACCAGAGCGGGTCCCTGAGGTCCCCGTCGTAACTCGAGAAGATCTGCCACAACTCGCGAAAATCCAGGAGGTTCTCCCCTCCAGGCGAGATGAGACCCATTTCCGCTGAGGCGTCTCGATGCTGATCACACCTCACCTCTGGAACTTCGAAAGGGTCCTTCACACCCTTGGTGCAAATCAAGAAGTTCCCCGACATACCCGTCTCCACTCGAGAGGAAACGCGAGGGTCCCGCCCACATCCAGAGGAGCCCCGTTTCCTCCTCGTATCTCGAGATGAGGGATCCATTCCCTGCTTCGTCGGGAAAGAGTTCCCGGCGTTCCCGTCGCATCTCAAGAGGAGGCCCTCTCAACAGGAACGGCGAGAGGAATTCCAGGGTCGTGCCACCATTCCAAGAGTCCCCCAGATGTCTCAGTCGATTCCAGAGGAACCTCTCTTCCCTTCACCGGCTCTTCGTTCACGCCGAGGATCGACTCACACCAAGGTGGCACGTGGCACAGCCCTCTGGGAAAGCCTCGTGTGAAAGCCTCGAGGGACAGCCTCGAGGGAAAGCCACAGATTCCTTGATCCACGTGACAGGAAGCGTGACATTACTGCTGCAGCTCGGGAGGAAAGTGCACGTGCATGCCCCCACTCGAGACGAGGCCTGACTCCCCTGGGGGGACTCAGAAGCACCCCTAGATCCATGGCAACACTGGAGAGGAATCCTCGGGTTCCGGCCCCGACTCCCCACAAGGACTGAGGCCCCGGCATGGACGGGAGAGGAATCCCGAGAGGTCCCCTAGCAACACTCATGGGGACTGGCCTCTCCTGAGGCCACCAGAGCGGATCCCTGAGGTCCCCGTCGTAACTCGAGAAGACCTGCCGCAACTCGAGAAAATCCAGGAGGTTCTCCCCTCCAGGCGAGATGAGGCCCATTTCCGCTGAGGAGTCTCGAGGCTGATCACACCTCACTTCTGGAACGTCGAAAGGGTCCTTCACAGCCTTGGTGCAAATCAAGAAGTTCCCCAATATACCCCTCTCCACTCAAGAGGAAACACGAGGGTCCCGCCCACATTCGGAGGAGCCCCGTTTCCGCCTCGTAGCTCGAGATGAGGGATCCTTTCCCTGCTTCATCGGGAAAGAGTTCCCGGCATTCCCGTCGCATCTCAAGAGGAGGCCCTCTCAAGAGGATCGACGAGAGGAACTCCAGGGTCGTGCCACCATTCCAAGAGTCCCCCAGATGTCTCAGTCCATTCCAGAGGAACCTCTTTTCCCTTCACCGGCTCATCCTTCACGCCGACGATCGACTCACACCAAGGTGGCACGTGGCACAGCCCTGTGGGAAAGCCTCGTGGGAAAGCCTCGAGGGATAGCCTCGAGGACAGCCACAGATCCCTTGATCCACGTGACAGGAAGCGTGACACTACTGCTGCAGCTCGGGAGGAAAGCGCACGTGCATGCCCCCACTCGAGACGAGGCCTGACTCCCCTGGGGAGACTCAGAAGCACCCCAAGATCCATGGCAACACTGGAGAGGAATCCTCAGGTTCCGGCCCCGACACCACACAAAGTCTTAGGCCCCGGCATGGACGGGAGAGGAATCCCGAGATGGCCCCTAGCAACTCGAATGGGGACTGGCCTCTCCTGAGGCCACCAGAGCGGGTCCCTGAGGTCCCCGTCGTAACTCGAGAAGACCTGCCGCAACTCGAGAAAATCCAGGAGGTTCTCGCCTCCAGGCGAGATGAGGCCCATTTCTGCTGAGGCGTCTAGAGGCTGATCACACCTCACCTCTGGAACTTCGAAAGGGTCTTCACACCCTTGGTGCAAATCAAGAAGTTCCCCGACATACCCGTCTCCACTCGAGAGGAAACACGAGGGTCCCGCCCACATCCAGAGGAGCCCCGTTTCCGCCTCGTAGCTCGAGATGAGGGATCCTTTCCCTGCTTCATCGGGAAAGAGTTCCCGGCGTTCCCGTCGCATCTCAAGAGGAGGCCGTCTCAACAGGAACGGCGAGAGGAACTCCAGGGTCGTGCCACCATTCCAAGAGTCCCCCAGATGTCTCAGTCCATTCCAGAGGAACCTATTTTCCCTTCACCGGCTCGTCTTTCACGCCGAGGATCGACTCACACCAAGGTGGCACGTGGCACAGCCCTGTGGGAAAGCCTCGTGGGAAAGCCTCGAGGGACAGCCTCGAGGGAAAGCCACAGATCCCTTGATCCACGTGACAGGAAGCGTGACACTACTGCTGCAGCTCGGGAGGAAAGCGCACGTGCATGCCCCCACTCGAGACGAGGCCTGACTCCCCTGGGGAGACTCAGAAGCACCCCAAGATCCATGGCAACACTGGAGAGGAATCCTCAGGTTCCGGCCCCGACTCCACACAAGGTCTTAGGCCCCGGCCTGGACGGGAGAGGAATCCCGAGATGGCCCCTAGCAACTCGCATGGGGACTGGCCTCTCCTGAGGCCAAGAGAAGGAGTCCCTGAGGTCCCCGTCGTAAATCGAGAAGACCTGCCGCAACTCGAGAAAATCCAGGAGGTTCTCCCCTCCAGGCGAGATGAGGCCCATTTCCGCTGAGGCGTCTCGAGGCTGATCACACCTCACTTCTGGAACTTCGAAAGGGACCTTCACACCCATGGTGCAAATCAAGAAGTTCCCTGACATACCCGTCTCCACTCGAGATTAAACACGAGGGTCCCGCCCACATCCAGAGGAGACCCGTTTCCGCCTCGTAGCTCGAGATGAGGGACCCTTTCTCTGCTTCGTCGGGAAAGAGTTCCCGGCGTTCCCGTCGCATCTCAAGAGGAGGCCCTTTCAACAGCAACGGCGAGAGGAACTCCAGGGTCGTGCCACCATTCCAAGAATCCCCCAGATGTCTCAGTCCATTCCAGAGGAACCTCTTTTCCCTTCACCGGCTCGTCTTTCACGCCGAGGATGGACTCACACCAAGGTGGCACGTGGCACAGCCCTGTGGGAAAGCCTCGTGGGAAAGCCACAGATCCCTTGATCCACGTGATAGGAAGCGTGACACTACTGCTGCAGCTCCGGAGGAAAGTGCACGTGCATGCCCCCACTAGAGACGAGGCCTGACTCCCCTTGGGAGACTCAGAAGCACCCCAAAATCCATGGCAACACAAGAGAGGAATCCTCAGGTTCCGGCCCCGACTCCACTCAAGGTCTTAGGCCCCGGCATGGACGGGAGAGGAATCCTGAGATGGCCCCGAGCAAATCGCATGGGGACTGGCCTCTCCTGAGGCCACCAGAGCGGGTCCCTGAGGTCCCCGTCGTAAATCGAGAAGACCTGCCGCAACTCGAGAAAATCCAGGAGGTTCTCCCCTCCAGGCGAGATGAGGCCCATTTCCGCTGAGGCGTCTCCAGACTGATCACACCTCACCTCTGGAACTTCGAAAGGGTCCTTCACACCCTTGGTGCAAATCAAGAAGTTCCCCGACATACCCGTCTCCACTCGAGAGGACACACGAGCGTCCCGCCCACATCCAGAGGAGCCCCATTTCCGCCTCGTAGCTCGAGATGAGGGATCCTTTCCCTGTTTCGTCGAGAAAGAGTTCCCGACGTTCAGGTCGAATCTCAAGAGGTGGCCCTCTCAACAGGAATGGCCAGAGGAACTCCAGGGTCGTGCCACCATTCCAAGAGTCCCCCAGATGTCTCAGTCCATTCCAGAGGAACCTCTTTTCCCTTCACCGGCTCGTCTTTCACGCCGAGGATCGACTCACACAAAGGTGGCGCGTGGCACAGCCCTGTGGGAAAGCCTAGGGGGAAAGCCTTGAGCGAAAGCCTCGAGGGAAAGCCACAGATCCCTTTATCCATGTGACAGGAAGCGTGACACTACTGCTGCAGCTCGGGATGAAAGCTCACGTGCATGCCCAACTCGAGACGAGGCCTGACTCCCCTGGGGAGACTCAGAAGCACCCAAAGATCCATGGCAACACTGGAGAGGAATCCTCGGGTTCCGGCCCCGACTCCACACAAGGACTGAGGCCCCGGCATGGATGGGAGAGGAATCCCGAGATGGCCCCTAGCAACTCGCATGGGGACTGGCATCTCCTGAGGCCACCAGAGCGGGTCCCTGAGGTCCCCGTCGTAACTCGAGAAGACCTGCCGCAACTCGAGAAAATCCAGGAGGTTCTCCCCTCCAGGCGAGATGAGGCCCATTTCCGCTGAGGCGTCTCGAGGCTGATCACACCTCACCTCTGGAACTTCGAAAGGGTCCTTCACACCCTTGGTGCAAATCAAGAAGTTCCCCGACATACCCGTCTCCACTCGAGAGGAAACACGAGGGTCCCGCCCACATCCAGAGGAGCCCCGTTTCCGCCTCGTAGCTCGAGATGAGGGATCCTTTCCCTGCTTCGTCGGGAAAGAGTTCCCGGCGTTCCCGTCGCATCTCAAGAGGAGGCCCTCTCAACAGGAACGGCGAGAGGAACTCCAGGGTCGTGCCACCATTCCAAGAGTCCCCCAGATATCTCAGTCCATTCCAGAGGAAACTCTTTACCCTTCACCGGCTCTTCGTTCACGCCGAGGATCGACTCACACCAAGGTGGCACGTGGCACAGCCCTCTGGGAAAGCTTCGTGGGAAAGCCTCGAGGGACAGCCTCGAGGGAAAGCCACAGATTCCTTGATCCACGTGACAGGAAGCGTGACACTACTGCTGCAGCTCGGGAGGAAAGTGCACGTGCATGCCCCCACTCGAGACGAGGCCTGACTCCTCTGGGGGGACTCAGAAGCACCCCTAGATCCATGGCAACACTGGAGAGGAATCCTCGGGTTCCGGCCCGAACTCCCCACAAGGACTGAGGCCCCGGCATGGACGGGAGAGGAATCCCGAGAGGTCCCCTAGCAACACGCATGGGGACTGGCCTCTCCTGAGGCCACCAGAGCGGGTCCCTGAGGTCCCCATCGTAACTCGAGAAGACCTGCCGCAACTCGAGAAAATCCAGGAGGTTCTCCCCTCCAGGCGAGATGAGGCCCATTTCCGCTGAGGCGTCTCCAGGCTGATCACACCTCACTTCTGGAACGTCGAAAGGGTCCTTCACAGCCTTGGTGCAAATCAAGAAGTTCCCCGATATACCCCTCTCCACTCAAGAGGAAACACGAGGGTCCCGCCCACATTCGGAGGAGCCCCGTTTCCGCCTCGTAGCTCGAGATGAGGGATCCTTTCCCTGCTTCGTCGGGAAAGAGTTCCCTGCGTTCCCGTCGCATCTCAAGAGGAGCCCCTCTCAACCGGAACGGCGAGAGGAACTCCAGGGTCGTGCCACCATTCCAAGAGTCCCCCAGATGTCTCAGTCCATTCCAGAGGAACCTCTTTTCCCTACAACAGCTCGTCTTTCACGCCGAGGATCGACTCACACCAACGAGGCACGTGGCGCAGCCCTGTGGGAAAGCCTCGCGGGAAAGCCTCGAGGGACAGCCTCTAGGGAATGCCACAGATCCCTTGATCCACGTGACAGGAAGCATGACACTACTGCTGCAGCTCGGGAGGAAAGCGCTCATGCAAGCCCCCACTCGAGACGAGGCCTGACTCCGCTGGGGAGACTCAGAAGTACCCCAAGATCCATGGCAACACTGGAGAGGAATCCTCAGGTTCCGGCCCCGACTCCACACAAGGTCTTAGGCCCCGGCATGGACGGGAGAGTATTCCCGAGATGGCCCCTTGCAACTCGCATGGCGACTGGCCTTTCGTGAGGCCACCAGAGCGGGTCCCTGAGGTCCCCGTCGTAACTCGAGAAGACCTGCCGCAACTCGAGAAAATCCAGGAGGTTCTCCCCTCCAGGCGAGATGAGGCCCATTTCCGCTGAGGCGTGTCGAGGCTGATCACACCTCACCTCTGGAACTTCGAAAGGGTCCTTCATACCCTTGGTGCAAATCAAGAAGTTCCCCGACATACCCGTCTCCACTCGAGAGGAAACACGAGGGTCCCGCCCACATCCAGAGGAGCCTCGTTTCCGCCTCGTAGCTCGAGATGAGGGATCCTTTCCCTGCTTCATTGGGAAAGAGTTCCCGGCATTCCCGTCGCATCTCAAGAGGAGGCCCTCTCAAGAGGATCGACGAGAGGAACTCCAGGGTCGTGCCACCATTCCAAGAGTCCCCCAGATGTCTCAGTCCATTCCAGAGGAACCTCTTTTCCCTTCACCGGCTCATCTTTCACGCCGAGGATCGACTCACACCAAGGTGGCACGTGGCACAGCCCTGTGGGAAAGCCTCGTGGGAAAGCCTCGAGGGACAGCCTCGAGGAAAGCCACAGATCCCTTGATCCACGTGACAGGAAGCGTGACACTACTGCTGCAGCTCGGGAGGAAAGCGCACGTGCATGCCCCCACTCGAGACGAGGCCTGACTCCCCTGGGGAGACTCAGAAGCACCCCAAGATCCATGGCAACACTGGAGAGGAATCCTCAGGTTCCGGCCCCGACACCACACAAAGTCTTAGGCCCCGGCATGGACGGGAGAGGAATCCCGAGATGGCCCCTAGCAACTCGCATGGGGACTGGCCTCTCCTGAGGCCACCAGATCGGGTCCCTGAGGTCCCCGTCGTAACTCGAGAAGACCTGCCGCAACTCGAGAAAATCCAGGAGGTTCTCCCCTCCAGGCGAGATGAGGCCCATTTCTGTTGAGGCGTCTCGAGGCTGATCACACCTCACCTCTGGAACTTCGAAAGGGTCCTTCACACCCTTGGTGCAAATCAAGAAGTTCCCCGACATACCCGTCTCCACTCAAGAGGAAACACGAGGGTCCCGCCCACATCCGGAGGAGCCCCATTTCTGCCTCGTAGCCGAGATGAGGGATCCTTTCCCTGCTTCGTCGGGAAAGAGTTCCCGGCGTTCCCGTCGCATCTCAAGAGGAGGCCCTCTCAACAGGAACGGCGAGAGGAACTCCAGGTTCGTGCCACGATTCCAAGAGTCCCCCAGATGTTTCAGTCGATTCCAGAGGAACCTCTTTTCCCTTCACCGGCTCTTCGTTCACGCCGAGGATCGACTCAAACGAAGGTGGCACGTAGCACAGCCCTGTGGGAAAGCTTCGTGGGAAAGCCTTGAGGGACCGCCTCGAGGGTAAGCCACAGATTCCTTGATCCACGTAACTGGAAGCGTGATACTACTGCTGCAGCTCGGGAGGAAAGCACACGTGCATGCCCCCACTCGAGACGAGGCCTGACTCCCCTGGGGAGACTCAGAAGCACCCCAAAATCCATGGTAACACAGGAGAGGAATCCTCAGTTTCCGGCCCCGACTCCACAGAAGGTCTTAGGCCCCGGCATGGACGGGAGAGGAATCCCGAGATGGCCCCTAGCAACTCGCATGGGGACTGGTCTCTCCTGAGGCCACCAGAGCGGGTCCCTGAGGTCCCCGTCGTAAATCGAGAAGACCTGCCGCAACTCGAGAAAATCCAGGAGGTTCTCCCCTCCAGGCGAGATGAGGCCCATTTCCGCTGAGGCGTCTCCAGACTGATCACACCTCACCTCTGGAACTTCGAAAGGGTCCTTCACACCCTTGGTGCAAATCAAGAAGTTCCCCGACATACCCGTCTCCACTCGAGAGGAAACACGAGGGTCCCGCCCACATCCAGAGGAGCCCCGTTTCCGCCTCGTAGCTCGAGATGAGGGATCCTTTCCCTGCTTCGTCGGGAAAGAGTTCCCGGCGTCCCCGTCGCATCTCAAGAGGTGGCGCTCTCAACAGGAATGGCGAGAGGAACTGCAGGGTCGTGCCACCATTCCAAGAGTCCCCCAGATGTCTCAGTCCATTCCAGAGGAACCTCTTTTCCCTTCACCGGCTCGTCTTTCACGCCGAGGATCGACTCACACCAAGGTGGCACGTGGCACAGCCCTGTGGGAAAGCCTCGTGGGAAAGCCTCAAGCCAAAGCCTCGAGGGAAAGCCACAGATCCCTTGATCCACGTGACAGGAAGCGTGACACTACTGCTGCAGCTCGGGAGGAAAGCGCACGTGCATTCCCCCATTCAAGACGATGCCTGACTCCCCTGGGGAGACTCAGAAGCACCCCAAGATCCATGGCAACACTGGAGAGGAATCCTCAGGTTCCGGCTCCGACTCCACACAAGGTCTTAGGCCCCGGCATGGACGGGAGAGGAATCCCGAGAGGTCCCCTAGCAACTCACATGGGGACTGGCCTTTCCTGAGGCCACCAGAGCGGGTCCCTGAGGGCCCCGTCGTAACTCGAGAAGACCTGCCGCAACTCGAGAAAATCCAGGAGGTTCTCCCCTCCAGGCGAGATGACGCCCATTTCCACTGAGGCGTCTCGAGGCTGATCACACCTCACCTCTGGAACTTCGAAAGGGTCTTTCACACCCTTGGTGCAAATCAAGAAGTTCCCCGACATACCCGTCTCCACTCGATAGGAAACGCGAGGATCCCGCCCACATCCAGAGGAGCCCCGTTTCCGGCTCGTAGCTCGAGATGAGGGATCCTTTCCCTGCTTCGTCGGGAAAGAGTTCCCGGCGTTCCCGTCGCAACTCAAGAGGAGGCCCTCTCAACAGGAACGGCGAGAGGAACTCCAGGGTCGTGCCACCGTTCCAAGAGTCCCCCAGATGTCTCAGTCCATTCCAGAGGAACCTCTTTTCCCTTCACCGGCTCGTCTTTCACGTCGAGGATAGACTCACACCAAGGTGGCACGTGGCACAGCCCTGTGGGAAAGCCTCGTGGGAAAGCCTCGAAAGAAAGCTTCGAGGGAAAGCCACAGATCCCTTGATCCACGTGACAGGAAGAGTGACACGACTGCTGCAGCTTGGGAGGAAAGCGCACGAGCATGCCCCCAATGAGACGAGGCCTGACTCCCCTGGGGAGACTCAGAAGCACCCCAAGATCCATGGCAACCCTGGAGAGGAATCCTCAGGTTCCGGCCCCGACTCCACACAATGTCTTAGGCCCCGGCATGGACGGGAGAGAAATCCCGAGAGGTCCCCTAGCAACTCGCATGGGGACTGGCCTTTCCTGAGGCCACCAGAGCGGGTCCCTGAGGTCCCCGTCGTAACTCGAGAAGATCTGCCACAACTCGCGAAAATCCAGGAGGTTCTCCCCTCCAGGCGAGATGAGACCCATTTCCGCTGAGGCGTCTCGAGGCTGATCACACCTCACCTCTGGAACTTCGAAAGGGTCCTTCACACCCTTGGTGCAAATCAAGAAGTTCCCCGACATACCCGTCTCCACTCGAGAGGAAACGCGAGGGTCCCGCCCACATCCAGAGGAGCCCCGTTTCCTCCTCGTATCTCGAGATGAGGGATCCTTTCCCTGCTTCGTCGGGAAAGAGTTCCCGGCGTTCCCGTCGCATCTCAAGAGGAGGCCCTCTCAACAGGAACGGCGAGAGGAATTCCAGGGTCGTGCCACCATTCCAAGAGTCCCCCAGATGTCTCAGTCTATTCCAGAGGAACCTCTTTTCCCTTCACTGGCTCCTCTTTCACGCCGAGGATCGACCCACACCAAGGTGGCACGTGGCACAGCCCTGTGGGAAAGCCTCTTGAGAAAGCCTCGAGGGACAGCCTCGATGGAAAGCCACAGATCCCTTGATCCACGTGACAGGAAGCGTGACACTACTGCTGCAGCTCGGGAGGAAAGCGCTCATGCAAGCCCCCATTCGAGACGAGGCCTGACTCCGCTGGGGAGACTCAGAAGTACCCCAAGATCCATGGCAACACTGGAGAGGAATCCTCAGGTTCCGGCCCCGACTCCACACAAGGTCTTAGGCCCCGGCATGGACGGGAGAGAATTCCCGAGATGGCCCCTTGCAACTCGCATGGGAACTGGCCTCTCCTGAGGCCACCAGAGCGGGTCCCTGAGGTCCC
This sequence comes from Budorcas taxicolor, assembly GCF_023091745.1. Lineage (NCBI taxonomy): Eukaryota > Metazoa > Chordata > Mammalia > Artiodactyla > Bovidae > Budorcas > Budorcas taxicolor. The sequence goes on along the minus strand of NC_068935.1, from coordinate 136,826,603 downwards.
CATCGTAACTCGAGAAGACCTGCCGCAACTCGAGAAAATCCAGGAGGTTCTCCCCTCCAGGCGAGATGAGGCCCATTTTCGCTGAGGCGTCTCCAGGCTGATCACACCTCACTTCTGGAACGTCGAAAGGGTCCTTCACAGCCTTGGTTCAAATCAAGAAGTTCCCCGATATACCCCTCTCCACTCAAGAGGAAACACGAGGGTCCCGCCCACATTCGGAGGAGCCCCGTTTCCACCTCGTAGCTCGAGATGAGGGATCCTTTCCCTGCTTCGTCGGGAAAGAGTTCCCTGCGTTCCCGTCGCATCTCAAGAGGAGCCCCTCTCAACCGGAACGGCGAGAGGAACTCCAGGGTCGTGCCACCATTCCAAGAGTCCCCCAGATGTCTCAGTCCATTCCAGAGGAACCTCTTTTCCCTACAACAGCTCGTCTTTCACGCCGAGGATCGACTCACACCAACGAGGCACGTGGCGCAGCCCTGTGGGAAAGCCTCGCGGGAAAGCCTCGAGGGACAGCCTCTAGGGAATGCCACAGATCCCTTGATCCACGTGACAGGAAGCATGACACTACTGCTGCAGCTCGGGAGGAAAGCGCTCATGCAAGCCCCCACTCGAGACGAGGCCTGACTCCGCTGGGGAGACTCAGAAGTACCCCAAGATCCATGGCAACACTGGAGAGGAATCCTCAGGTTCCGGCCCCGACTCCACACAAGGTCTTAGGCCCCGGCATGGACGGGAGAGAATTCCCGAGATGGCCCCTTGCAACTCGCATGGCGACTGGCCTTTCCTGAGGCCACCAGAGCGGGTCCCTGAGGTCCCCGTCGTAACTCGAGAAGACCTGCCGCAACTCGAGAAAATCCAGGAGGTTCTCCCCTCCAGGCGAGATGAGGCCCATTTCCGCTGAGGCGTGTCGAGGCTGATCACACCTCACCTCTGGAACTTCGAAAGGGTCCTTCATACCCTTGGTGCAAATCAAGAAGTTCCCCGACATACCCGTCTCCACTCGAGAGGAAACACGAGGGTCCCGCCCACATCCAGAGGAGCCTCGTTTCCGCCTCGTAGCTCGAGATGAGGGATCCTTTCCCTGCTTCATCGGGAAAGAGTTCCCGGCATTCCCGTCGCATCTCAAGAGGAGGCCCTCTCAAGAGGATCGACGAGAGGAACTCCAGGGTCGTGCCACCATTCCAAGAGTCCCCCAGATGTCTCAGTCCATTCCAGAGGAACCTCTTTTCCCTTCACCGGCTCATCTTTCACGCCGAGGATCGACTCACACCAAGGTGGCACGTGGCACAGCCCTGTGGGAAAGCCTCGTGGGAAAGCCTCGAGGGACAGCCTCGAGGAAAGCCACAGATCCCTTGATCCACGTGACAGGAAGCGTGACACTACTGCTGCAGCTTGGGAGGAAAGCGCACGTGCATGCCCCCACTCGAGACGAGGCCTGACTCCCCTGGGGAGACTCAGAAGCACCCCAAGATCCATGGCAACACTGGAGAGGAATCCTCAGGTTCCGGCCCCGACACCACACAAAGTCTTAGGCCCCGGCATGGACGGGAGAGGAATCCCGAGATGGCCCCTAGCAACTCGCATGGGGACTGCCCTCTCCTGAGGCCACCAGATCGGGTCCCTGAGGTCCCCGTCGTAACTCGAGAAGACCTGCCGCAACTCGAGAAAATCCAGGAGGTTCTCCCCTCCAGGCGAGATGAGGCCCATTTCTGTTGAGGCGTCTCGAGGCTGATCACACCTCACCTCTGGAACTTCGAAAGGGTCCTTCACACCCTTGGTGCAAATCAAGAAGTTCCCCGACATACCCGTCTCCACTCAAGAGGAAACACGAGGGTCCCGCCCACATCCGGAGGAGCCCCATTTCTGCCTCGTAGCCGAGATGAGGGATCCTTTCCCTGCTTCGTCGGGAAAGAGTTCCCGGCGTTCCCGTCGCATCTCAAGAGGAGGCCCTCTCAACAGGAACGGCGAGAGGAACTCCAGGTTCGTGCCACGATTCCAAGAGTCCCCCAGATGTTTCAGTCGATTCCAGAGGAACCTCTTTTCCCTTCACCGGCTCTTCGTTCACGCCGAGGATCGACTCAAACGAAGGTGGCACGTGGCACAGCCCTGTGGGAAAGCTTCGTGGGAAAGCCTCGAGGGACCGCCTCGAGGGTAAGCCACAGATTCCTTGATCCACGTGACAGGAAGCGTGACACTACTGCTGCAGCTCGGGAGGAAAGCGCACGTGCATTCCCCCATTCAAGACGATGCCTGACTCCCCTGGGGAGACTCAGAAGCACCCCAAGATCCATGGCAACACTGGAGAGGAATCCTCAGGTTCCGGCTCCGACTCCACACAAGGTCTTAGGCCCCGGCATGGACGGGAGAGGAATCCCGAGAGGTCCCCTAGCAACTCACATGGGGACTGGCCTTTCCTGAGGCCACCAGAGCGGGTCCCTGAGGGCCCCGTCGTAACTCGAGAAGACCTGCCGCAACTCGAGAAAATCCAGGAGGTTCTCCCCTCCAGGCGAGATGACGCCCATTTCCACTGAGGCGTCTCGAGGCTGATCACACCTCACCTCTGGAACTTCGAAAGGGTCTTTCACACCCTTGGTGCAAATCAAGAAGTTCCCCGACATACCCGTCTCCACTCGATAGGAAACGCGAGGGTCCCGCCCACATCCAGAGGAGCCCCGTTTCCGGCTCGTAGCTCGAGATGAGGGATCCTTTCCCTGCTTCGTCGGGAAAGAGTTCCCGGCGTTCCCGTCGCATCTCAAGAGGAGGCCCTCTCAACAGGAACGGCGAGAGGAACTCCAGGGTCGTGCCACCATTCCAAGAGTCCCCCAGATGTCTCAGTCCATTCCAGAGGAACCTCTTTTCCCTTCACCGGCTCGTCTTTCACGTCGAGGATAGACTCACACCAAGGTGGCACGTGGCACAGCCCTGTGGGAAAGCCTCGTGGGAAAGCCTCGAAAGAAAGCTTCGAGGGAAAGCCACAGATCCCTTGATCCACGTGACAGGAAGAGTGACACGACTGCTGCAGCTTGGGAGGAAAGCGCACGAGCATGCCCCCAATGAGACGAGGCCTGACTCCCCTGGGGAGACTCAGAAGCACCCCAAGATCCATGGCAACCCTGGAGAGGAATCCTCAGGTTCCGGCCCCGACTCCACACAATGTCTTAGGCCCCGGCATGGACGGGAGAGAAATCCCGAGAGGTCCCCTAGCAACTCGCATGGGGACTGGCCTTTCCTGAGGCCACCAGAGCGGGTCCCTGAGGTCCCCGTCGTAACTCGAGAAGATCTGCCACAACTCGCGAAAATCCAGGAGGTTCTCCCCTCCAGGCGAGATGAGACCCATTTCCGCTGAGGCGTCTCGAGGCTGATCACACCTCACCTCTGGAACTTCGAAAGGGTCCTTCACACCCTTGGTGCAAATCAAGAAGTTCCCCGACATACCCGTCTCCACTCGAGAGGAAACGCGAGGGTCCCGCCCACATCCAGAGGAGCCCCGTTTCCTCCTCGTATCTCGAGATGAGGGATCCTTTCCCTGCTTCGTCGGGAAAGAGTTCCCGGCCTTCCCGTCGCATCTCAAGAGGAGGCCCTCTCAACAGGAACGGCGAGAGGAATTCCAGGGTCGTGCCACCATTCCAAGAGTCCCCCAGATGTCTCAGTCTATTCCAGAGGAACCTCTTTTCCCTTCACTGGCTCCTCTTTCACGCCGAGGATCGACTCACACCAAGGTGGCACGTGGCACAGCCCTGTGGGAAAGCCTCTTGAGAAAGCCTCGAGCGAAAGCCTCGATGGAAAGCCACAGATCCCTTGATCCACGTGACAGGAAGCGCGACACTACTGCTGCAGCTCGGGAGGAAAGCGCTCATGCAAGCCCCCATTCGAGACGAGGCCTGACTCCGCTGGGGAGACTCAGAAGTACCCCAAGATCCATGGCAACACTGGAGAGGAATCCTCAGGTTCCGGCCCCGACTCCACACAAGGTCTTAGGCCCCGGCATGGACGGGAGAGAAGTCCCGAGATGGCCCCTTGCAACTCGCATGGGAACTGGCCTCTCCTGAGGCCACCAGAGCGGGTCCCTGAGGTCCCCATCGTAACTCGAGAAGACCTGCCGCAACTCGAGAAAATCCAGGAGGTTCTCCCCTCCAGGCGAGATGAGGCCCATTTTCGCTGAGGCGTCTCCAGGCTGATCACACCTCACTTCTGGAACGTCGAAAGGGTCCTTCACAGCCTTGGTTCAAATCAAGAAGTTCCCCGATATACCCCTCTCCACTCAAGAGGAAACACGAGGGTCCCGCCCACATTCGGAGGAGCCCCGTTTCCGCCTCGTAGCTCGAGATGAGGGATCCTTTCCCTGCTTCGTCGGGAAAGAGTTCCCGGCATTCCCGTCGCATCTCAAGAGGAGGCCCTCTCAAGAGGATCGACGAGAGGAACTCCAGGGTCGTGCCACCATTCCAAGAGTCCCCCAGATGTCTCAGTCCATTCCAGAGGAACCTCTTTTCCCTTCACCGGCTCATCTTTCACGCCGAGGATCGACTCACACCAAGGTGGCACGTGGCACAGCCCTGTGGGAAAGCCTCGTGGGAAAGCCTCGAGGGACAGCCTCGAGGAAAGCCACAGATCCCTTGATCCACGTGACAGGAAGCGTGACACTACTGCTGCAGCTCGGGAGGAAAGCGCACGTGCATGCCCCCACTCGAGACGAGGCCTGACTCCCCTGGGGAGACTCAGAAGCACCCCAAGATCCATGGCAACACTGGAGAGGAATCCTCAGGTTCCGGCCCCGACACCACACAAAGTCTTAGGCCCCGGCATGGACGGGAGAGGAATCCCGAGATGGCCCCTAGCAACTCGCATGGGGACTGGCCTCTCCTGAGGCCACCAGATCGGGTCCCTGAGGTCCCCGTCGTAACTCGAGAAGACCTGCCGCAACTCGAGAAAATCCAGGAGGTTCTCCCCTCCAGGCGAGATGAGGCCCATTTCTGTTGAGGCGTCTCGAGGCTGATCACACCTCACCTCTGGAACTTCGAAAGGGTCCTTCACACCCTTGGTGCAAATCAAGAAGTTCCCCGACCTAGCCGTCTCCACTCAAGAGGAAACACGAGGGTCCCGCCCACATCCGGAGGAGCCCCATTTCTGCCTCGTAGCCGAGATGAGGGATACTTTCCCTGCTTCGTCGGGAAAGAGTTCCCGGCGTTCCCGTCGCATCTCAAGAGGAGGCCCTCTCAACAGGAACGGCGAGAGGAACTCCAGGTTCGTGCCACGATTCCAAGAGTCCCCCAGATGTTTCAGTCGATTCCAGAGGAACCTCTTTTCCCTTCACCGGCTCTTCGTTCACGCCGAGGATCGACTCAAACGAAGGTGGCACGTGGCACAGCCCTGTGGGAAAGCTTCGTGGGAAAGCCTCGAGGGACCGCCTCGAGGGTAAGCCACAGATTCCTTGATCCACGTAACTGGAAGCGTGACACTACTGCTGCAGCTCGGGAGGAAAGCACACGTGCATGCCCCCACTCGAGACGAGGCCTGACTCCCCTGGGGAGACTCAGAAGCACCCCAAAATCCATGGCAACACAGGAGAGGAATCCTCAGTTTCCGGCCCCGACTCCACAGAAGGTCTTAGGCCCCGGCATGGACGGGAGAGGAATCCCGAGATGGCCCCTAGCAACTCGCATGGGGACTGGTCTCTCCTGAGGCCACCAGAGCGGGTCCCTGAGGTCCCCGTCGTAAATCGAGAAGACCTGCCGCAACTCGAGAAAATCCAGGAGGTTCTCCCCTCCAGGCGAGATGAGGCCCATTTCCGCTGAGGCGTCTCCAGACTGATCACACCTCACCTCTGGAACTTCGAAAGGGTCCTTCACACCCTTGGTGCAAATCAAGAAGTTCCCCGACATACCCGTCTCCACTCGAGAGGAAACACGAGGGTCCCGCCCACATCCAGAGGAGCCCCGTTTCCGCCTCGTAGCTCGAGATGAGGGATCCTTTCCCTGCTTCGTCGGGAAAGAGTTCCCGGCGTCCCCGTCGCATCTCAAGAGGTGGCGCTCTCAACAGGAATGGCGAGAGGAACTGCAGGGTCGTGCCACCATTCCAAGAGTCCCCCAGATGTCTCAGTCCATTCCAGAGGAACCTCTTTTCCCTTCACCGGCTCGTCTTTCACGCCGAGGATCGACTCACACCAAGGTGGCACGTGGCACAGCCCTGTGGGAAAGCCTCGTGGGAAAGCCTCAAGCCAAAGCCTCGAGGGAAAGCCACAGATCCCTTGATCCACGTGACAGGAAGCGTGACACTACTGCTGCAGCTCGGGAGGAAAGCGCACGTGCATTCCCCCATTCAAGACGATGCCTGACTCCCCTGGGGAGACTCAGAAGCACCCCAAGATCCATGGCAACACTGGAGAGGAATCCTCAGGTTCCGGCCCCGACTCCACACAAGGTCTTAGGCCCCGGCATGGACGGGAGAGGAATCCCGAGAGGTCCCCTAGCAACTCACATGGGGACTGGCCTTTCCTGAGGCCACCAGAGCGGGTCCCTGAGGGCCCCGTCGTAACTCGAGAAGACCTGCCGCAACTCGAGAAAATCCAGGAGGTTCTCCCCTCCAGGCGAGATGAGGCCCATTTCCGCTGAGGCGTGTCGAGGCTGATCACACCTCACCTCTGGAACTTCGAAAGGGTCCTTCATACCCTTGGTGCAAATCAAGAAGTTCCCCGACATACCCGTCTCCACTCGAGAGGAAACGCGAGGGTCCCGCCCACATCCAGAGGAGCCTCGTTTCCGCCTCGTAGCTCGAGATGAGGGATCCTTTCCCTGCTTCATCGGGAAAGAGTTCCCGGCATTCCCGTCGCATCTCAAGAGGAGGCCCTCTCAAGAGGATCGACGAGAGGAACTCCAGGGTCGTGCCACCATTCCAAGAGTCCCCCAGATGTCTCAGTCCATTCCAGAGGAACCTCTTTTCCATTCAACGGCTCGTGTTTCACGCCGAGGATCGACTCACACCAAGGTGGCACGTGGCACAGCCCTGTGGGAAAGCCTCGTGGGAAAGCCTCGAGGGACAGCCTCGAGGGAAAGCCACAGATCCCTTGATCCACGTGACAGGAAGCATGACAGTACTGCTGCAGCTCGGGAGGAAAGCGCACGTGCATGCCCCCACTCGAAATGAGGCCTGACTCCCCTGGGGAGACTCAGAAGCACCCCAAGATCCATGGCAACACTGGAGAGGAATCCTCAGGTTCCGGCTCCGACTCCACACAAGGTCTTAGGCCCCGGCATGGACGGGAGAGGAATCCCGAGAGGTCCCCTAGCAACTCGCATGGGGACTGGCCTTTCCTGAGGCCACCAGAGCGGGTCCCTGAGGTCCCCGTCGTAACTCGAGAAGACCTGCCGCAACTCGAGAAAATCCAGGAGGTTCTCCCCTCCAGGCGAGATGAGGCCCATTTCCGCTGAGGCGTCTCGAGGCTGATCACACCTCACCTCTGGAACTTCGAAAGGGTCCTTCACACCCTTGGTGCAAATCAAGAAGTTCCCCGACATACCCGTCTCCACTCAAGAGGAAACACGAGGGTCCCGCCCACAATCGGAGGAGCCCCATTTCTGCCTCGTAGCCGAGATGAGGGATCCTTTCCCTGCTTCGTCGGGAAAGAGTTCCCGGCGTTCCCGTCGCATCTCAAGAGGAGGCCCTCTCAACAGGAACGGCGAGAGGAACTCCAGGGTCGTGCCACCATTCCAAGAGTCCCCCAGATGTCTCAGTCCATTCCAGAGGAACCTCTTTTCCCTTCACCGGCTCGTCTTTCACGCCGAGGATCGACTCACACCAAGGTGGCGCGTGGCACAGCCCTGTGGGAAAGCCTCGTGGGAAAGCCTCAAGCCAAAGCCTCGAGGGAAAGCCACAGATCCCTTGATCCACGTGACAGGAAGCGTGACACTACTGCTGCAGCTCGGGAGGAAAGCGCACGTGCATGCCCCCATTCAAGACGTTGCATGACTCCTCTGGGGAGACTCAGAAGCACCCCAAGATCCATGGCAACACAGGAGAGGAATCCTCAGTTTCCGGCCCCGACTCCACAGAAAGTCTTAGGCCCCGGCATGGACGGGAGAGGAATCCCGAGATGGCCCCTAGCAACTCGCATGGGGACTGGTCTCTCCTGAGGCCACCAGAGCGGGTCCCTGAGGTCCCCATCGTAAATCGAGAAGACCTGCCGCAACTCGAGAAAATCCAGGAGGTTCTCCCCTCCAGGCGAGATGAGGCCCATTTCCGCTGAGGCGTCTCCAGACTGATCACACCTCACCTCTGGAACTTCGAAAGGGTCCTTCACACCCTTGGTGCAAATCAAGAAGTTCCCCGACATACCCGTCTCCACTCGAGAGGAAACACGAGGGTCCCGCCCACATCCAGAGGAGCCCCGTTTCCGCCTCGTAGCTCGAGATGAGGGATCCTTTCCCTGCTTCGTCGGGAAAGAGTTCCCGGCGTCCCCGTCGCATCTCAAGAGGTGGTGCTCTCAACAGGAATGGCGAGAGGAACTGCAGGGTCGTGCCACCATTCCAAGAGTCCCCCAGATGTCTCAGTCCATTCCAGAGGAACCTCTTTTCCCTTCACCGGCTCGTCTTTCACGCCGAGGATCGACTCACACCAAGGTGGCACGTGGCACAGCCCTGTGGGAAAGCCTCGTGGGAAAGCATCAAGCCAAAGCCTCGAGGGAAAGCCACAGATCCCTTGATCCACGTGACAGGAAGCGTGACACTACTGCTGCAGCTCGGGAGGAAAGCGCACGTGCATGCCCCCATTCTAGACGTTGCCTGACTCCCCTGGGGAGACTCAGAAGCACCCCAAGATCCATGGCAACACTGGAGAGGAATCCTCAGGTTCCGGCTCCGACTCTACACAAGGTCTTAGGCCCCGGCATGGACGGGAGAGGAATCCCGAGATGGCCCCTAGCAACTCGCATGGGGACTGGCCTCTCCTGAGGCCAACAGAGCGGGTCCCTGAGGTCCCCGTCGTAACTCGAGAAGACCTGCCGCAACTCGAGAAAATCCAGGAGGTTCTCCCCTCCAGGCGAGATGAGGCCCATTTCCGCTGAGGCGTCTCGAGGCTGATCACACCTCACCTCTGGAACTTCGAAAGTGTCCTTCACACCCTTGGTGCAAATCAAGAATTTCGCCGACATACCCGTCTCCACTCGAGAGGAAACACGAGGGTCCCACCCACATACAGAGGAGCCCTGTTTCCGCCTCGTAGCCCGAGATGTGGGATCCTTTCCCTGCTTCGTCGGGAAAGAGTTCCCGGCGTTCCCGTCGCATCTCAAGAGGAGGCCCTCTCAAAAGGATCGACGAGAGGTACTCCAGGGTCGTGCCACCATTCCAATAAGAGGATAGACGAGAGGAACTCCAGGGTCGTGCCACCATTCCAAGAGTCCCCCAGATGTCTCAGTCCATTCCAGAGGAACCTCTTTTCCATTCAACGGCTCGTGTTTCACGCCGAGGATCGACTCACACCAAGGTGGCACGTGGCACAGCCCTGTGGGAAAGCCTCGTGGGAAAGCCTCGAGGGACAGCCTCGAGGGAAAGCCACAGATCCCTTGATCCACGTGACAGGAAGCATGACAGTACTGCTGCAGCTCGGGAGGAAAGCGCACGTGCATGCCCCCACTCGAAATGAGGCCTGACTCCCCTGGGGAGACTCAGAAGCACCCCAAGATCCATGGCAACACTGGAGAGGAATCCTCAGGTTCCGGCTCCGACTCCACACAAGGTCTTAGGCCCCGGCATGGACGGGAGAGGAATCCCGAGAGGTCCCCTAGCAACTCGCATGGGGACTGGCCTTTCCTGAGGCCACCAGAGCGGGTCCCTGAGGTCCCCGTCGTAACTCGAGAAGACCTGCCGCAACTCGAGAAAATCCAGGAGGTTCTCCCCTCCAGGCGAGATGAGGCCCATTTCCGCTGAGGCGTCTCGAGGCTGATCACACCTCACCTCTGGAACTTCGAAAGGGTCCTTCACACCCTTGGTGCAAATCAAGAAGTTCCCCGACATACCCGTCTCCACTCAAGAGGAAACACGAGGGTCCCGCCCACAATCGGAGGAGCCCCATTTCTGCCTCGTAGCCGAGATGAGGGATCCTTTCCCTGCTTCGTCGGGAAAGAGTTCCCGGCGTTCCCGTCGCATCTCAAGAGGAGGCCCTCTCAACAGGAACGGCGAGAGGAACTCCAGGGTCGTGCCACCATTCCAAGAGTCCCCCAGATGTCTCAGTCCATTCCAGAGGAACCTCTTTTCCCTTCACCGGCTCGTGTTTCACGCCGAGGATCGACTCACACCAAGGTGGCACGTGGCACAGCCCTGTGGGAAAGCCTCGTGGGAAAACCTCGAGGGACAGCCTCGAGGGAAAGCCACAGATCCCTTGATCCACGTGACAGGAAGCATGACAGTACTGCTGCAGCTCGAGAGGAAAGCGCACGTGCATGCCCCCACTCGAAATGAGGCCTGACTCCCCTGGGGAGACTCAGAAGCACCCCAAGATCCATGGCAACACTGGAGAGGAATCCTCAGGTTCCGGCTCCGACTCCACACAAAGTCTTAGGCCCCGGCATGGACGGGAGAGGAATCCCGAGAGGTCCCCTAGCTACTCGCATGGGGACTGGCCTTTCCTGAGGCCACCAGAGCGGGTCCCTGAAGTCCCCGTCGTAACTCGAGAAGACCTGCCGCAACTCGAGAAAATCCAGGAGGTTCTCCCCTCCAGGCGAGATGAGGCCCATTTCCGCTGAGGCGTCTCGAGGCTGATCACACCTCACCTCTGGAACTTCGAAAGGGTCCTTCACACCCTTGGTGCAAATCAAGAAGTTCCCCGACATACCCGTCTCCACTCGAGAGGAAACACGAGGGTCCCGCCCACATTCAGAGGAGCCCCGTTTCCGCCTCGTAGCTCGAGATGAGGGATCCTTTCCCTGCTTCGTCGGGAAAGAGTTCCCGGCGTTCCCGTCGCATCTTAAGAGGAGGCCCTCTCAACAGGAATGGCGAGAGGAACTGCAGGGTCGTGCCACCATTCCAAGAGTCCCCCAGATGTCTCAGTCCATTCCAGAGGAACCTCTTTTCCCTTCACCGGCTCATCTTTCACGCCGAGGATCGACTCACACCAAGGTGGCACGTGGCACAGCCCTGTGGGAAAGCCTCGTGGGAAAGCCTCGAGGGACCGCCTCTAGGGTAAGCCACAGATTCCTTGATCCACGTGACTGGAAGCGTGACACTACTGCTGCAGCTCGGGAGGAAATTGCACGTGCATGCCCCCACTCGAGACGAGGCCTGACTCCCCTGGGGAGACTCAGAATCACCCCAAAATCCATGGCAACACAGGAGAGGAATCCTCAGTTTCCGGCCCCGACTCCACAGAAGGTCTTAGGCCCCGGCATGGACGGGAGAGGAATCCCGAGATGGCCCCTAGCAACTCGCATGGGGACTGGTCTCTCCTGAGGCCACAAGAGCGGGTCCCTGAGGTCCCCGTCGTAAATCGAGAAGACCTGCCGCAACTCGAGAAAATCCAGGAGGTTCTCCCCTCCAGGCGAGATGAGGCCCATTTCCGCTGAGGCGTCTCCAGACTGATCACACCTCACCTCTGGAACTTCGAAAGGGTCCTTCACACCCTTGGTGCAAATCAAGAAGTTCCCCGACATACCCATCTCCACTCGAGAGGAAACACGAGGGTCCCGCCCACATCCAGAGGAGCCCCGTTTACGCCTCGTAGCTCGAGATGAGGGATCCTTTTCCTGCTTCGTCGGGAAAGAGTTCCCGGCGTTCCCGTCGCATCTCAAGAGGTGGCGCTCTCAACAGGAATGGCGAGAGGAACTCCAGGGTCGTGCCACCATTCCAAGAGTCCCCCAGATGTCTCAGTCCATTCCAGAGGAACCTCTTTTCCCTTCACCGGCTCGTCTTTCACGCCGAGGATCGACTCACACCAAGGTGGCGCGTGGCACAGCCCTGTGGGAAAGCCTCGTGGGAAAGCCTCAAGCCAAAGCCTCGAGGGAAAGCCACAGATCCCTTGATCCACGTGACAGGAAGCGTGACACTACTGCTGCAGCTCGGGAGGAAAGCGCACGTGCATGCCACCATTCAAGACGATGCCTGACTCCCCTGGGGAGACTCAGAAGCACCCCAAGATCCATGGCAACACTGGAGAGGAATCCTCAGGTTCCGGCTCCGACTCTACACAAGGTCTTAGGCCCCGGCATGGACGGGAGAGGAATCCCGAGAGGTCCCCTAGCAACTCACATGGGGACTGGCCTTTCCTGAGGCCACCAGAGCGGGTCCCTGAGGGCCCCGTCGTAACTCGAGAAGACCTGCCGCAACTCGAGAAAATCCAGGAGGTTCTCCCCTCCAGGCGAGATGACGCCCATTTCCACTGAGGCGTCTCGAGGCTGATCACACCTCACCTCTGGAACTTCGAAAGGGTCTTTCACACCCTTGGTGCTAATCAAGAAGTTCCCCGACATACCCGTCTCCACTCGAGAGGAAACACGAGGGTCCCGCCCACATCCAGAGGAGCCCCGTTTCCGGCTCGTAGCTCGAGATGAGGGATCCTTTCCCTGCTTCGTCGGGAAAGAGTTCCCGGCCTTCCCGTCGCATCTCAAGAGGAGGCCCTCTCAACAGGAACGGCGAGAGGAACTCCAGGGTCGTGCCACCATTCCAAGAGTCCCCCAGATGTCTCAGTCCATTCCAGAGGAACCTCTTTTCCCTTCACCGGCTCGTCTTTCACGCCGAGGATCGACTCACACCAAGGTGGCACGTGGCACAGCCCTGTGGGAAAGCCTCGTGGGAAAGCCTCGAACGAAAGCTTCGAGGGAAAGCCACAGATCCCTTTATCCACGTGACAGGAAGAGTGACACGACTGCTGCAGCTCGGGAGGAAAGCACACGAGCATGCCCCCAACGAGACGAGGCCTGACTCCCCTGGGGAGACTCAGAAGCACCCCAAGATCCATGGCAACCCTGGAGAGGAATCCTCAGGTTCCGGCCCCGACTCCACACAATGTCTTAGGCCCCGGCATGGACGGGAGAGGAATCCCGAGAGGTCCCCTAGCAACTCGCATGGGGACTGGCCTTTCCTGAGGCCACCAGAGCGGGTCCCTGAGGTCCCCGTCGTAACTCGAGAAGACCTGCCGCAACTCCAGAAAATCCAGGAGGTTCTCCCCTCCAGGCGAGATGAGGCCCATTTCCGCTGAGGCGTCTCGAGGCGCATCACACCTCACCTCTGGAACTTCGAAAGGGTCCTTCACACCCTTGGGGCAAATCAAGAAGTTCCCCGACATACCCGTCTCCACTCGAGAGGAAACACGAGGGTCCCGCCCACATCCAGAGGAGCCCTGTTTCCACTTCGTAGCTCCAGATGAGGGATCCTTTCCCTGCTTCTTCGGGAAAGAGTTCCCGGCGTTCCCGTCGCATCTCAAGAGGAGGCCCTCTCAAAAGGATCGACGAGAGGTACTCCAGGGTCGTGCCACCATTCCAAGAGTCCCCCAGATGTCTCAGTCCATTCCAGAGGAACCTCTTTTCCCTTCACCGGCTCGTGTTTCACGCCGAGGATCGACTCACACCAAGGTGGCACGTGGCACAGACCAGAGGGAAAGCCTCGTGGGAAAGCCTCGAGGGACAGCCTCGAGGGAAAGCCACAGATCCCTTGATCTACGTGACAGGAAGCGTGACACTACTGCTGCAGCTCGGGAGGAAAGCGCACGTGCATGCCCCCACTCGAGACGAGGCCTGACTCCCCTGGGGAGACTCAGAAGCACCCCAAGATCCATGGCAACACTGGATAGGAATCCTCAGGTTCCGGCCCCGACTCCACACAAGGACTGAGGCCCCAGCATGGACGGGAGAGGAATCCCGAGATGGCCCCTAGCAAATCGCATGGGGACTGGCCTCTCCTGAGGCCACCACAGCGGGTCCCTGAGGTCCCCGTCGTAACTCGAGAAGACCTGCCGCAACTCCAGAAAATCCAGGAGGTTCTCCCCTCCAGGCGAGATGAGGCCCATTTCCGCTGAGGCGTCTCGAGGCTCATCACACCTCACCTCTGGAACTTCGAAAGGGTCCTTCTCACCCTTGGTGCAAATCAAGAAGTTCCCCGACATACCCGTCTCCACTCGAGAGGAAACACGAGGGTCCCGCCCACATCCAGAAGAGCCCCGTTTCCGCCTCGTAGCTCGAGATGAGGGATCCTTTCTCTGCTTCGTCGGGAAAGAGTTCCCGGCGTTCCCGTCGCATCTCAAGAGGAGGCCCTCTCAAGAGGATAGACGAGAGCAACTCCAGGGTCGTGCCACCATTTCAATAAGAGGATAGACGAGAGGAACTCCAGGGTCGTGCCACCATTCCAAGAGTCCCCCAGATGTCTCAGTCCATTCCAGAGGAACCTCTTTTCCCTTCACCGGCTCGTCTTTCACGCCGAGGATCGACTCACACCAAGGTGGCGCGTGGCACAGCCCTGTGGGAAAGCCTCGTGGGAAAGCCTCGAGGGACAGCCTCGAGGGAAAGCCACAGATCCCTTGATCCACGTGACAGGAAGCGTGACACTACTGCTGCAGCTCGGGAGGAAAGCGCACGTGCATGCCCCCACTCGAGACGAGGCCTGACTCCCCTGGGGAGACTCAGAAGCACCCCAAGATCCATGGCAACACTGGAGAGGAATCCTCAGGTTCTGGCCCCGACTCCACACAAGGTCTTAGGCCCCGGCATGGACGGGAGAGGAATCCAGAGAGGTCCCCTAGCAACTCGCATGGGGACTGGCCTTTCCTGAGGCCACCAGAGCGGGTCCCTGAGGTCCCCGTCGTAACTCGAGAAGACCTGCCGCAACTCGAGAAAATCCAGGAGGTTCTCCCCTCCAGGCGAGATGAGGCCCATTTCCAATGAGCCGTCTCCAGGCTGATCACACCTCACCTCTGGAACTTCGAAAGGGTCCTTCACACCCTTGGTGCAAATCAAGAAGTTCCCCGACATACCCGTCTCCACTCGAGAGGAAACGCGAAGGTCCCGCCCACATCCAGAGGAGCCCCGTTTCCGCCTCGTAGCTCGAGATGAGCGATCCTTTCCCTGCTTCGTCGGGAAAGAGTTCCCGGCCTTCCCGTCGCATCTCAAGAGGAGGCCCTCTCAACAGGAATGGCGAGAGGAACTCCAGGGTTGTGCCACCATTCAGAGTCCCCCAGATGTCTCAGTCCATTCCAGAGGAACCTCTTTTCCCTTCACCGGCTCGTCGTTCACGCCGAGGATCGACTCACACCAAGGTGGCACGTGGCACAGCCCTGTGGGAAAGCCTCGTGGGAAAGCCTCGAGGGACAGCCTCGAGGGAAATCCACAGATCCCTTGATCCACGTGACAGGAAGAGTGACACTACTGCTGCAGCTCGGGAGGAAAGCGCATATGCAAGCCCCCACTCAAGACGAGGCCTGACTCCCCTGGGGAGACTCAGAAGCACCCCAAGATGCATGGCAACACTGGAGAGGAATCCTCAGGTTCCGGCCCCGACTCCACACAAGGTCTTAGGCCCCGGCATGGACGGGAGAGGAATCCAGAGAGGTCCCCTAGCAACTCGCATGGGGACTGGCCTTTCCTGAGGCCACCAGAGCGGGTCCCTGAGGTCCCCGTCGTAACTCGAGAAGACCTGCCGCAACTCGAGAAAATCCAGGAGGTTCTTCCCTCCAGGCGAGATGAGGCCCATTTCCGCTGAGGCGTCTCGAGGCTCATCACACCTCACCTCTGGAACTTCGAAAGGGTCCTTCACACCCTTGGTGCAAATCAAGAAGTTCCCCGACATACCCGTCTCCACTCGAGAGGAAACACGAGGGTCCCGCCCACATCCAGAGGTGCCCCGTTTCCGCCTCGTAGCTCGAGATGAGCGATCCTTTCCCTGCTTCGTCGGGAAAGAGTTCCCGGCCTTCCCGTCGCATCTCAAGAGGAGGCCCTCTCAACAGGAATGGCGAGAGGAACTCCAGGGTTGTGCCACCATTCAGAGTCCCCCAGATGTCTCAGTCCATTCCAGAGGAACCTCTTTTCCCTTCACCGGCTCGCCTTTCACGCCGAGGATTGACTCACACCAAGGTGGCACGTGGCACAGCCCTGTGGGAAAGCCTCGTGGGAAAGCCTCGAGGGACAGCCTCGAGGGAAATCCACAGATCCCTTGATCCATGTGACAGGAAGAGTGACACTACTGCTGCAGCTCGGGAGGAAAGCGCACGTGCATGCCCCCACTCGAGACGAGGCCTGACTCCCCTGGGGAGACTCAGAAGCACCCCAAGATTCATGGCAACACTGGAGAGGAATCCTCAGGTTCCGGCCCCGACTCCACACAAGATCTTAGGCCCTGGCATGGACGAGAGAGGAATCCCGAGATGACCCCTAGCAACTCGCATGGGGACTGCCCTTTCCTGAGGCCACCAGAGCGGGTCCCTGAGGTCCCCGTCGTAACTCGAGAAGACCTGCCGCAACTCGAGAAAATCCAGGAGGTTCTCCCCTCCAGGCGAGATGAGGGCCATTTCCGCTGAGGCGTCTCGAGTCTGATCTCACCTCACCTCTGGAACTTCGAAAGGGTCCTTCACACCCTTGGTGCAAATCAAGAAGTTCCCCGACATACCCGTCTCCACTCGAGAGGAAACACGAGGGTCTCGCCCACATCCAGAGGAGCCCCGTTTCCGCCTCGTAGCTCGAGATGAGGGATCCGTTCCCTGCTTCGTCGGGAAAGAGTTCCCGGCGTTCCCGTCGCATCTCAAGAGGAGGCCCTCTCAAGAGGATCGACGAGAGGAACTCCAGGGTCGTGCCACCATTCCAAGAGTCCCCCAGATGTCTCAGTCCATTCCAGAGGAACCTCTTTTCCCTTCACCGGCTCGTCTTTCACGCCGAGGATCGACTCACACCAAGGTGGCACGTGGCACAGACCAGAGGGAAAGCCTCGTGGGAAAGCCTCGAGGGACAGCCTCGAGGTAAAGCCACAGATCCCTTGATCCACGTGACAGGAAGCGTGACACTACTGCTGTAGCTCGGGCGGAAAGCGCACGTGCATGCCCCCACTCGAGACGAGGCCTGACTCCCCTGGGGAGACTCAGAAGCACCCCAAGATCCATGGCAACACTGGAGAGGAATCCTCAGGTTCCGGCCCTGACTCCCCACAAGGACTGAGGCCCCGGCATGGACGGGAGAGGAATCCCGAGAGGTCCCCTAGCAACACGCATGGGGACTGGCCTCTCCTGAGGCCACCAGAGCGGGTCCCTGAGGTCCCCGTCGTAACTCGAGAAGACCTGCCGCAACTCGAGAAAATCCAGGAGGTTCTCCCCTCCAGGCGAGATGAGGCCCATTTCCGCTGAGGCGTCTCCAGGCTGATCACACCTCACCTCTGGAACTTCGAAAGGGTCCTTCACACCCTTGGTGCAAATCAAGAAGTTCCCCGACATACCCGTCTCAAATCGACAGGAAACACGAGGGTCCCGCCCACATCCAGAGGAGCCCCGTTTCCGCCTCGGAGCTCGAGATGAGGGATCCTTTCCCTGCTTCATCGGGAAAGAGTTCCCGGCCTTCCCGTCGCATCTCAAGAGGAGGCCCTCTCAAGAGGATCGACGGGAGGAACTCCAGGGTCGTGCCACCATTCCAAGAGTCCCCCAGATGTCTCAGTCCATTCCAGAGGAACCTCTTTTCCCTTCACCGGCTCATCTTTCACGCCGAGAATCGACTCACACCAAGGTGGCACGTGGCACAGCCCTGTGGGAAAGCCTCGTGGGAAAGCCTCGAGGGACAGCCTCGAGGAAAGCCACAGATCCCTTGATCCACGTGACAGGAAGCGTGACACTACTGCTGCAGCTCGGTCGGAAAGCGCACGTGCATGCCCCCACTCGAGACGAGGCCTGACTCCCCTGGGGAGACTCAGAAGCACCCCAAGATCCATGGCAACACTGGAGAGGAATCCTCAGGTTCCGGCCCCGACTCCACACAAAGTCTTA
The DNA here is from genome assembly GCF_023091745.1 of Budorcas taxicolor. Taxonomy (NCBI): domain Eukaryota; kingdom Metazoa; phylum Chordata; class Mammalia; order Artiodactyla; family Bovidae; genus Budorcas; species Budorcas taxicolor. Next base: position 136,808,672 of record NC_068935.1, on the reverse strand, counting down.
GGCCCCGGCATGGACGGGAGAGGAATCCCGAGTTGGCCCCTAGCAACTCGCATGGGGACTGGCCTTTCCTGAGGCCACCAGAGCGGGTCCCTGAGGTCCCCGTCGTAACTCGAGAAGACCTGCCGCAACTCGAGAAAATACAGGAGGTTCTCCCCTCCAGGCGAGATGAGGCCCATTTCCGCTGAGGCGTCTCGAGGCTGATCACACCTCACCTCTGGAACTTCGAAAGGGTCCTTCACACCCTTGGTGCAAATCAAGAAGTTCCCCGACATACCCGTCTCCACTCGAGAGGAAACGCGAGGGTCCCGCCCACATCCAGAGGAGCCCCGTTTCCGCCTCGTAGCTCGAGATGAGGGATCCTTTCCCTGCTTCGTCGGGAAAGAGTTCCCGGCGTTCCCGTCGCATCTCAAGAGGAGGCCCTCTCAAGAGGATCGACGAGAGGAACTCTAGGGTCGTGCCACCATTCCAAGAGTCCCCCAGAAGTCTCAGTCCATTCCAGAGGAACCTCTTTTCCCTTCACCGGCTCGTCTTTCACGCCGAGGATCGACTCACACCAAGGTGGCACCTGGCACAGCCCTGTGGGAAAGCCTCTTGGGAAAGCCTCGAGGGACAGCCTCGAGGGAAAGCCACAGATCCCTTGATCCACCTGACAGGAAGAGTGACACTACTGCTGCAGCTTGGGAGGAAAGCGCACGTGCATGCCCCCACTCGAGACGAGGCCTGACTCCCCTGGGGAGACTCAGAAGCACCCCAAGATCCATGGCAACACTGGAGAGGAATCCTCAGGTTCCGGCCCCGACTCCACACAAGGTCTTAGGCCCCGGCATGGACGGGAGAGGAATCCCGAGAGGTGCCCTAGCAACTCGCATGGGGACTGGCCTTTCCTGAGGCCACCAGAGCGGGTCCCTGAGGTCCCCGTCGTAACTCGAGAAGACCTGCCGCAACTCCAGAAAATCCAGGAGGTTCTACCCTCCAGGCGAGATGAGGCCCATTTCTGCTGAGGCGTCTCGAGGCTCATCACACCTCACCTCTGGAACTTCGAAAGGGTCCTTCACACCCTTGGTGCAAATCAAGAAGTTCCCCGACATACCCGTCTCCACTCGAGAGGAAACACGAGGGTCCCGCCCACATCCAGAGGAGCCCCGTTTCCGCCTCGTAGCTCGAGATGAGGGAACCTTTCCCTGCTTCGTCGGGAAAGAGTTCCCGGCGTTCCCGTCGCATCTCAAGAGGAGGCCCTCTCAAGAGGATAGACGAGAGGAACTCCAGGGTCGTGCCACCATTCCAATAAGAGGATAGACGAGAGGAACTCCAGGGTAGTGCCACCATTCCAAGAGTCCCCCAGATGTCTCAGTCCATTCCAGAGGAACCTCTTTTCCCTTCACCGGGTCGTCTTTCACGCCGAGGATCGACACACACCAAGGTGGCACGTGGCACAGCCCTGTGGGAAAGCCTCGTGGGAAAGCCTCGAGGGACAGCCTCGAGGGAAAGCCACAGATCCCTTGATCCACGTGACAGGAAGCGTGACACTACTGCTGCAGCTCGGGAGGAAAGCGCACGTGCATGCCCCCACTCGAGACGAGGCCTGACTCCCCTGGGGAGACTCAGAAGCACCCCAAGATCCATGGCAACACTGGAGAGGAATCCTCAGGTTCCGGCCCCGACTCCACACAAGGACTGAGGCCCCAGCATGGACGGGAGAGGAATCCCGAGATGGCCCCTAGCAAATCGCATGGGGACTGGCCTCTCCTGAGGCCACCACAGCGGGTCCCTGAGGTCCCCGTCGTAACTCGAGAAGACCTGCCGCAACTCGAGAAAATCCAGGAGGTTCTCCCCTCCAGGCGAGATGAGGCCCATTTCCGCTGAGGCGTCTCGAGGCTCATCACACCTCACCTCTGGAACTTCGAAAGGGTCCTTCTCACCCTTGGTGCAAATCAAGAAGTTCCCCGACATACCCGTCTCCACTCGAGAGGAAACACGAGGGTCCCGCCCACATCCAGAGGAGCCCCGTTTCCGCCTCGTAGCTCGAGATGAGGGATCCTTTCCCTGCTTCGTCGGGAAAGAGTTCCCGGCGTTCCCGTCGCATCTCAAGAGGAGGCCCTCTCAAGAGGATAGACGAGAGCAACTCCAGGGTCGTGCCACCATTCCAATAAGAGGATAGACGAGAGGAACTCCAGGGTCGTGCCACCATTCAGAGTCCCCCAGATGTCTCAGTTCATTCCAGAGGAAACTCTTTTCCCTTCACCGGCTCGCCTTTCACGCCGAGGATCGACTCACACCAAGGTGGCACGTGGCACAGCCCTGTGGGAAAGCCTCGTGGGAAAGCCTCGAGGGACAGCCTCGAGGGAAATCCACAGATCCCTTGATCCATGTGACAGGAAGAGTGACACTACTGTTGCAGCTCGGGAGGAAAGCGCACGTGCATGCCCCCACTCGAGACGAGGCCTGACTCCCCTGGGGAGACTCAGAAGCACCCCAAGATCCATGGCAACACTGGAGAGGAATCCTCAGGTTCCGGCCCCGACTCCACACAAGGTCTTAGGCCCTGGCATGGACGAGAGAGGAATCCCGAGATGACCCCTAGCAACTCGCATGGGGACTGCCCTTTCCTGAGGCCACCAGAGCGGGTCCCTGAGGTCCCCGTCGTAACTCGAGAAGACCTGCCGCAACTCGAGAAAATCCAGGAGGTTCTCCCCTCCAGGCGAGATGAGGGCCAATTCCGCTGAGGCGTCTCGAGTCTGATCTCACCTCACCTCTGGAACTTCGAAAGGGTCCTTCACACCCTTGGTGCAAATCAAGAAGTTCCCCGACATACCCGTCTCCACTCGAGAGGAAACACGAGGGTCTCGCCCACATCCAGAGGAGCCCCGTTTCCGCCTCGTAGCTCGAGATGAGGGATCCTTTCCGTGCTTCGTCGGGAAAGAGTTCCCGGCGTTCCCGTCGCATCTCAAGAGGAGGCCCTCTCAAGAGGATCGACGAGAGGAACTCCAGGGTCGTGCCACCATTCCAAGACTCCCCCAGATGTCTCAGTCCATTCCAGAGGAACCTCTTTTCCCTTCACCGGCTCGTCTTTCACGCCGAGGATCGACTCACACCAAGGTGGCACGTGGCACAGACCAGAGGGAAAGCCTCGTGGGAAAGCCTCGAGGGACAGCCTCGAGGGAAAGCCACAGATCCCTTGATCCACGTGACAGGAAGGGTGACACTCCTGCTGCAGCTTGGGAGGAAAGCGCACGTGCATGCCCCCACTCGAGACGAGGCCTGACTCCCCTGGGGAGACTCAGAAGCACCCCAAGATCCATGGCAACACTGGAGAGGAATCCTCAGGTTCCGGCCCCGACTCCACACAAGGTCTTAGGCCCCGGCATGGACGGGAGAGGAATCCCGAGAGGTCCCCTAGCAACTCGCATGGGGACTGGCCTTTCCTGAGGCACCAGAGCGGTTCCCTGAGGTCCCCGTCGTAACTCGAGAAGACCTGCCGCAACTCCAGAAAATCCAGGAGGTTCTACCCTCCAGGCGAGATGAGGCCCATTTCCGCTGAGGCGTCTCGAGGCTCATCACACCTCACCTCTGGAACTTCGAAAGGGTCCTTCACACCCTTGGTGCAAATCAAGAAGTTCCCCGACATACCCGTCTCCACTCGAGAGGAAACGCGAAGGTCCCGCCCACATCCAGAGGAGCCCCGTTTCCGCCTCGTAGCTCGAGATGAGCGATCCTTTCCCTGCTTCGTCGGGAAAGAGTTCCCGGCCTTCCCGTCGCATCTCAAGAGGAGGCCCTCTCAACAGGAATGGCGAGAGGAACTCCAGGGTTGTGCCACCATTCAGAGTCCCCCAGATGTCTCAGTCCATTCCAGAGGAACCTCTTTTCCCTTCACCGGCTCGTCTTTCACGCCGAGGATCGACTCACACCAAGGTGGCACGTGGCACAGCCCTGTGGGAAAGCCTCGTGGGAAAGCCTCGAGGGACAGCCTCGAGGGAAATCCACAGATCCCTTGATCCATGTGACAGGAAGAGTGACACTACTGCTGCAGCTCGGGAGGAAAGCGCACGTGCATGCCCCCACTCGAGACGAGGCCTGACTCCCCTGGGGAGACTCAGAAGCACCCCAAGATCCATGGCAACACTGGAGAGGAATCCTCAGGTTCCGGCCCCGACTCCACACAAGGTCTTAGGCCCTGGCATGGACGGGAGAGGAATCCCGAGATGACCCCTAGCAACTCGCATGGGGACTGCCCTTTCCTGAGGCCACCAGAGCGGGTCCCTGAGGTCCCCGTCGTAACTCGAGAAGACCTGCCGCAACTCGAGAAAATCCAGGAGGTTCTCCCCTCCAGGCGAGATGAGGGCCATTTCCGCTGAGGCGTCTCGAGGCTGATCACACCTCACCTCTGGAACTTCGAAAGGGTCCTTCACACCCTTGGTGCAAATCAAGAAGTTCCCCGACATACCCGTCTCCACTCGAGAGGAAACACGAGTGTCTCGCCCACATCCAGAGGAGCCCCGTTTCCGCCTCGTAGCTCGAGATGAGGGATCCTTTCCCTGCTTCGTCGGGAAAGAGTTCCCGGCGTTCCCGTCGCATCTCAAGAGGAGGCCCTCTCAAGAGGATCGACGAGAGGAACTCCAGGGTCGTGCCACCATTCCAAGAGTCCCCCAGATGTCTCAGTCCATTCCAGAGGAACCTCTTTTCCCTTCACCGGCTCGTCTTTCACGCCGAGGATCGACTCACACCAAGGTGGCACCTGGCACAGCTCTGTGGGAAAGCCTCTTGGGAAAGCCTCGAGGGACAGCCTCGAGGGAAAGCCACAGATCCCTTGATCCACGTGACAGGAAGGGTGACACTACTGCTGCAGCTTGGGAGGAAAGCGCACGTGCATGCCCCCACTCGAGACGAGACCTGACTCCCCTGGGGAGACTCAGAAGCACCCCAAGATCCATGGCAACACTGGAGAGGAATCCTCAGGTTCCGGCCCCGACTCCGCACAAGGTCTTAGGCCCCGGCATGGACGGGAGAGGAATCCCGAGAGGTCCCCTAGCAACTCGCATGGGGACTGGCCTTTCCTGAGGCCACCAGAGCGGGTCCCTGAGGTCCCCGTCGTAACTCGAGAAGACCTGCCGCAACTCGAGAAAATCCAGGAGGTTCTCCCCTCCAGGAGAGATGACGCCCTTTTCCGCTGAGGCGTCTCGAGGCTCATCACACCTCACCTCTGGAACTTCGAAAGGGTCCTTCACACCCTTGGTGCAAATCAAGAAGTTCCCCGACATACCCGTCTCCACTCGAGAGGAAACGCGAAGGTCCCGCCCACATCCAGAGGAGCCCCGTTTCCGCCTCGTAGCTCGAGATGAGGGATCCTTTCCCTGCTTCGTCGGGAAAGAGTTCCCGGCCTTCCCGTCGCATCTCAAGAGGAGGCCCTCTCAACAGGAATGGCGAGAGGAACTCCAGGGTTGTGCCACCATTCAGAGTCCCCCAGATGTCTCAGTCCATTCCAGAGGAACCTCTTTTCCCTTCACCGGCTCGTCTTTCACGCCGAGGATCGACTCACACCAAGGTGGCACGTGGCACAGCCCTGTGGGAAAGCCTCGTGGGAAAGCCTCGAGGGACAGCCTCGAGGGAAATCCACAGATCCCTTGATCCATGTGACAGGAAGAGTGACACTACTGCTGCAGCTCGGGAGGAAAGCGCACGTGCATGCCCCCACTCGAGACGAGGCCTGACTCCCCTGGGGAGACTCAGAAGCACCCCAAGATCCATGGCAACACTGGAGAGGAATCCTCAGGTTCCGGCCCCGACTCCACACAAGGTCTTAGGCCCTGGCATGGACGGGAGAGGAATCCCGAGATGACCCCTAGCAACTCGCATGGGGACTGCCCTTTCCTGAGGCCACCAGAGCGGGTCCCTGAGGTCCCCGTCGTAACTCGAGAAGACCTGCCGCAACTCCAGAAAATCCAGGAGGTTCTCCCCTCCAGGCGAGATGAGGGCCATTTCCGCTGAGGCGTCTCGAGGCTGATCACACCTCACCTCTGGAACTTCGAAAGGGTCCTTCACACCCTTGGTGCAAATCAAGAAGTTCCCCGACATACCCGTCTCCACTCGAGAGGAAACACGAGTGTCTCGCCCACATCCAGAGGAGCCCCGTTTCCGCCTCGTAGCTCGAGATGAGGGATCCTTTCCCTGCTTCGTCGGGAAAGAGTTCCCGGCGTTCCCGTCGCATCTCAAGAGGAGGCCCTCTCAAGAGGATCGACGAGAGGAACTCCAGGGTCGTGCCACCATTCCAAGAGTCCCCCAGATGTCTCAGTCCATTCCAGAGGAACCTCTTTTCCCTTCACCGGCTCGTCTTTCACGCCGAGGATCGACTCACACCAAGGTGGCACCTGGCACAGCTCTGTGGGAAAGCCTCTTGGGAAAGCCTCGAGGGACAGCCTCGAGGGAAAGCCACAGATCCCTTGATCCACGTGACAGGAAGGGTGACACTACTGCTGCAGCTTGGGAGGAAAGCGCACGTGCATGCCCCCACTCGAGACGAGACCTGACTCCCCTGGGGAGACTCAGAAGCACCCCAAGATCCATGGCAACACTGGAGAGGAATCCTCAGGTTCCGGCCCCGACTCCGCACAAGGTCTTAGGCCCCGGCATGGACGGGAGAGGAATCCCGAGAGGTCCCCTAGCAACTCGCATGGGGACTGGCCTTTCCTGAGGCCACCAGAGCGGGTCCCTGAGGTCCCCGTTGTAACTCGAGAAGACCTGCCGCAACTCCAGAAAATCCAGGAGGTTCTACCCTCCAGGCGAGATGAGGCCCATTTCCGCTGAGGCGTCTCGAGGCTCATCACACCTCACCTCTGGAACTTCGAAAGGGTCCTTCACACCCTTGGTGCAAATCAAGAAGTTCCCCGACATACCCGTCTCCACTCGAGAGGAAACACGAGGGTCCCGCCCACAACCAGAGGAGCCCCGTTTCCGCCTTGTAGCTCGAGATGAGGGATCCTTTCCCTGCTTCGTCGGGAAAGAGTTCCCGGCGTTCCCGTCGCATCTCAAGAGGAGGCCCTCTCAAGAGGATAGACGAGAGGAACTCCAGGGTCGTGCCACCATTCCAATAAGAGGATAGACGAGAGGAACTCCAGGGTCGTGCCACCATTCCAAGAGTCCCCCAGATGTCTCAGTCCATTCCAGAGGAACCTCTTTTCCCTTCACCGGCTCGTCTTTCACGCCGAGGATCGACTCACACCAAGGTGGCGCGTGGCACAGCCCTGTGGGAAAGCCTCGTGGGAAAGCCTCGAGGGACAGCCTCGAGCGAAAGCCACAGATCCCTTGATCCACGTGACAGGAAGCGTGACACTACTGCTGCAGCTCGGGAGGAAAGCGCACGTGCATGCCCCCACTCGAGACGAGGCCTGACTCCCCTGGGGAGACTCAGAAGCACCCCAAGATCCATGGCAACACTGGAGAGGAATCCTCAGGTTCCGGCCCCGACTCCACACAAGGTCTTAGGCCCCGGCATGGACGGGAGAGGAATCCCGAAAGGTCCCCTAGCAACTCGCATGGGGACTAGCCTTTCCTGAGGCCACCAGAGCGGGTCCCTGAGGTCCCCGTCGTAACTCGAGAAGACCTGTCGCAACTCGAGAAAATCCAGGAGGTTCTCCCCTCCAGGCGAGATGAGGCCCATTTCCGCTGAGGCGTCTCGAGGCTGATCACACCTCACCTCTGGAACTTCGAAAGGGTCCTTCACACCCTTGGTGCAAATCAAGAAGTTCCCCGACATACCCGTCTCCACTCTAGAGGAAACGCGAAGGTCCCGCCCACATCCAGAGGAGCCCCGTTTCCGCCTCGTAGCTCGAGATGAGCGATCCTTTCCCTGCTTCGTCGGGAAAGAGTTCCCGGCCTTCCCATCGCATCTCAAGAGGAGGCCCTCTCAACAGGAATGGCGAGAGGAACTCCAGGGTTGTGCCACCATTCAGAATCCCCCAGATGTCTCAGTCCATTCCAGAGGAACCTCTTTTCCCTTCACCGGCTCGTCTTTCACGCCGAGGATCGACTCACACCAAGGTGGCACGTGGCACAGCCCTGTGGGAAAGCCTCGTGGGAAAGCCTCGAGGGACAGCCTCGAGGGAAATCCACAGATCCCTTGATCCATGTGACAGGAAGAGTGACACTGCTGCTGCAGCTCGGGAGGAAAGCGCACGTGCATGCCCCCACTCGAGACGAGGCCTGACTCCCCTGGGGAGACTCAGAAGCACCCCAAGATCCATGGCAACACTGGAGAGGAATCCTCAGGTTCCGGCCCCGACTCCACACAAGGTCTTAGGCCCTGGCATGGACGAGAGAGGAATCCCGAGATGACCCCTAGCAACTCGCATGGGGACTGCCCTTTCCTGAGGCCACCAGAGCGGGTCCCTGAGGTCCCCGTCGTAACTCGAGAAGACCTGCCGCAACTCGAGAAAATCCAGGAGGTTCTCCCCTCCAGGCGAGATGAGGCCCATTTCCGCTGAGGCGTCTCGAGGCTGATCACACCTCACCTCTGGAACTTCGAAAGGGTCCTTCACACCCTTGGTGCAAATCAAGAAGTTCCCCGACATACCCGTCTCCACTCGAGAGGAAACACGAGGGTCTCGCCCACATCCAGAGGAGCCCCGTTTCCGCCTCGTAGCTCGAGATGAGGGATCCTTTCCCTGCTTCGTCGGGAAAGAGTTCCCGGCGTTCCCGTCGCATCTCAAGAGGAGGCCCTCTCAAGAGGATCGACGAGAGGAACTCCAGGGTCGTGCCACCATTCCAAGAGTCCCCCAGATGTCTCAGTCCATTCCAGAGGAACCTCTTTTCCCTTCACCGGCTCGTCTTTCACGCCGAGGATCGACTCACACCAAGGTGGCACCTGGCACAGCCCTGTGGGAAAGCCTCTTGGGAAAGCCTCGAGGGACAGCCTCGAGGGAAAGCCACAGATCCCTTGATCCACGTGACAGGAAGCGTGACACTACTGCTGCAGCTTGGGAGGAAAGCGCACGTGCATGCCCCCACTCGAGACGAGGCCTGACTCCCCTGGGGAGACTCAGAAGCACCCCAAGATCCATGGCAACACTGGAGAGGAATCCTCAGGTTCCGGCCCCGACTCCACACAAGGTCTTAGGCCCCGGCATGGAAGGGAGAGGAATCCCGAGAGGTCCCCTAGCAACTCGCATGGGGACTGGCCTTTCCTGAGGCACCAGAGCGGTTCCCTGAGGACCCGTCGTAACTCGAGAAGACCTGCCGCAACTCCAGAAAATCCAGGAGGTTCTACCCTCCAGGCGAGATGAGGCCCATTTCCGCTGAGGCGTCTCGAGGCTCATCACACCTCACCTCTGGAACTTCGAAAGGGTCCTTCACACCCTTGGTGCAAATCAAGAAGTTCCCCGACATACCCGTCTCCACTCGAGAGGAAACGCGAAGGTCCCGCCCACATCCAGAGGAGCCCCGTTTCCGCCTCGTAGCTCGAGATGAGCGATCCTTTCCCTGCTTCTTCGGGAAAGAGTTCCCGGCCTTCCCGTCGCATCTCAAGAGGAGGCCCTCTCAACAGGAATGGCGAGAGGAACTCCAGGGTTGTGCCACCATTCAGAGTCCCCCAGATGTCTCAGTCCATTCCAGAGGAACCTCTTTTCCCTTCACCGGCTCGTCTTTCACGCCGAGGATCGACTCACACCAAGGTGGCACGTGGCACAGCCCTGTGGGAAAGCCTCGTGGGAAAGCCTCGAGGGACAGCCTCGAGGGAAATCCACAGATCCCTTGATCCATGTGACAGGAAGAGTGACACTACTGCTGCAGCTCGGGAGGAAAGCGCACGTGCATGCCCCCACTCGAGACGAGGCCTGACTCCCCTGGGGAGACTCAGAAGCACCCCAAGATCCATGGCAACACTGGAGAGGAATCCTCAGGTTCCGGCCCCGACTCCACACAAGGTCTTAGGCCCTGGCATGGACGGGAGAGGAATCCCGAGATGACCCCTAGCAACTCGCATGGGGACTGCCCTTTCCTGAGGCCACCAGAGCGGGTCCCTGAGGTCCCCGTCGTAACTCG